>NC_083726.1:7125530-7428560 GCF_028564815.1 Eubalaena glacialis
GAGCTACCATGCGGTTGTGGGTGGCATCCTTGTAAATTGCTGCTGCTGCCTCCTGGCAGGCGAGGCTTTGCAGTGCTGCAGACCTTTTCCTCATGAAAGCCAGTCACCTCCAAGGATGCTACCTCTCCAGCAAGGGAATTCCGTTCTCCCATAACCATCTACCCCACCCACACTTTGCAAAAAAGAGAATTCCATTTAAGTTGAATATGCCAACAAGATCTCATTGGTCAGCTCTGGAAGACTCTCCATTCAAAACCTTCCAAATTAACTTTCAGAAGCCCAGGGAATGATCCAGCCACACATACACACACACACTGAGACCACCAGCAAACACCAGTTGTTGCCTTTAGCTCCTTAATTTGACTTGGGAATTGTGAAACCCCATCTTCTGTTGCTTCTTTGTAATCTCACTCATGAAAGAAAACCCATATATAGTGGAACCACCTTTCATCACATAAATGCTGTGTCCTGACCAGGCTGCCCAGAGAACAGGGACCAGAAGGAGAGCAAAAGAGGCTCTTGGATTTACCCCACAGATGGTCTCCGAAGACACTAGAAGAGATTGTTGGGGAGGAGTGATGATTACAGAACGTTATAGATCTCATTTTTTCCTTCAGCCAAATATTGGTAGGGATTGACTTCTTGGAAAATTGTAATGGTAGACAAGTCACTTCAGCCTCTCCCAACCTAATTTCTTAACCTGTGAAGTGGAGATAATAACTGATCTACCCTGTCAGGTTGTAAGGGGTAAAATGAGATGTCGAACAGTCACTTGACATTAAAAAATTGAAGGTGGGGGAGGTAGTCGTTGAATTTAATTAATTCTGATCTTGGTCATATTATTTCCAAGTTCCCATTTTCTCCATCTGTTGAAGTGAGGATGGCCTCTTGCTGAGTATCTTCCTGCTCTTGAAATGAAGAAGAAAGTGTCCCCATCCGCGAAGGTGGATTGAGCCAATAGCTGTTAGACTTTCCTGGGGGTAAGAAACACCTGGAATGCTGCATGTTCAGTCTTTCTGGGTGGCGGCCACGACGCTTCTGGTGATGCCGGGACAGGTGACAGACTGAAATCAACTCTGAAAACTCAGTGTTTAGCTAGTCAACTAACTTTGGTATCAAAGTTTCCATTCTAGGTTTGGACCAAGTTTTTTTTTCCAGTGCAAGGTTTCTGGGAAGTCAAGGTATGGAAGGACCTGAAATGCCCTGTGAGGTGTCTCACACATTATCACCTCATTAAGTGGCCCCATAAAGCCTGCTGAGAGGGTTGGCGGGATCTGGCTCTAGGGTGTGGGGACCAGTGACCCTATGGATAGTTGAATTGGCATGGCGGTAGCTTGAATATGCCAAGATGTCCTCATTTTTTAAAGTTCCTTTCTGCTGGGACTATGCCCCCATATAAAAGTGCCTCTGCTGTCTGTCCCTTTTTAGGCTGCCCCTGCCCTTAAAGAACCTGCCACTTCCAGGAATAGGGTGGCTTTGCCTGACAAGATCTTGACTTGCAATACTCAGTTGTTCTGTTGGGAAGATGGGGGTGGGTGAGGTAGAAGCAGATCTGGTCAAGAAAGTATAAAACAAATGCAAGTAGGAAGAGAGGCAGTGAAAATAAGGAAAAAGATCTCCAAGAGTTTGGAACTTCTTTGGAGCTTTAAGTTCCAGTATAAGCTGCACAGATTTGAGATCTTGCTAAAGGAGGCCTGTTGTGGCAGGAGGTTCATCATTTCTGCCACTGAAATTGTAAACAGTTAAATATAAGCGCCTTTCTGGATGCATAGACCCAACTCGGTGTTGGATGAGCAGTGGAGAGGAGCAGGATTATACTGAGAGTCACTTCCCTGGCAGGTAATTTCTTTTAAAAAAATGCCTTTTTAACACAGACGTAGAGAATGGACTTGACATGGGGAGTGGGAAGGGTAAGCTGGGACGAGGTGAGAGAGTGGCATGGACATATATACGCTACCAAATGTAAAATAGCTAGCTAGTGGGAAGCAGCCGCATAGCACAGGGAGATCAGCTCGGTGCTTTGTGACCACCTAGAGGGGTGGGATAGGGAGGGTAGGAGGGAGACGCAAGAGGACGGAGATATGGGGATATATGTATACGTATAGCTGATTCACTTTGTTATAAAGCAGAAACTAACCGTTGTAAAGCAATTATACTCCAATAAAGATGTTTAAAAAAAAAAAAAAGATGCCTTTTTAGATTCAGAAAGCACAAAAGGCAATCATTTCTCCTTGTAGGCCAATCCACTGTTTGAGCAAAGGGTAAAAAAATTAAGCTAGTATGTAGTCTTGTGCAACTTAAATTTCAGTGTTTTAAACTCTGTCTATAAGCATTTATCTGTACACTTAGAGAAAGCTGTTCTCTTTCTTCTCACAGGGCTGCCGCAGGGCTCCTCCTCCTGCTGAGCTAGCCTTTCTCAGGTTCTCAGCTGCTATTCAGAGCAAACATGCTAATTACTGCCTTAAACCTCCTTTCTAACTTCTTAAAGGGCACACATCCCTTTTCTTCCTACCATGTGGAAACTCCCCTCAGACAAAATATATAATGTTCTCAACAGAGTTACAGCTTTCTTCTCCAGCTGTAAAAGAAAACCTCTGATTACAATTGTTTTAATGGAATATATGTACCTGTGAGTTAGATAAAATGCAAACTGTTTCAGGAAAAAACCAAAGTCTGGTTAAGCCAAAGAAACATCATTAGTGAGGCCTGTGTTGACTTTCTTGTAAGTGGAATTATGAAGAATATGTATTTACATAGCAATGTACATTTTAAGATCAAGAGAAAAATGATTAAACTAAGCCTTCTTTTATAATGCTTTAATATTCTAGAAGGGGGGGCAGGGATGAAGACTGGTTTTAACTTAATTGTGGCAGGTAGATACATTTTATCTGGGAATTGCTTTGTATTGCTTTGGTTTTGCCTCTGTAAATTTGTTATTGCTGAATCTGAAGACTATTAACCCAGGAGAATGAGAATTAGACAGGGAATTATAGAATATTTAAAACCCACAGTGAATGGCCAGCATCTGTGCCCACCATATCCACGTTTGAAGTTCATTCCATATGTGATCATTAAAACTTTAAGCTTTGTGAGCACCTTGGTAGAAATAATTACTAGTACCTGTACTAATACATGTTTAGAGAACATTATCGGCATTTTCAAAAAGTCGTTAAATACTGTGCCTGTCCTATTAAAAACATGCTGTTGTAATAAAAAGATAAATGTTCAAAACAAGCGCATGAAAGTGGCAACATTGCTGGGTGTAAGCATTAGTAGTGGATTGTTTTACAAGCTAGCTCCTCCTGGATGCCTGCACTGCCATCCCCAGCTTCCTGTGTCCTTGCAGATAAGCCCAAAGGTCTCTGCTGTTCAGGAGGCCATCCTGGGACTGCTACTAGGCCCTCATTTTCCCTACTTTTTTTTTTTTAATCAGTTTTTTTTTTCCTGGCCGCGTGGCATGCGGGATCTTAGTTCCCCGACCAGGAATTGAACCCGTGCCCCCTGCAGTGGAAGTGCAGAGTCTTAACCACAGGACTGCCAAGGAAGTCCCATCCCTTCTGTTTTTATACAGTGTCTTAGGAATACCCTACACGTCATTTAAAAAATACTCTTCTCCTTCCCTGTCGAGCACATTCTGGGTTGATTGGGGGGATTTTTGGTTTGTTTTCCTCATTGATTTTCTTAAAAGATTCTCCACCCTCCTCCTTTTTTCCCATCTGGGTGCTGTTCCCAGTTTACTGTTGAGACGAAATTGAGGCTGAAATTAATTAACTGGCCCAAGCTGGTCTAGCGGAGGAGGCAGGGCCGGACGCTGGTCTCCTGTCTCCTGTCTCCTGTCTCCTGTGGAGCCCCTGCTGCCGGTCCACCTCCACTGCCACTTCCCTGGACAGCTCGGCCCCAGGAAAGAACCCGGAGCCTCCTCTCCAACCCAGCTGTCTCTCCATTTTTCTCTTTTTGTGTCTTTGTCTCTTTTGAGGCTGCCTATATTTGGGGCAGGAACCAAGAAAAAGAGCCCACTGAATAATAAGGCAGGCAAATCCAGGAGATGTCAGCAACGAACTGGAACATGTCTTTAACTGGATTGTTTTCTCCCCTCCACTTTAGGATAAACAAGAAAATGATAAGGAAAAAAGCTTGATAGCAGAGATTTATTTTGAAAAGCAAGTTTTAAGTTATACCTCGGAGTCACTTTGATTTAAAAAAAAAAAGCCTAGTCTCTACCTAGTATCTTACAAGAGTATTCCTAATAATAGAATCATCACTCTGAGGCAATAGAGAATAATCAGTTCAATTCAAAATAGTGTAGACTCATGTGTTCCAGAAAGGGTTTCTAGTTTTACCTTCAGTTACCCAGAAAATGTCATTTGAAATTAAACCCTTTCCTCATCATTCCAGTTGAGATATTGCTCAAAGTCCACAACATTCTATTCTTAAATGGAATTTTTCTAAGAGTAAGTAGCTTTTAGAGCAGGGGTCACTTGTGTCCTCTCCTCATCAGAGTCCTGCTGCACAGATGCTGGAAGGGCTCCCCTTCCACTGTGCCTGCCAAGTGAGGGTCCCTCCACTTACGCCACACACACCTAGGGCTCACAAGACACATCTCAGACCCCCGTCTCAGACCCCCGTGGCTGTAGCTTATCACCAAGTCCTATTGGTTTTATCTTCAGATCTCTAAGCGCAGCCTCTTGTATGCACTTCCACCCCCAAACCCCCATACCCAAACTCTTCCATGACATGCCTAACCCAGCAACAGGCCATCTTTGACCCCGCATTCCTGCTCATCAGCTCTCTGCCCCTTCAGAATCCTGCTCCGCTGTGTCAGCTCTCCACACCCTGAGTGCTTGTTCCTACAAGGCAGTTTGTTCCTTCTGCCCTGACATCTGAATGCTTTCCTGACCTGCCTCACGAGGTCAGGGATACTACCTCTAAGCTCTAAAGTACTATTTACCTCTTAACACACCACAATTTTGGTGTCTTACCTACAAACCATCCCATAAGTTCCCCAATGGCAGACTTTTGTTCTTCAGTTCAGCCCCCTTGCCTGGCACATAGGCAGGTAAAATCTGTTGAATGAATAAGAAGGAAAGATGATTATGTTTCTGAAGTTGATACAGTTTAAGAAAACTTAAATATCAAGTCAAAGACCACTGAGAATCAAAGGCACTTTGATCATACGGTCTCTTACAACCTATAGAGAAACCAGGACATTAGAGGGAAAGATAAGGAATAGAGAAAACTTTCGCTGACACAGACCAAACTAATTGGGTTCTTATTAATTTTCTTCTAGCCCATGTTTCCAGTTTCTCGACTTTGCAGTTCTATGCTGTAGACTCAGAATTGATGTGTTAATAAGGCAAATTAAAAGTCCCAAGAACAGCTCATTAGGAAGTCAAAATCCTTTCTTCATTTTCAGTAGAATAACTTGTATTTCGTGATTCTGTAAAGAAGCACCAGCCTGGCTTTTTACTGTTAGCCAGTGGTTACTCACCTTCACCTCTGATGGAGGCACAACAGATGCCTTACTTCTAGTGCACCTAACGTGTGAAAGTCCAGATTTGTAAAATAGCAACAACAAAAAAAGAGATGTGATAGAATCTTCTAGAGAAAAGACACCCTTCCCCAGCTGCATCTTAGACCTAATAGGTTTTCATTATTTGTTTGCTGAATGGTAAAGTGAACAAATCCATCGTAGAAAGGCATGTGCACTCTAAATGTATTCTTCATGTGCTCAAGGTTGTGGGTAAATTCTGGCCTCTTCTGTTTGGCAGACGAAGTACAGAAAAACAAGAAAGGACATTGTTAATGAAGAAAAAAAGTCCTTTAATCCCAAACCTTGTAGCCTAATTCAAAGCATCAAAACTTCAGTGTAAACCCATCTGCAAGTACAAAGACAGTAGGAAGGGAATTCAGGGAACAGGCTTTCCTCGTGGATCGAAACAGAGGCCAGGGATGTAGCTGGGAGACGCTGCCAGAACAGCCGCACTTAGATTTTGACCTTGGTCATGCTGTCATGCGTTTTGTTCCACTTCCAGGGCCAGTCACCCCTCAACTCCCACTCAGCCACAAAGACATTTTTTATATGCTTATAATGTGGTTTGAAAAGCTTTCTCAAAGAAGCTAATATTTTTCAGGGTCAGCAGCAGAACCACTTTTTGACTGGGGTTTTTATGGGAGGAAAATGGGAATCTAAATGAGTAATTTTATCCCAGATTTTTATATCTAAAAGATGACAGTTGGATTAAAGAAAGTTGTGCATGTGTGTTTTGTCTCCTGGTTTTGAGGGGAAGCAGATGACTCTATCCTGGAGGCAGAGGAGATGTGCCGCTAGGGCTCTGGGTATGTTGTGAGGGGCAGTACCACCAGCTGGGTCTCAGCCCCTCATCGTGAGGGATCCAAAAGCAGAGGTGGACATTACTGTAGATTATCCTAACGTGAGTGAGGGGTTGCATAACAAGGGTGGGGACAGGCTGGGAGAACTGTGGCTAGGAGCACGTGGCAGGTGACACTGGTGCAGAGAGCCTGAGTCGGCATCATATAACAGGCAGGGGGCAGTACCTACAGAGCACAGCAGGCCAGCCCACAGGGCCCTTTTCCTCATTCTGGTTTTGCTCAGCTTTGGACACTTTTGACCTCCTGCTAGTGTTTAATTTGTACTTGATTGTTTTATTCCTTGTTTGTTTGTTTTTTAAATTTTATTATTATTTATTTTACTTATTTATTTTTGGCTGTGTTGGGTCTTCGTTGCTGTGCGCGGGCTTTCTCTAGTTGCGGAGAGCGGGGGCTACTCTTCATTGCGGTGTGCGGGCTTCTCATTGCGGTGGCTTCTCTTGTTGTGGAGCACGGGCTCTAGGCGCCAGGCTTCAGGAGTTGTGGTTCACAGGCTCTGGAGCGCAGGCTCAGTAGTTGTGGTGCACGGGCTTAGTTGCTCCGCGGCATGTGGGATCTCCCCAGACCAGGGCTCGAACCCCGTGTCCCCTGCATTGGCAGGCAGATTCTTAACCACTGTGCCACCAGGGAAGCCCCTCCTTGTTTATTTAAAACCTTTCCTTCCAATGCAAAAGTGCTTCACAAAACATTAAAAATACTTCCCATTAATCTGTACTGTTCAAGGATAGAATTAGGAGGGGAAATAAAATGAAAGTAATAGTGAATAGTAGCTAAGAGATGCAGTGTTCAGAGATTTGGCCAAGAGCTGTCCGTACACACCCTCAGAGGTGAAATACTGTTGAAACACACACAGCAACTCAAATTACAAAAAGACTGACAGCAGATGCTCAGGACCACCCAGGGTCTGCTTGTTTCAGGCAGTATTCTAAAGGAAAAAATTAGTTCCAAAAAACAATTTTTAAACTTAGTTTGTCTTAATTTAATAGAATCTACTTGGTATGTGTTTTCTAATTTTGACATCAGTAACTGCCAAAAATATGACACGTTATAGGGACTTCCCTGGCAGTCCAATGGTTAAGACTCTGTGTGCTTACACTGCAGGGGGGCACGGGTTTGATCCCTGGTCATGGACCTAAGATTCTGCATTCCGCACGGTGTGGCCAAAAAAAAAAAAAAAAAAAGACACGTAAGTCCTAACAATTATATAACTATTTCTAGTTTATAAAACACTCTCACAGTTATTTCGAACAACTTTATGAGGAAGGAAAACAAAGTTGACCCTTGAACAGCACGGGGATTAATCCGAGTATAACTGATAGCTCTCCATACCCTCTGTTCCTCCACTTTTGCAGATTCAACCAACCACGGACTGTGTACTACTGTAGTGTTTACTGTTGAAAAACATCCACATATAAGACCCAGCAGTTCAAACCTGAGTTGTTCAAGGGTCAGCTGTATTGTTAGCCCCATTTTGCAGATGATAAAATTGATGTGACTTTTTTGGCTTTCACGCAAGAGCTGACACCCTCAGGTTCTCTTTCCATTGGCCCCTGTGCTGCTTCACACGAGGGTAGTATTTACATTAGACCATCCATGTTTATTCTGAAAAGCCAGTCAGACCGGGAGCTTTTGTCTTAAGGCACAGTTAGCCGTTAGCCAGTGAATCCTGCTGACATGACTGATGGCATTTAAACTAGTATCATCATAATTTTTAAAGATTTAATGGTTTTGCTGGAACAGCTATGGGACATAGATGCTACTTTAAAATATATACCTCTCGTAGCACTGAGTAAATGGGTGTGGAAGGACTGGGTGTCTCTCCCCCCTGAGGGGGGCTCTGAAGCCTTAGTGGTGCTCTGGGCTGTGGTGTGGGCTCCAGAGGCTGGTGCCAATCCCTTCTTCCAGGTCTTGAGAACGGCAAACAGCAGCAGAACTTTACGGCTGGTCTCGTGAGCTTTCAGGGGACATAAAGAGATTATCTAACTCTAAGGAAGCAAGAACCCGAAACATAGAGGGTTTTATATGTATTGCTTTGGCCAACACCTTGAAGTGCTCTTGAAAGAAAATTGACAGGGTGCAGAGTTGCCTCAAAGAAAGCCGCTCCCAGGCCCTTAAAGGGCAGCTCTTTACAGGTAGACTGTGTCGCTGCCACGTGGCTGGAGTAGACTGCTCGGGCGGCAGAGGCTTCTGTCCTAGATATGGAAGGCGTAGTTAAAAGGAAAAGGAAGATCTTGCTGGTGGCCAAAAATTAACACATACCTTGTTCCACATGTTCCACGCTCTACTAGCACCAGCTTTTTAACTCATGTTGAAGAGTATTCTCGTTAGTTATCTCCATGTTCTCAAGTGTGTCAGGCATCGCGTTCATTCCATCAGCCCACATTTACAGTTCCTACAGTGTGCCGGGCCCTGAGGATACAAGAATGAGTCTCGCAGTTTGGGGGGGTGGAGGGTGGACAGACATGAAAAAGTTAATACTGTCAGCACGAGCAGAAGTGTGTGCAATGCTGGCTAAAAGCCATCTTGGGCACAGTAGTGGCAATGTCTGTGATCTTGAAAGCTCTAACGGAACTGATCATCATCAACACTAACAATACCCTGACCCAAATGCTTCAGTGCGCTGAGGCTGCTCAGAGATGCTCGTGAAGCAGAGCGACTATTCAGGTCGCCGTTACATCTCATAGGAAAGACATTTCTGTAAATGAAGAGGCATGCAAAATTCTCCCTCAGAGCTTCCTTCGGATATGGACTAAACTGCTTTTAGGTGATTCGGCTCCAGCAATTTGCCGCCTCCAGTATTTCCCAAGATTTACAGTATCAAGAAATGCAAAGTTGCTTAAAAATAACCTTTATTCCCCCCTAAATAAACGAAAGATTCACTGTTGAGATGATTGGACTGTTGCTTGTTTTAAAAAGTACTTTGATTTAGAAACCATGATTGAAAAGTCCCACTGTGTGTCTCACTTGTGTGGGCAACAGTATTGTGTGGACTTATCGCTCCTGGAGATGAATATCATTAAACTTGTAACAACAGTGGCGTCAAAAACAAAGGACATTTAGCTGTACACTGACTTTATTAAATTATTTGCACTATGGGAGAGTGGTAGTATGCATAATTTCTTCAGGTGAAAACTAAAGAACAAAAAATCCAGTTGGAAATGGTACTGGCCTGGGTGTTGATTTTAGGATAGAAGGGGCGAATAGAAACAGAAGCTATTATACAGATAAGTTTTTATATTGTCTTTGGCACCTGGCACGTAGGAAGTACTTTTCAAATGTTGGATAGTTGAGTAAATGAAGGGGACTAGAAGGCAGCACGGTGTGGTATAAAGAATGGTTGAACCTTGGGGTTCAGAAGAGAAGAGGCTTTAGCTCTAAGTTCTGGTACTTCTAGTTATGGGATCTTCAGCAGGTCACCTTGCTTCTAGCCTCTTTCTTGAACCAGAAAAAAAAAAGGTGTTGAAGACAGACCCAGTGTCCTTTCCAGTTCCAGTGTAACTGATCTGATGCCAGACAAGTCTGATGCCTAATAAAGAGTGAGTGAAATTGTGGGGGTTTCCATGAGGGAGAAGCTTGTTACACTGAGGGATGTAACAGGAAAATGAACAGTCACTTCTCTTACTGTGAGATTCTCGGGAAATCCCCACTTACTAGATTTCTATCACTGCTGTAACATATTACCACAAACTCAGTGGCTGAAAACACACACTTGTTATCTTACAGTTCAGATTAAGGCATCAGCAGGGCTGTGTTCCTTTCTGGAGGCTCTAGGGAAGAATTTTTCTTGTCTTTTCCAACTTCTAAAGGCTGTCCACATTCTTGGCTCATGGCCTCTTCCTCCATCTTCAAATCCAGCAGTGTTGCATCTCTCTGACCCTGCTTTCATCATTACATCTCCCTAAAGCCTACAGCTCTGATACTTCTGGGAGAGGTTCTTTACTTTATGGAACCGTGTGATTAGATTGGGGCCACCTGGATAATCCAGTTTACCCTCCCCATCTGCACAGTCCCATTGCTGTGAGGCAAAGATTCTGAGGATGAGGTTGGACATCTTTGACATCTTTGGGAGTCAGTTCTGCCTATCATGCCCCACTGTCTACATTAGTCTGCCGGGGACAGAAGTATAATGGTGAAAGCACTAAATGGCTCCCAGGAATCCTGAAATCCTACCTCAGCCAGTCGTAGCATCTCTCTGGGTCTTTGTTTTCCTCATCTAAAAAGTTGGGGAGTTGACGGGACTTCCCTGGTGGTCCAGTGGTTAAGTCTCCGCGCTCCCAATGCAGGGGACCAGGGTTCGATGACTGGTTGGGGAGCTAAGATCCCACTTACCGCAACTAAGCCCTCACACTGCAGCTAGAGAAGCCCGCGCGCCACAATGAAGAACCAGTACAGCCAAAATAAAATTAATTAATTTTTTAAAGTTGGGGAGTTGAAATTGGACCAGTGGTTCTCAAACTGTATTGGAGCGTCAGAATTGCCTGGAGATTTGTTGCACATTGACATGGGGCTTGAGAATTTGGATTTCTTTATCTTTTAAATTCTTTTATTGTGCTGAAATGCACTTAACATAAAATTTACCATGTTAACTTTTTTTGTTGTTGTTTGTTTTTTATTGAAGTATAGTTGATTTACAATATCATGTTTCAGGTGTACAGCACAGTGATTCAGTTGTACATATATATATATATATATTCTTTTTCAGATTTTTTTCCCTTATAGATTATTACAAAATATTGAGTATAGTTCCCTGTGCTATACAGTAGATCCCCGTTGTTTATCTATTTTGTATATAGTAATGTGTATATGTTAATCCCAACGTCCTTTTTTATCCCTCCCCACCCCCCCTTTCCCCTTTGGTAACTGTAAGTTTTGGAAATAAGTTCACTTTTATCTTCTTTTTTTTTTTTTTTCTTTTAAGATTCCACATATAAGCGATATCATATGATATTTGTCTCTGTCTGGTTCACTTCACTTAGTATGGTAATCTCTAGGTCCGTCCATGTTGCTGCAAATGGCATTATTTCATTCTTTTCTATGCCTGAGAATATTCCATTGTGTATACATACCACATCTTTATCAAGTCATCTGTCGATGAGCATTTAGGTTGCTTCCATGTCTTGGCTATTGTAAATAGTGCTGCAGTGAACATTGGGGTGCATGTATCTTTTTGAATTATAGTTTTCTCCAGATACATGCCCAGGAGTGGGATTGCAGGATCATATGGTAGTTCTATTTTTAGCTTTTTAAGGAATCTCCATACCGTTCTCCATAGTGACTGTATCAATATATATTCCCACCAGCAGTGCAAGAGGGTTCTTTTTTCTCCACACCCTCTCCAGCATTTATTATTTGTAGACTTTTTTATGATGGCCATTCTGGCCAGAGTGAGGTGGTACCTCAGTGTAGTTTTGATTTGCATTTCTCTAATAATGATGTTGAGCATCTTTTCATGTGCCTGTTGACCATCTATATGTCTTCTTTGGAGAAATGTCTATTTAGATCTTCTGCCCATTTTTTGATTGGGTTGTTTGTTTTTTTGATATTGAGCTGTATGAGCTGTTTGTATATTTTGGAAATCAATCCCTTGTCAGTCACATTGTTCGCAAATATTTTCTCCCATTCTGTAGGTTGTCTTTTCATTTTGTTTATGGTCTCCTTTGCTGTGCAAAAGCTTTTAAGTTTAATTTGGTCCCATTTGTTTATTTTTGTTTTTATTTCCATTACTCTAGGAGACAGATCCAAAAAGATACTGCTGCGATTTATGTCAAAGAGTGTTCTGCCTATGTTTTCCTCTAGTGTAGTTTTATAGTATCCAGTCTTACATTTAGGTCTTTAATCCAGTTTGAGTTTATTCTTGTATATGGTGTTAGAGAATGTTCTAATTTCATTCTTTTACATGTAGCTGTCCAGTTTTCCCAGCACCACTTACTGAAGAGACTGTCTTTTTTCCATTGTATATTCTTGCCTCCTTTGTCGTAGATTAATTGGCCATAGGTGCATGGGTTTATTTCTGGGCTTTCTATCCTGTTCCATTGATCTGTATGTCTGTTTTTGGTCCAGTACAGTACTGTTTTGATTACTGTAGCTTTGTAGTATAGTCTGAAGTCAGGGAGCCTGATTCCTCCAGCTCCATTTTTCTTTCTCAAGATTGCTTTGGCTGTTCAGGCTATTTGTGTTTCCATACAAATTTTAAATTTTTTTGTTCTAGTTTTGTGTAAAATGCCATTGGTAATTGGATAGGGATTGCATTGACTCTGTAGGCTGACTTGGGTAGTATAGTCATTTTAGCAATATTGATTCTTCCAGTCCGAGAAAGCAGTATATCTTACCATCTGTTTGTGTCATCTTCAGTTTCTTTCATAAGCATCTTACAGTTTTCAGAGTACAGGTCTTTTGCCTCCTTAGGTAGGCTTTTTCCTAGGTATTTTGTTCTTTTTCTTTTTTTTGGCTGTGCCATGCAGCATGTGAGATCTTATAGTTCCTTGACCAGGGATCAAACCCGTGCCCCCTGAAGTGGAAATGTGGCGTCCTAACCACTGGACCGCCAGGGAATTCCCTATTTTATTCTTTTTGATGAGATGATAAATGGGATTGTTTCCTTAATTTCTCTTTCTGATCTTTTGTTGTCAGTGTGTAGAAATGCAGTAGATTTCTGTGTATTAATTTTGTATCCTGCAGCTTTACTGAATTCATTGATGAGCTCTCGTAGTTTTCTGTTAGCGTCTTTAGATTTTCTGTGTATAGTATAACATCTGCAAACAGTGACAGTTGTACTTTTCCAGTTTGGATTCCTTCTAGTTCTTTTTCTTCTTTGATTGCTGTGGCTAGGACTTCCAAAACTATGTTGAATAAAAGTGGCAAGAGTGGGCATCCTTGTCTTGTTCCTGATCTTAGAGGAAATGCTTTCAGCTTTTCACCATTGAGTATGATGTTAGTAGCTGTAGGTTTAACCGTTTTTAAGTATTGGGTTGGCCAAAAGGTTTGTTTGTTTCTGTAAGATGGCTCTAGTAGTGCTTGGTTATCTTTAACTTCATTCGAAACAATTTTGTTAGATTGTATCGTGACAGCTGTTGCATCAGCATGCATTTAAAAAAAGACATCAAAATTGGTGAATTTTTGTGTAGCCATTTTAATATTGAAGATGGAAGAAAAAAGCAACATTTTTGGCATATTATGCTTTGTTATTTCAAGAAAGGTAAAAACACAACTGAAACGCAAAAAAAGATCTGTGCAGTGTATGGAGAGGGTGCTGTGACTGATCGAATGTGTCAAAAGTGGTTTGCAAAGTTTCGTGCTGGAGATTTCTCACTGGATGATGCTCCATGGTCAGACCAGTTGAAGTTGATAACAATCAAATCGAGACTTTAATTGAGAACAATCAACGTTATACCACGCAGGAGATAGCCAGCATACTCAAAATATCCAAATCAAGCATTGAAAATCATTTGCACCAGCTTGATTATACTAATTGCTTTGATGTTTGGGTTCCACATAAGTTAAGTGAAAAAAACCTTCTTGACCATATTTCCACATGCGATTTTCTATTTAAATGTAATGAAAACATTGTATTTTTAAAACAAATTGTGACAGGCGATGAAAAGTGGATATACTGTACAATAATGTGGAATGGAAGAGATCATGGGGCAAGCGAAATGAACCACCACCAACCACACCGAAGAAGTTGTATATGGTGGGATTGGAAGGGAGTCCTCTATTATGAGCTCCTGCCGGAAAACCAAACAATTAATTCCAACAAGTACTGCTCCTAATTAGACCAACTGAAAGCAGCACTCAACGAAAAGCATCCGGAATTAGTCAACAGAAAATGCATAATCTTCCATCAGGATAGCGCAAGACCGCATGTTTCTTTGCTGACCAGGCAAAAAGTGTTACAGCTTGGCTGCGAAGTTCTGATTCATCCGCTGTATTCACCAGACATTGCACCTTCGGATTTCCATTTATTTCCGTCTTTACAAAATTCTCTTAATGGAAAAAATTTCAGTTCCCTGGAAGACTGTAAAAGGCACCTGGAACAGTTCTTTGCTCAAAAAGATAAAAAGTTTTGGGAAGATGGAATTACAAAGTTGCCTGAAAAATGGCAGAAGATAGTGGAACAAAAGGGTGCATATGTTGTTCGATAAAGTTCTTGGTGAAAATGAAAAATGTGTCTTTTATTTTTACTTAAAAACCGAAGGCACTTTTTTGCCAACCCAATACATAGTTTTTAAGTACATAGTGGTATTAAATACCTTCACATTGTTGTGTAACCATCACCACCATACGTCCCTATAACTGTTTTCATCTTGTAAAACTGAAACTCTAGGGCTTCCCTGGTGGCACAGTGGTTAAGAATCCGCCTGCCAATGCAGAGGACACGGGTTCCAGCCCTGGTCCGGGAAGATCCCACATGCCGCAGAGCAGCTAAGCCCGTGTGCCACAACTACTGAGCCTGCACTCTAGAGCCCGGGAGCCACAACTACTGAGTCCGTGTGCTACAACTACTGAAGCCTGCACGCCTAGAGCCTGTGCTCTGCAACGAGAGAAGCCACCACAATGAGAAGCCCTCGCACCGCAACGAAGAGTAGTCCCCACTTGCCGCAACTAGAGAAAGCCCGCGCACAGCAACGAAGACCCAACGCAGCCAAAAATAAATAAATAAGTTAATTTTTAAAAAAAATCTGTGTGCAGGTTTAAAAAAAAACAAAACAAAACTGAAACTCTATACCCATTAAATAAGACTCCACACTTTCTCCTCCCTCCATACCATGGCAACCACCATTATACTATGATTAAATTATTCTAGATACCTCATATAAGTTGAGTCATATAGTATTTGTTTTTTGCTGACTAGCTTATTTCACTTAGCACAATGTCCTCAAGGTTGTCGCATGTGTCAGAATTTCCTTCCTTTTTAAGAGTGAAAAATATTCCATTGTATGCATATACCATATTTCGCTTAGCCATTCATCCATCGATGGACACTTGAGTTGCTTCCACATATTAGCTATTGTGAATAATGCTGCTGTGAACATGGGTGTACAAATATTTTTCATACTCTGCTTTCATGTTGGTGGGATAAATACGCAAAAGTGGACTTGCTGGATTATATGATAATTCTATTTTTAATTTTTTGAAGAACTACCATACTGTTTTCCATAGTGTTTGTATCATTTTACATTCCCACCAATAGTGCCCAAGTGTTCCAGTTTCTCCACATCCTCACCAACACTGTTGTTTTCTGTTTGATAGTAGTTATTTTAATGGGTGTGAAGTGGTATCTCATTTTGGTTTTGATTTGCATTTCCCTAATGATGAGTGATGTTGAGCATTTTTTCCTTTGTTTATTGGCCATTTGTATATCTCCTTTGGAGAAGTGTCTATTCAAGTCCTTTGCCCATTGTTGAAATGGGTTGGGTTTTTTGTTTTGGTTGGGGTTTTTGTTGTTGTTGTTATTTGGTGGAGTTTTAGGAGTTCTCTATATAATCTGGATATTAATCCCTTATCAGATATATGATTTTCGAATAGTTTCTCCCATCCTGTATGTTATCTTTTTACTCTGTTGCTAGTGTATTTTGATGCACAACATTTTAAAATTTTCATGAAGTCCAATTTGTCTACTTTTTGTTATGTGGGCCTTTGGTGTCATAACCAAAAAATCATTGCCAAATCCAATGTCATGAAACTTTTGTTTCATGTTTTCTTCTAAGAGTTTTATTGTTTTAGGTCTTACATTTAGGTCCTTGATCCTTTGTTAGTTGATTTTTATATATGCTGTTAGGTAAGGGTCCAACTTCATTCTTTCGCATGTGGATATCCAGTTTTCCCTGCACCATTTGTTGAAAAGACTGTCCTCTCCCCATTGGATGATCTTGGCACCCTTTTCAAAAATCATTTAACCATATATGGAAGGGTTTATTTCTGGGCTCTCTATTCTATTCCATTGGTCTATATCTCTGTTTTTATGTCAGTGCTACACTGTTGACTACTGTAGCTTTGTAGTAAGCTTTGAAATCAGAAGTATGGGTCCTGCAGCATTGTTCTTTTTCAAGATTGTTTTGGCTATTCAGGTTCCCTTAATATTCCACATGGGAATTACCTGCCGGTCCAGCGGTTAGGACTCTGTGCTTTTACTGCCAAGGGCCCAGGTTCAATCCCTAGTTGGGGAACTAAGATCCTGCAAGCTGTGCGGCGCAACCAAAAAAAAAAAAAAAGATTCCATATAAATTTTAGGATAGGTTTTTCTATTTTTGCAGAAAACATCGTTGAGATTTGATAGATTGCATTGACTCTGTAGGTCACCCTGTAGATCACTTTGTAAACATTTTTAATTTATTTATATTTTATTTTTGGCTGTGTTGGGTCTTCGTTTCTGGGCGAGGGCTTTCTCTAGTTGCGGCAAGCGGGGGCCACTCTTCATCGCGGTGCGCGGTCCTCTCACTATCGCAGCCTCTCTTGTTGCGGAGCACAAGCTCCAGACGCGCAGGCTCAGTAGTTGTGGCTCGCAGGCCTAGTTGCTCTGGGCCATGTGGGATCTTCCCAGACCAGGGCTCGAACCCGTGTCCCCTGCATTGGCAGGCAGATTCTCAACCGCTGCGCCACCAGGGAAGCCCCACTTTGTAAACATTTTAATAACACTAAGTTTCCTAATCCATGAGCATGGGATGTGTTGCCATTTATTCATGTCTTCTTTAATTACTTTCAGCAATGTTTTGTAGTTTTCATTGTACAAGTCTTTCACTTCCTTAGTTAATTCCTAAGTATTTTATTCTTTTTGATGCTGTTGAGAATCAAATTGTTTTTGTAATTTCCTTTTCAGATTGTTCATTGTTCATTGTTCATGTACAGAAATGCAACTGATTTTTCTGTGTTGACTTTGTATCCTGCTACTTTGCTGAATTCATTTATTAGTTCTAGCAGGGTTTTTGTTTTTTGTTTCTTTGTGATCTCTAGGGTTTTCTACATATAAGATCATATCTTCAAACAGAGATAATTTTACCTTTTTCTTTCCAGTTTGGACCCCTTTTATTTCTTTTTCTTTCTTAATTGTTATGGCTAGAATTTCCAGTACTATGGTGAATAGAAGTGGTGAAAGCAAGTGTCCTTGTTTGTTGCTCATCTTAAAAGAAACGCCACTGGTCTTTCACCATTGAGTATGATAATCCTTGTCGGTTTTTCATATACATCTTTTGTTTCCTTCTATTCCTAGTTTGTTGAGTGTTTTTATCATAAAAGGTGTTAAATTTTGTCAAATGTTTTTTCTGCATATAATGAGGTGATCATGCATGTAGTTATTTCCCTCATGCTGTTGACGTAACGTATTACATTGATTTCTGTGTGTTGTACCATCCTTGCATTCCAGGAGTGAATCCCACTTGGTCATGGTGTATAACCCTTTTAATGTGCTGTTGGATTCTGTTTGCTAGTGTTTTGTTGGGGATTTTTGCATCAATGTTCATAAAAGATATTGGTCTGTAGGGTTTTTGTGTCTGTGTATGTTTGCGTCTGTGTGTGTGCGTGCACCTTTTTCTGGCTTTGGTGTCGGGTGATGCTGGCCTCAGTAGAATGATTTTGAAAATGTCCCCTTCTCTTCAATTTTTGGGAAAAGTTTCCCAAGGACTGGTATTAGTTCCTTCTTAAATGTTTGGTAGAATTCACCAGTGAAGCCATCATCGGGTCCAAGGCTTTTCTTTTTCGGGAGCTTTTTGACTACTGATTCAATCTCCTTACTAATTATAGATCTATTCAAATCTTTATTTCTTTGTGATTTAATCTTGGTAGGTTTTGTGTTGCTGGAAATTTGTGCATTTCATCTAGATTATCCAATTTGCTAGTGTACAGTTGCTCATAGTACTCTCTTATAATCCTTTTTATTTCTGTAGAATCAATAGTAATGTCCCCGCTTGGGTTTTTCTCTACTATTCTCTGTCTGTTCTCTGTTTCATTTATTTTTGTTCTAATCCTTATTATTTCCTTCCTTCTGCTAGCTTTGGGTTTAGTTTGTTCTTCTTTTCATAGTTCCTTAACTTGTATAGTTAGGTTGCCTGCCACTTGGCTGGGAGTGGGAGATGGGCAGAATTAACTGCTATTTGCCATCCACATCTCCCCTGGAAGTTGCAGGTCTTCAACAGACTCCAGAGCTCCAGAGCAGTTACATCAGACAGATTCTGCCAGTGCAGTTATTTTCCAGGTGTGGGGACAGATTCCCAGTGCTACTACTCAACAATCTTGCCAGAATCCCAAAATTTGCATTTCGAACAAGTTCCCAGCTGATGCTGATGCTGATGCTGCTGGTCCAGGGACCATACTTTGAGAACCACTGACCTAAACTCTTTAAGGTCCTTTCTCTAAGGCCCTACCTAAATAGGTCATGCAGGGTCTTTCTCCTCTGGAAGTAATATAGTAAATTAATTGTGCTTTTTTAAGTGAAAGAAGCACGCATCATTTTATTGATGTGATTTCCTGGTGAGGGATGGGTTTGCTTTCTTTATGAGAAAAATGGGGCCTGTGGGCTGGTTCAGGGCAAGAAGCTTTGAGAAGCCCTGCTGGGGGCAGAGGGGTGTGTGTTGAGGTAGGAAGGAAATGGACAGTGTTCGGATCCGAGGGTGATAACAGGGCTGCTCCACAGGTGGCTGTTTGTCAGTCTGTGTCGTGTGTCTGGCACATGGTCATCTTGGGTCACATTTACTGAGCGCTTTTGATCAGCCATTGTTTTAAGCCTGGATTAACACATTTAACCCTCACAATATGTCTGTGAGGTAGCTCGTATTACCAGGTCCACGTTTGCAGCTTGAAGAAACAAAGTTTAGGACTTTGGCCAAGAACAACACAAAGATGGTCAGTGGTGGAATCACTTACCAGGGAGTTATTTAGGTTCCAGAGCCCACATCCTTAACCTTATACAGCAGGGCCTCAAGTACTAGGTCCCTTTCTGTATCAATCAGGATATTTTGACTGCAAGTTACAAAATTAAACTAAAAAGTGATTTGTTTGTTTTTTTTTTTAAGAAAAGTGTCCTCCCCCTTAACAAGTCTGGAGATGGGATGGTCCTGGGGTTGGTTACTTTAGTGCTTAATCATGTCACAGAAATCCAGGTTCTTTCCATCCTGTCACTCTGCAGCCCTCAGCTGGTTGGGCTCTGTCTTCAGAGCTGTCCCCTTGTGGTGACAAGATGGTTGCTACAGATCTCACCATGCCCTTCTCACAGAGGTCGAGCGAGAAGATGGCCTGTTCCTGCCTTTCTGTTTTGTGTCCTTGTTAAGAGTGCAAAACTTTCCCAGAAGTCCCTTTCCCTGCAGACTTCACTACCAGAAATGCTTGACACACCCATTCCTAAATGGCCACCACTGAGATTCACCCCCCAGGGGGGTGGGGAGGGCCTGGAGCATGAGTCCTCTGGATGGCTGACCGTTCGGGGCTCCTTTAGGAAGAAGGGGTGTAATGGGAATGGCTGTGGGTGACCACTGAGAAATTAGCCATGTTCATTCCCTCTGGTTGATGGTGAGACCTTTGTACTGAAGGTGCCCTGTGGCACTGATAAAAGCAGATAAAGTCTAGGGCTGCCCGAGAAGCTGCCAACTGGCCTTGGTTTACTCTGGGCCAAGTAGTCTTTTGTTTCTTGGCAAGGGTGTGAGGGCACATGATAAACATTTACTGATTGTCAGCACCCAGAAGAATATTGGTCTTCTAGGGCTGTCTTACAGCCCTGTTCCTGCCGCATTTGCCTCTGGAGGATGCCAGGCATGGTCAGCTGGGATCAGCTCTGACCTGGAGCAGGTTACTTCCCCTTATGGTGGTTTAGGAACCTCATCTGTAGAGTGGGGATGTCACAGGGTAGCTGTGAGGACCAAATGAGCCGCATCATTCGGGTGATGCGTGACGCATGATTCAGGGTGAGCACTGGACTGTGCTGTTGCCGGCATCTGTGTGGTTTTCCGTCAGCATCAGCGTCAGGGAAGCTTGATCCAGCTCCCTGTCACCCTGCTCCTGCTGCTGTGAGTTGGAGGTGTTCATTCCATGGCACCGTCCAGGGGGGCTTCACTTCACTAGGTGAGGCATTCCTGACTGCTGCAGGCCTGCAAGCCACACAGACCCTGATAGGCTGACATCCCAGGCAAAAGAGAAAAGAGGGAAGGGCGCCCTTTGGTCACTTTGTCCCAGGAAGGGTGCAGTATGTGTTGGGGAGTCATCTTCCACAAGTGTAACTGCTTATGGAGCACTTTTATTTTCCCTAGAATCAGGAACAAGTGTCTTTGTCATTCAGGTAGCCTTAGCTGTGTGTCCTTGGCCACCAGAAGGGTCTGCATCTTTCCTCAGTAGGGCCAGTGTGGTTTTTCCAAGTATGATTATTGTTGACAGGACACAGGACTGAGCGCTCATGGCAGCCGCATCACATGATAGAGATGTGCCCCACTTTACGAAAACCTGACCGAAGAAGGAGGAGCATCTCAATTACAGAATAATGTCTCAGCCAGAAATTCATGGCAGGTTTCCTAGTGCCTTTAAAATAGGATTTGTGTGTAAAAATACCGTTTGCACACAGGAGCCCATATTTTCTGAAAAGAGAAATATACTTGTATTGGGCATTTGGGATAAGCAGAATAAAAATAAAATCTTCTTATGAAAATAAAAACTAGAAACCAAATTCCACTTTTAATTCTAAAAGGTTTATATATAACTCTACTATCGTACCCTCTTCTCCTACCCCAGACTTCCACAGCAGAAATAGATGGGCAAGATCTGTAGGCAGTTCACCATAATGGTGAGGACTGAGGAAAGGACAGGCAGGCTCGCAGGTGGGTGGACAATGGGCACACCAAGGGCAAGGCTGGGTGCTGTTTGATTTATTTGTGAACATTTGTAAGGCCTGGCCTAAAACATTACTGCTGGATCCCTTGCATGGTGTGGTCAGTGAGTGGTGGTTAGAAATTGACAGCCTGTCCTGCTGCCAGACTCCTGTAACCACAGAGACGTGCGCTGAGGTCTGACCCGTGGGGTCTGGGGAAGGCCTGGGGGAGAGGGGTGAGGTTGGGATGCTGACATGCCTGACTTCTTCCTTCCTTTCAGAAATGTTCCCACTGCCAGGAGGCAGGCGCCACCTTGGGCTGCTACAACAAAGGCTGCTCCTTCCGATACCATTACCCGTGTGCCATTGACGCAGGTAAGATGGGACCACAGACCCTTGTTCAGAGCATCCGAAGGGTAGGAAGTAACATTTTGATTCTCTCTTTATAGTTCTTTTTGTCTCTTCTGACCTTGTTCTGTTTGTAAATTCTGAAGGAATGCAGAGAAGATAATAAAAAGGAATTAAATGGGGTGATATTTTTTATAAATTTTATAATTCACAAAAGATTTACCTATTTAAGTGTACAATTAAATGATTTTTACCATTATATTCACAGAGTTGTGCAAGCACAATCACGATTAATTTTAGAGCATTTTCATCACGTCTTAAACTACTACCTGTTGGTGGTCTCTCTCTCACCCCCAGCCCCTGGCAACTACTAATCTACTTTCTATCTCTGTGGATTTGCCTTTTCTGGCCATTTCATGTAAATGGAATCACACAGTATGTGGTCTTTGTGATGGGTTTCGTGTGACTTAGCTTCCTGTTTCTTTGGTTTATCCACATCGCAGCATGTGTCAGTACTTCATTGGTTTTATTTTCTAACAATATTTTATTGTAAGGATATACCATATTTTATCATTCTTCAGTTGATGCACGTTTAGGTTTTCCACTTTTGTATTATTATACAATAATAATACAAAATAATGCTGTTGTGAACATTCACAGACAAGTCCTTGTGTGGACTAAATGTTTTCATTTCTCTTGGGTATAAACCTAGGAGTGGAATTACTGGGTCATATGGTAACTCTATGTGTAACCATTTGAGGAACTGTCAGACTGTCTTCCAAAGTGGCTGCACCATTTTACATCCCTCCAGCAGTGTGTGAGGGTTCCAGTTACTCCACATCATCACCAACACTTGTTTTTATGTCTTTTTTATTATGGCCATCCCAGTGGGCAAGAAGTGGTATCTCATTGTGATTTGGGTTTGCACTTCCCTGTCAGCTAATGATATTGAGCATCTTTGGTGAAGTTCAGTTTATCTGTTTTTCTTTTGCCACTTATGCTCTTTGTTCCTTGTTGCTTTTCTTATATTTAAGAAGCCATTGCATAATCTAAAATCACAAAGATTTATGCCTATGTTTTCTCCTAAGAGTTTTATAGTTTTAGCCCTTACACAGGTCTTTGATCCATTTTGAGTTAATTTTTGTATGTGGTGTGAAGTAGGGGTCCAGTTCATTTCTTTCCATATGGATTCCAGTTGTCCCAGCACCATTTGTAGAAAAGACTACTCTTTCCTCATTGGATGACCTTTGTCGAAAACCAGTTGACCATAGATGTATGGACCTATTTCTGGACTCTCTCCAGTACCACACCGTCTTGTTTACTGTAGCTTTGTAGTAGATTTTGAAATTGGGAAGTGTGAATCCTCCGACTTCGTTCCTTTTTTTTTCAAGATTGTTTTGGCTATTCTGGGTCCTTTGCTGTTCTATATGAATTTTAGGATCAGCTTATCCATTTCTGAGGGGGGTGGGATTGCATTGAATCTGCAGATCAGGTTAGGAGTTGTCACCATCTTATAAAAAAAAATAGTGTGTCCTCCAACCCATGATCATGGGGTGTCTGTCTTTCCATTTATTTCAGTTTTTAATTTCTTTCAACAGTGTTTTGTAATTTTCACAGTACACATTTTGCACCTTTTTTGTTAAATTTATTCCTAAGTATTTTATTATTTTTGGTGTGGTTATAAATGGAATTGTTTTCTTAATTCAATTTTCAGATTGTTCACTGTGAGTGTATAGAAATATAATTGATTTTGGTGTATTGATCTTGTATTCTGGAACTTTGCTCCACTCACTGATTAGTTCTAATAGTTATTTAGTGGATTTCTATATACAAGATGTGTCATCTGTGAGTAGATTGTTCTACTTCTTCCTTTCCAATCAGATGCCTTTTCTTTTCTTTGCCTAGTTGCCTGGCTAGACCTTCTAGATAATGTTGGATAGAAGTGGCAAGAGCTGGGACTTCCCTGGCAGTCCAGTGGTTAAGACTTCGCCTTCCAGTGCAGGGGGTGCCGTTCGATCCCTGATCGGGGAACTAGGATCCCACATGCCTCGAGGCCAAAAAAACAAAACATAAAACAGAAGCAATATTGTAACAGATTCAATAAAGACTTTAAAAATGGTCCACAGCCAAAAAAAAAAAAAAGAAAGAAGAAGAAGTGGCAAGAGCTGACATCCTTGTCTTGTTTCTGACCTATTATGATGATAGCTGTGGGCTTTTCATAGATGTTCTTGACGCAACTGAAGAGGTTCCTTTCTGTTCCTAGTTTGTTGTGTGTTTTTATCGTGAACTGGTGTTGGGTTTTATCAAACCTTTTTTCCAGGTCTCTGGAGATGATCAGAGCAGTGTTTTGCAGTGTGATAACTGTTGAAAGAAGGACACCTTTTGTCTGAGAAGTGCCATCCAATGAGCAGTGCAGAAGACTGGAGTTCTGACTCAGAGCTTCAAGCAGCCTGGGAAATCCTCTTTCTTCCTCCTGACTTTTGGCTTTTTGTTGATTGTTTTCACCAGTTACTTTTTGAGCATCAGATGGGTCTGAGACCTTCACCTGGCAGGTTCTCATGCTTTCAGTCAGGATGGAGGAAGAGAAAATGGGAAGACAAACGAGAGTGCTCAAATGGCCTGGTGGCTGACCAGGTGATGGGAGCAGGTACAGAGGCGTAAAGCACATGGAGTCGGATCCAATAGGCCTGGGAGGAATCTGAGTTCCTCTCGACCACCCTTCCTCCCAGCGCTCCTGACGTTTGCTTAAGCGCGTCCCCCTGCCTTTCACATCCTTCTCATTGCCCCTCCTTTCCTCCTCCCTCTTTTCTTTCCAGGTTTCTGTAGGGGGTGCAGCTAAAAAAAACAAGAAAGGGAATTCCCTGGTGGTCCAGTGGTTAGGATTCCGGGCTTTCACTGCTGGGGGCCTGGATTTGATCCCTGGTCAGGAACTAAGATCCTGCCAAGCCACACAGTGTGGCGAAAAAAAAAGAAAGAAAGGTGCAGAAAGATAATGCTTATGCCAAAGTTAGATTCTCATGAAAGTTTGTTTGCATGTGCTGAAGGGCAGCTGGTGGCCAGGGTGCCGTGTGACCAGAGGGATAAGTGGGCAGTAAGAAGAGAGCCTTGAGGGCTTCCCTGGTGGCACAGTGGTTAAGAATCCGCCTGCCAATGCAGGGGACACGGGTTCGAGCCCTGGTCCGGGAAGATCCCACATACCACGGAGCAACTAAGCCTGTGCGCCACAGCTACTGAGGCTGTGCTCTAGAGCCCGCGAGCCACAACTACTGAGTCCACGTGCTACAACTACTGAAGCCCGTGCGCCTAGAGCCCGTGCTCCGCAACAAGAGAAACCACCGCAATGAGAAGCCCGCGCACCACAACGAAGAGTAGCCCCCGCTCACCGCAGCTAGAGAAAGCCCGCGTGCGGCAACGAAGACCCAACACAGCCATAAATAAATAAATAAATAAATTTATTAAATTAAAAAAAAAAAAGAGCCTTGAAATGTCAGTTCAGGGAGTTTGGGTTTCAATCTGTCCCTTCCATCCTCTGTCCTCCTCTACATGTTTACTTGTTGAGTCTGAGCTGTAATTCACCCTGGGTCGTGGTCTGGCATGTTCTATAGAACAGCCGTTAAATCCTTCTCTCTCAGAAGCCCAACCACTGCCTTTTCTCATTTTCATGATACCGCCCAGGGTTACATCAGAACGTTTTGTTTCTTTCTCTAGTTTAAGCTTCGTGGTTTTTAATGAAGATGTTCAAGTTCTGGGTTTTCGGCAGTTGTGCGTAAGTCTTTTGTGGGGAATGCTGCAAGCATTGGCTTTCCCCGTCGGTGGGCGGTGAGAGGTGGTCTCCTGCACGGAGGCTCTGCCCGGCAGCCTCAGGTGAGCAGCAGGCAGGTGCCTCGTCCCCCCCGCGAGCGTGCTCCCTGTGTGCACACGGGGCACCTGCCTCCAGGTACAGTTTCTCCAGGGGTTGAGTGGAGTCGCTCGGTAGAACTTGCTGCGGTGAGGGAATGTTCTAGATCTGTACTCTCCAATACAGTAGCCACAAGCCATGTGTGACCACTGAGCGCTTTGGAAGGTGGCTAGTGGGAATGAGGGACTGAGCTTTTTCTTTTGTTTAGACTCCCATGGCCATGTGCAGCTGGCAGCTGGAACGCCCTGCTCTAGCCCAGGCGCTGGGGGTTCTTCGGGACAGGCACCGGGCTCTCCTCCCTCAAGTGGAGGCCCTCCAGCGCGCACCGCCAGCAGGGAAGCAGGGCCTGCTCTACCAGATGAGTGTTAGGAAGCAAAGGACTTCCTTGTCACTCTGTTTGAGCCTGCCTTGCGTGGCCTGCCCAGATAAGTTGTAACGTCTCTGTTTGGCAGAAGTTGGTGGCCGAGTATCCAGGGAGAGGGAGGCTGTCTGGGTCGGAGCCTTGGCCCTCTGGCTTTGCTGTCCCAGCTGCTGCAAACTGCTCCTCCATGCGGAGCTGGGACCAAAGAAGCAGCTTAACAAGGTGACCGTGTCTTGGGCATTTGTTGGTCTCTTGGATGACCTGAGTCACAGTGACCCAGAGCCTGCACTGCTCTGTGTAGCTTGCTGCTTGTATTTATCCCACACAGTCTTCTCAGGAATTCTGTTCTATATGTAATGGATCTTTGTATCCAGGAAAGGCGTTCATTGATTGACTTTCTTTCTAGTTATAATAAAAATAAGTCCCTGAGTTTGAGTCCCCCATCTCTGTATGGAGTAAGGAACAGTTTGGCATTTTCATCTCTGCCTTGCTGCCAGCTGCCCAAACCTTAGAGAGATGTTCATAACGAAGGGAAAACTTTTATCACCGGGGACATCTCCATGGAAACATGAGGATCTGTGGCTCCTGCAGCGTTTCCCCTTCCTAACAGTGATTGCACATTTGTGACATCACAGTTTGCTCTGTTGTGCTGCTTGTTATGTCACAGGCACAGGATTTGTCTCCAGGTGGGAGAATGCAGTAATAAGAACATGAGCGCTGTTTAAAAAAAAAAAAAAAAGATTTAATGTATTTAATGCAATGAGCCACAACAATTAATACCAAAGGAAAAAAGAGCTGTGGTAGTTCATTTATAATCCCACTGTGCATATAGAATCTTGCCTAGAGGGGCTTTTTCTTTTACCCTCATGAGGAAACACAGCTGGGAATTTCACCTCTGTAGCCACCCTTCCAGCAGCATTTTAAAGCTGCTCTCTCCGCTGCTGACTTTGATCTTGCGGCAGTGGGTTCAGAGCCCCAGATGGGTCATATGAAAGAACTGGTGGTCTGGCCTCTCCCTGGAGAGGAGCTCTCTGCATCACAGGGCCTTGCTCCTGCCCTCTTTTTCCCCTCCTTTGGCCCCAGGAGCTGAGGCTGCCTCTCAGCGAGGTGGGGTGAGGCTGGCGGGTCCCTGAGTCCCAGCCTGGATTTTGCCATTATGAGTACTAAGCGTAGCTCTGAGGAGATTGTAGCTGAGTTGGAGACTGTCGGGGCTTGGCAGATCCAAAGGACGCTAGACATCCTTTCGTTTTCTCCCTTCCCGGGCTCACCATCCTCAGCATGGGGTATATATGGGTGCATGTGGGTATCTGAAGCTCCACATAGCTTGTTATGAGGAGCTCAGCAGAGTCCTCTGCCTTTAAGCCTAAAGAGAGGACTCAAAGTGGAACACTGTTCTGGGGTGCTGATGTTTGTGCCTGGAAGCCACGCTGCCGACTAGACAACCTGGTGAGTCTCTTCCAGCCTGCATGATGATCCAGCCGTTGACTCTGACCTCACTGTGGGGAAGTGCTGACCAGGCCCTCTGCACAGTGCGGGATGTTGCCAGGGGCTTAAAGGAATCAAACGAGAGGCTGGCGGGCCGGCAGTGTGGGGCCAGGCGCCTGTCCAGAGCCCTCAGGAGAGCTTTTACTGTACTTCCTGCCACTCTTGGCTCTTCCCCAGCAGAGCCTGGCTGGAGGCAGCCCAGGAGAGGCTCCCCGGCCCCTTGCAGGTGTCTAAGCCCTCCAGCTGTGGTTCTCACCCTGCCAGGAGCAGGAAGTGCAGTTCCTGATGGCCGGTGGACATGACGAGAACGGGGACAGCCTCTGCCTGCTCGGGAGGCCTAGCCAAAAGGTGCACCCCGTCTCGTAGATTTGTTTCGGAGACTTCCATTCCCAGGAGTACCTGGCATTAGTTCCAAGTTGCCTCTAGTGTTTACTTACATTGTTTTATTTCTTCTTTTTAACTTTGAGGGAACATGTTTCCTAGCTTTAAGCATGTTTTAGTAATGGTCCATCACAGCTGGTCACTGTTCCGTGGCAGTGAGGGGACCTGAGCCACCTCTGCCTTTCTGATGGCATTTTTTCCAGCTAACACGGCCCCCCTCCTTATTTCTGTAAACCCCTGTGGTGTAAGGGTGGCCTTTCCCCCGCCGCTGTGGCCTGTGCTGTTTCTCTTTGGCCCAAACTATAGACTCTGCCAGCATGCTCTGCTGCCACAGTCCAGGTAAGGAGAAGGTGCTTCCCTCGAGCTCCAGCTGTCCGTCTCCTGCCGTTCGTGAGCTCTCTGGCAGATTGGAACAGCAGGAGCCTCGGTCACACCATGTACTCGTGGGTTTTACATTAACACATTTCATTTGCTGCTGTGCTGTTTGCTTGGAGGGGGGAGGGGATGGGGATGCAAAGGTTAGCAGGACTTGCTGTTTCTCGTGCCCCGAGGCTTGCCCCAGGCTTGCCCCGGGAACTGTGAAGAGTAAACCCGTCCGACCCTAGACCCTAGAGATTCTAGGACTCCAGGAGGGGAGGTGGCTTAGCCAAATTATGAAAGGGTCTTTATTTATTTAAGATTATAGAGGACCTCAAAAGTTTCCATTTGTGTGCTCCCTTGCTTATTACTGTTTCACTTGAAATCTGTGGGTACACAGGCGGCTAATCTGGACCTCACTTTAAACCTGAGTTAAATTGTAAATTTAACAAGGCTAAGTACCACGGCCGCCTCCCGCCTTGGTGCCTGGGAGCTCTCTGAGAATGTGTGATCAATATTTATTAACATTCTGCCACTGCATCTCGCGCCAGCGACCTGGCTGTCGGTCTTCGGGAGCTGTGGTGTGCAGAGTGAGCTCGTTCATGCAGGTTCCTCGCCCTGCTCCGCGCACGACGCTTGTGCCGCAGAGCACAACGCCCCTGGAGGCAGGTGCGCGTCCTTGCCCTCGTGGAGGATGTGTCACCGTGTTAACAGTTGGAATGAGTGATTTTCCTCCAAGGATTAATCGCCCCCTCATGGGATTTCACATTCCTCTGAAGCATTTAGCAGGGATTATGGAGCTTCTGCAGTGTGTCCATGGGTTGTGTGTGGGGCAAGGGTGGAAGCGGGGCTCACGGGCCTGGCCTCCTTGCTGTCTCTGACCTGTGACTCTCCACAGAGGAGAAAAGATGCCTCCAGATTCAAAGTGTTTTCACAAGGAAGCTTTGGCGTGGGCCTGTGGAATGGCCTTAGCCTAAGATAAGGAATTTTAAAAATAATATTTATTGGAGATTGTTTCTGATGATTAGAATAATAGGATATGATCATGAAAATACAGAAAAAATAAAGAAAATTAAAATCACCTATAATCTTACTATCCAAAGAGAACCACTGTCATATTTTGGTAGATTTCCTTTGTCCTTTTTTATGCATATAAAATATTTTGGTAAAATTGGGATTGTACTTGTACATTTATGTATCCTGGTTTTTTGAGCAATTTGCATCATGTTCACTATTCTGAAACATTTAACGTTGGACTGACATTCCACCATGTTGAGGTGCCATAGCTTATTTGGGGGTGTCTTGCGTGTTTCCTATTAGAAATCATAGTGTGGAGACCTCTTATCTCCATGTGTCACCCTGTCTGTCCTGGCCAGCGTGGCCCCGTGCCCCTCAGGCTGTGCCGCACGCCAGGCTCCTCCTGACTGTCCCCTTCTGTCTTGCAGATTGTTTGCTCCATGAGGAGAACTTCTCGGTGAGATGCCCCAAGCACAAGGTGAGTCAGAGCCTGCAGAGCCTGTGCTCCCCGCAGGACTTGGGGGTGGCGGTGGGGCTCCTCCTGAAAGGCCTGGAGACCAGACATTGCAGAGTCACGGCCACACCGCCAGGGCCCGGGCTGCTGGGCTGCCGAGCACTCCTGGCCCCGGAAGGGCCGAGATGCACATGGGAGGGAGCCCCGTGGCGTGGGGTCGGCACCCATGGGGTGGCACAGCTGGGGAGAAAGATGTTTGTCTGTTAAGAAAAATTGGAAGAGAAACACACACAACTCCTGGTTTCCCCCGCAGTTGAGTGGAACCCCAGATCACAGATTGGCGTGAGGTGAGATTGGTTGTAGGTCTAGGTACATAAGCACAGGTGTCTTCCCAGACTAAAGAGAGTTGACTCCAGGCTTTTGGGGAAACTCACAGTCTCCTCCAGGTTTTACTTCAGCTGAAGCAGGTGGTGTCTGCAGCTGATTGAGGAGGTGGTCTCTTGGTCACCTCTTAAATTTAGGAAAGGAACGAAGATGGGGGCGGGGGTCTGTGTGAATGGCCTGTTTCCAAGACACCACATGCGTGTGTGGAGACGGGAGGGCGTGGAAAAAGGGACCTGAGGGAAGGACTGGGATGGTGGAGACCCGCCACCTGGCAGTCCCTGCAGCGGCGACTCTCCTCCAGCTGAGGTCACACTGACCCCTGGTGGCCACTGGTGCTCACAGTCTTCAATCTCTAAGTGGGGCCAGAAAGTACTAGGAAGAGGTCGTCCTGACAGCTCTGCCCTCAAAATGCTTCTGAAAGATGCTTACCTATGCTTTTCTTTAACAATTATTTCCCAGTATGGATCATAGGATCTTACAATTTTCTCTCCATTTTTTACTTAATTTACATGTTTTTATTTTTAAAAACTTTTTTTTAATGGTCACATTTTACCTCAGAAGACCCTGTCTGAGTATCTCCTGTTTGTCACTCAGCACTGACTCTGCTTTTTCTTTCCTTTTCCATGTGCGTTCCTCTCCTCACCTCCGCCTGCCCTGACCCCCACGCTTGTTCTCTGTCCCTCCTGTCCTGTCTCCTTGGCTTGGCCGGCGTCAGCCTCCCCTCCCGTGCCCTCTGCCCCCCTTGCAGAACAAGACAGCGCAAGGCAGCCTCAGCACAGAGCAGTCGGAGCGGGGGTGAGGGGGGCAGTGTGCGCGTGGGAACGGAAAGCACAGCCAGCACAGGTGAGTCGGGGCCGCCACCCCTGCCGGACTCCGCGTGGGTGTCGGGGCCTCTGCTCCTGCTCGCCCCAGGCCAGGCCGCCCCACCGGCATTTAATCGCATGGACTCCAGCGCCAGGTGGACTCAGTGTCTTTCCATCTGTTGCTCAGCTCCCCAGAATACGTGTGGAAAGGTGGCGTGGGGCTTTAAAATGGCCCCATCCTCCGCTGGGGTTCAGGCCTTGTGTGTGGAGTCCCCGGGGGCAGAACGCAGCTGGCTTCCGGGACAGAGCTTCTGGGGTGGGGGGGCTCTTGTGCCGGCAGCCCTTGCTCTTTCCCTGTCTCAGAAAGGCTTCTCGCCAGAGGCCTCTTCTTAATTTACTTAATATCTCTAAAGCTTATGATGGGTTCTCCTTTGAAAAACCAAAAATATCCCAGGTTTTGTTATTTGAAATCTTTTTTTTCCCCCAGGTCTATGAAGGATTCCTTTTCCTAGAAGTACAAAGGGAGGGAAAATCCCCTCAACGATTTAGTAGACTTTAGCATCCCATTTAACTTTACTTTAAAAATCTCAGGAGGTTGAGTTGTGCTTTTTGTGAGTGTGTCTGGGGGCTCGTGGTCCGGGCTGGCAGCGTGTGCCTGTGAGAGCAGGATTATGGGACTTGGGCCTCTAGAAGCAGCAGGCCTGCGGTGCTCCCACTGCCTTCCTCACCTGCCCCGTCCTCATTGAGCAAAACAGATCATGAGAAGAAAAACCAAAATGTAACTTGGGGCACTTGCTTCTACAGGATGGGGTGGGGGGCTGGTTGTCTCAGAACTGTTCGTTAAGGGATTATTTCTCTGCAAGTGAGGGCATCGGTGTTTACTCCAGGCGTCTGAGACCCACACAGGTGTGCCAGGCCTGGCTCTCTGGGGCAGCACCGTGTGCCTGAGTCTCTGTGGAATGTTCCCTCCCCCTTGTTACAAGTCGGGGTGGGGGGTGTCTGCCTTTCTCTGGAATACCCGACAGTAATTTGAGGAAGAAACAGAATTCACCTCAGAATGTGGCCGTTTTCATCTGGGAAGTCACCTGTTTCTTAGGTGGGTCCCGGTACTGACCTCCAGAGAAGGCCCCTGTGCTGAGTGATGAGTCTCTGGGGCCAGTGGGGGTTACAGTGCTTCCTTGAGGGGCTGTCGAGTGAGGACTTTGCACTCACACTTTTCTGTCTTGCTCTTCCAGGGAGTAGGGCTGGGAGTGGAGGGAGCAGAGCAGGGCGGGAGGGTGGGTCGTCACACGGAGCCCCGTGCACTTCTAGAACCCGCGGGGTCCACTGACCCTCAGGGCAAGCAGCAGTCTGGGTGGTTTTCAAGAATGTTTCTGTTGGCCCTTCTACTGTGTCTAGGCGGCTCTGCCACCTTCCTGGCTCAGGTGGTTAGGGCTGGGTTGTATAGGAGGCCACGTGGAATGTTCCTGGAAGTGTCCAGGAAGAGCCAGTTAGGGAGAGAACCAACCGTTGGTTACTCAGTGCCTTTTGTTTCCGTCCTGGAATCCCAGCCCGTGTTTGAGAAAAAGAAGAACTCTGGGCCCTGGGCCTGGTGGGCAAATCTCCTCTTGGAAATTTTAATTTTGTTCATCATCGCTTTTCTGTCTGCTCATTCTTGGGCTCTGCCAGCTGACAGAGCCCTCGGCTCTCGTGGGACAGTAAGCTTCATAGTGCATTCCTCAGAAGCTTGGTGTTATTGTTCCTGTTTATACAGAAGAAATGAGGCGCTGAGTGATTAAGTGGCGTGTCCCTCGGTTTGGGGTCGTTTCGAGTCTGTTGAGGTCAGACCTTCACCTCTTGGAGGGAAGGAACGGACATGCGCCTCTGGTCTCGTCCACCTGAACTGCTTGTCATCGAGTGCTTCCCCGCGAGGCTGGACCCGTCGTCCTGGGTTCGCGGTTCAGCAGTCACATTGCGGGCCTTTGCCGTCAGCCCTCTGCAGACTGTGCGGAAGCCCCAGTGACTGGGGACGGAGACGCAGCCCCCACCTCAAGGAGCATTCGTCTCGGGGTCCGTGCTGAGGACACAGAGCCACCATCGTTGGGTCTCCCGACAAGGCGGGGAAGGGACAGTGATTGTACATGTGCGTTCCGGTTCGTGGCGCCCCACTTTCTCACCCAGAGCGGTGTGCAAAGTGCTGTGTGACCAGGCTCAGGCCACTTAATGTCTCTGTGCTTCAGTTTTCCTTCTGTAAAAAGAGGCATAGCAATGGCCAACCTTGTGAGGATTCAGTTAAGAAATGCTTCCACCGTGCCCAGCGCAGCCTGGCCTGGGGTGCGGCGTCAGCAAGTGCTGGGCGCACTGCCCTCTCAGCCGTGCACGGGAGGAGCAGGAGGGTCAGAGCCGCAAACCGGACCCTGCAGCTGCCTTGTCTGGCAGAAAACCCCAGGGCTGGGGCAAGGAGATGTGAGTTCTAATCTCCCGCCACCACGTGAGGTACCTGGCGCTTGTCCCTCACCAGGCCAGCAGTGCCGCAGAGGACAGGTCCTCGGGCAGCCGTCCGTGGGCCGCCTCCTCCCGGCTCTGTGGATGAGGGAGCCGTGTGGCCGGCCTCTGCCGCCCTCTCCCCGTGCTGAAGCCTCCCTGGCTCAGGGCAGCGAGTGGGCAGGGCTCTGACCGCGGAACCCCTCCCCCCGTCTTCCATTCTCATCTAAGTAAACAAGGAGACCCCACCCCCCCAGGTCTCCCGATCCAGTGGGCAGGAAGCAGTAACCTCCATCCATCTGCTGCCTTGTCCTGGGTGCCAGGGGGTGCCAGCTGCACACAGCAGCCTCCCTGCCCTGGAGCTGGGCCTTCCCGAGCAGCTTCTGTGGTCGGAACGTCACACAGCGGCCCGCGTGTGAACAGCGTCATGTCCCGGGGCTCCCCTTCCCTCCCACCCCAGCTCCGGCAGCCCCTCACTGCCTCCCACAACTGCAGCTCCGCTCAACTTCAGAGGTTCCCGTCCCCGGTAGGATTAAGTCCAGACTGCTCAGCACGCCTCTGAGGGCCCGTTGGAGTCTCCGGCGAGGCTCCTTCGGCTCCTCTGAGCTTCCTCCCGCGGAGCTTTGGTGCTCGCGCTTAGCTCCCTGGGCTGGAACACTGTGCCTCCGTCTCGTCTCAGCTTCAGTGTCACTTCCTCACGGCAGCCTTCCAAGTCCCCTTGTCCCCACTCTGCAGCCTTCCTGGCATCACCACAATCTCGGGTCATTTGTGTGTTCACGTATTGTCTGCATCTCCACTGGACTGTCTGCCCAGTCCTCAGGGACCGCTGTCTCCGTCCCGTCGTGCACTGGCCGGAGGGGGCACACGGCAGTCCCTGTCCTCGCAGGGCGGACAGCCGTGTTAAACAGAGGAGCACCTGCAGCCCAGGGAGGAGAGTGCTGACCTGACGGCGCCCGGGTGGGTACAGGTTGAGGACGAGGCCGCCCTCCACACCCTGGCCAGGTCCCGTGGGGCTGAGGGGTTGCCGCCTAGCCGCAGGTGGAGAGGGCAGCTTGGCCTCAGACGCGGGAGGATTTGGAGGACAGACTGACCCGGCCCAGGTTCAGGCTACGGAGGTGAAGCTGAAGGGCAGGAGGAAGGAGGGTGACGAGGGTGGGGGTGTTGGAAGGCTTTGGCCCAGCGTGAAGTCCCGTTCGCCGGCAGCTGAACGTGCCGATGCCCTTTTACAGAGAAGAGTGCAGGTCCTCAGCACAGAGGGCCGCCCGCTCATTCACTGGCGCAGCGGCTCCACGCCTGCTCCGTGGCTCTGCCTGGGGTGCTGCCTTCTCAGCCACGTCCTGTGCGTTTGGATGGGGCCCACAACAATGGAGGCTCGAAGGCAGAGTCCCTGGGGCCCAAGCAGAGGAGCTTTGCTGGATGTGAGCCCCAGTCCCACTTCTAACCAGCCACGTGGCCTTGGGCCACGTGTGTCACCTCCCTCAGCTGCCTCATCTCCAAGATATGGGGGTCAGGCCTTTCAGTGTTACTGTGAAATAATGTCTGTAAAGCTCCTAGCATAGTGCCTGGCCCCTACTAGGTGCTTAAAGAATTTCCTTCCCATTCTCCCTACTGAAGGAACAGTTTTGAGGAGCAACTGAGAAGTTAGGGTCCCATTACATTTCAGGGTATCATGTGTTTGGGCCAGTCTAGTATCAGACCCTGGGGAAGGTCCCTGCTGGGAAGGCTGGAAGACAAAGCCCCAGACGGGAGGTGCAGAAGGGCCGAGGCTGCCTGGACCACCAGGTCCCCCTGTGGCACCAGGGGAGGAGCCCAGGGTCAGCAGCCTGCACAGCCCGCCGGCCAGGCAGACCCTGGTGCCGAGACAGCCTTCATTCTGAGGATGGGCGCTGGGCTGGGGCCTGCTGTTGTGAGTAATGAGCAGGATAGGAGTGCAGGCCCAAGACTGTGCCAAGCACTGGGGAGAGGGCAAACCCTGCCCTGTCCCTCCCTCCACCAGCAGAGCTTTGCAGGATACGCATGGCACCTGTCCTCTGTCCTCACCTGAGAAGGCTGCTTCTCCCCCCTTTCCTGGCAGCCTTAGCCTCAGGAAACCAGTGAGGAGTGGAGAGCGTCCGTGCTGGGGGAGGGGGAAGCATGGACCACATAGGTGGGGCCAGAGCCACCATCAGTGCTGGGGAAGCCATACTGTGGCCGAGGATGTCCTGAGGATGGCTCAGCCACTGGCCCACGTCCCCAGGGCCTCCAGCTGGAGTCCCGGGGTTTGCTTTTACCTGAGGGTGGCGACATTGTCCTGCTGTCTCTGTGAGTCTCTTCCTGTTTATTCATGTTTTCTGTCATGCAGTTAGGAATCTCTTTATGGCTCATGCACACAGACCAGTCTAAACTATTTTGCGTATTAGTAAGTTTTGTGGAAACAGAAAAGGGGATAGTGGTGTCTGGGTTTTCTTGAGGTTTATTGGTTGGAGGAGGGCACCAAAGAGGGTTTGAGGAAGAAACAAGGTGAGCCCTCCGACACACACACACACACACACACACACACAACTTTCCAAGAGTGCTGTGATTGGCAGAAAGGTGAGGGTGCCACCACTCTTGGCTTCTGGCGTAATTTTTCTGGATTGAATTCCTTGGAAACTGCTGTGTCTCTCTGAGATCTTTGCACATGTAATGAATGACCCACGAAGCATTCTGAGGAGGCGCTTGGTACAACCCCACGTACCCCATGTGATCACCAGGATAGTCTTCCTGAGCCTGGAGCCTGGGCTGGAAGGAGAGACGCCAGTGGCAGGGCCTGGGGAGCCTCAGAGGATGAGCTGAGACCTGCCTTCCGTCAGAGCTCCTGGGAGGAGTGTTCACTGTTAGATGTAAAGAGCTGCCTGTGACTGGAGGCAGCCATCACATGGTCCTGAGCCGGTTCTTCCACAGACTGGCTGGGTGCTCAGCCACCTCTGTGAGGACTGGTCCCTGCCACCAAGTGCCAAGCCCAGCTGCAGGCCCCAGATGGTGGGGTCCTGAGCAAGGGATCGCCCCGAGAGCTGCCCCACTCCAGGGCAGCCCCACCCGGCGGATCAGAGAACTCTGTCCTGGTCTCAGTTCCTTCCACACACCCGGGACGGGGCACTCAGAGTCCCATCCTCCTGGCGCAGCTGGCCGGGTCATTGCTGCCTTTACCCTGTTCCAGGCCCAGAGCCACACGGCTGGCTCCGCCATTGGTCTTGGGTGTCTGCAGTGGGAGCAGCGTGTTCACAGGGGTTCTGCAGCCACTGGACCCTGCAGAGTCCCCCGCCCCGGCGCTGCCACGGAGCAGGGGCTGTTGGCTGCAGCACCACACGGGGGTTCCCAGCACCCAGTGTCTGTTTGTCTTGCAGGTGAGACTGTGGAGATGAGAAGGTGGTGGACCCTTGTGATGGAATGGAAATGGTCCTCCTGTGCAGCCACACCCCACCCCGCCCCACCCCGCGTGCCTGCCCGTGCCAGCACTTCCTTCCTAAGTTCTTACATCACTCTCAGACTGGTGACACCACAGGAAAGAAAGACCCAAGAAGTTGGAATGGCTGTTTCCATGGACACAATCTCCATAGTGACAGTGTGGGGGGAGGGGGGAGGGGGGATGATGGGAAAGGGTGGGGGGAATTAAAAAAGGGAGGGATAAAAATATATATATATAAATCTATTTTTAGTCTGGAAAGACTTTGTTTAAATGAAAGGTGCGCTATCCCTTTTGATTCTATTTTAAAATTATCTAGCTTAAGAACTCCAAATTTGTTCCAATGACAGTGAAATTTAAATGTGAAATTGAACTGAACAAACTCTCATCTCACAAGGACAGGGGTGACTTAGATCCTTAGCCCAACTTACACAATTCAGAGATTCTAGACCCAGGGTTGGAAGAGCAAACAAACCACACCAAACTATTCTTTTGTCAGTAATTTGTCTCAAAGTGGGAAGGTCAAGGGGGAGGGAAGTGGGGATGGTCCGTGTTTTCAGGAGTGGGAGAATGATGTTTAAACACAAAAATAAATTTTTTCATTTCCAGAAACACTATTTATTTATTACTTTTAAGATTTTTATCTTTTGGGGGGGGTGAAATTGGCACATGCCCCAAGGTCACAGCTGCATCCTGGGTCACTGTGGCTGGTGAGAGCCCCGAGCGTCCCACTAAGTGGCTCAGCTGGCAGGGTCAAGGGATGGCCACCTCTGGGCATGTTTCAGGCAGCTGTGCCCTGAACCCCAGGACAGACGGGACGGAAACCTAAGCTGTAAGAGTGGACACAGGGAGGGACAGTGTCAGGTATGATCGTGTGAGGTAAGCTGACCAGGAACACCCACTCCACCCTTTTTTCTTTTGCTTTCATTTTTATAAAGGAAAAGGGGGCCTGTCGGTTGAGCAGCCCCATGCTACATGATTCTTTATGTTGTATTGTTTTGTTTTGTTTTGTAAATTGTACAATTTTTAAATATCTGAGTTTTAAAAAAAGAAGAAAAAAGTACAAAAAAAATCTTGTTAAGGCCTTAAGAAGGGGTTAGTGCATCTTTCAGGGGTCACTCTGCCGTGGGGATAAAATAGCTGTTTCACAAACAGTTTTATTTAAAAAACAAAACAAAAAAAATCAAAAAAAAAAATAAACTTCATTTTAACCTTGTTTCCTTTTTTGTTTAAAGCAAATGCATCTCTTTCTCCTCCCATCCCAGTCCCCAGGGTGGCTCTGGTTCTGCTGCAGGGGCAGCTGCCAGCTCACTGGTCCAGCCGTCCTGGCCTCCCGAAGGCCCAGCAGCCCTTGCAGCAGAGCCTGGAATGAAACAAACCGAGGACTCCTGCCACTTGCCCTCGAGGGTGGAACTCAGCCATGTATGGAGATGGCCAGATTGCTTAAGTTGATACGAGGACATATTTCCAATCAACATTAATTTTAAAGGTTATTAAAAAATAATGCAATGTTAACGGACTTTATTTTAGAGAACAGTAATACTGGAAAGAATGTTGTGAAGTAGAAATAAGCAATTATAAATGAGTTCTTGTGTGCGCATCAATTTGAGGCTGCAGAAATGGCAGATTAATTTTGTTGTAATAGCTACATCAAGCAGTGCGGTCCATTTATAATTTTGCTCGGCCAGGATGGAGCTGTGTGGGTGGGTGTGCTGTGTGGGCCACGGAACCTGCATAGAAGTGACGGCTTTTTGAGCTCCTTGGCTTCCCATCTGGTCTTGACTTGGCATTAACACAGTTCAAATGAAATTGATAGATTTCAGGTGTTGAGAACTAAACCACAAAACTTGGAAGATACGCATCTTAAGGAAAATATTTTCCTGACAGCAGATGGTTCTTCATCATTTTGCCTTTTGTTCTTCTGTCCCCTTTTGACTTGCTGATGATACTCTGAGTAAGGCACTTTTGATGGTTCCTCAAACTGGCTACTGAAATGACCGTTAACTGGGGAGTGGCCCTGTTCCAGGCTCCACTCCTGACTCTAGCTTTCCCGGTTCTGCAGGAAGCCTCAGATGTTCATGTGCATTTCAACTCCTGCCACTTTTGAGCTCTATGTATTTTTTAACAGACTTTATTTTCTAGAGCAGCTTGAGGTTCATAGCAGTGTTAAGCAAAAGGTACGGCGGTTTCCCGCGTATGCTCTGCCCCCACACACGTGCACAGCCTCCCCCAGTATCAGCGTTCCCCACCAAAGTGGTGCTTTTTCTTAATGACTGGTGAACTTACATTGACACATCGTTGTCACCCAGAGCCCATAGTTTACGTTAGGGTTCACTCTTGGTGGTGTACATTCTGTGGGTTTGGACAAACGTTTAATGACATGTATCCACCATTATAGTATGCAGAGTAGTTTCACTGCCCTAAAAATTCTCTGTGCTCCCCCTCTTCATCCCTCCCTCCCCTGAGCCCTGGCAACCACTGACTGTTCACTGCATAGTTTTTGCCTTTTCCAGAATGTCATATAGTTGGAGTTACACAGTATGTAGCCTTTTCAGATTGGTTTCTTTCATTTGGTAATAGGCCTTTAAGGTTCCTCCTCCATGAAAGGTTCCTCTTTTCATGGCTTGATAGCTCATTTCTTTTTTAGTGCTGAAGAATATTCTATTGCCTGGACATACCACAGTTTATCCATTCACCTACTGAAAGACATCTTGGTTTCTCCTAGTTTTGGCAATTATGAATAAAACTGCTAAAAACGTCAGTGTACAGGTTTTTTTGTAAGGAACGGCCCAACTGTCTTCCACAGTGGCTGTACCATTTTCCACTCTCCCCTGCAGGGAATGAGACTTCCTGCTGCTCCACATCCTGGTCAGCATTCGGTGTTCTCAGTGTTCTGGATGTTGACCACTCTAATAGGTGTGCAGTGGTGATGTACTTTTTTAAAGTAATTTTTACGCCGTGGTTTAAAAACACAGCAAAACTACCATCTTAACCGGTAAGTGTACTGTTCAGTAGTGTGAGGCATATTCATATTGTTGCGCAGCCGAGCTCCAGAACTTTTTCATCTTGTCCGGCCGAAGTCCTGTTCCCGGAGAACTACGGGAGGGGCCGGCCATGCCCCACCTCCGCCCGCCCGCCAGCTCGCTCGCTTGCCCGCTGCCCGCCCGTGGCGCTCCCCGGCCACGCCCGCCCACCCCCCCAACCCCCCAACCCCCCCCACCCCGGCGGCTGCCGGGCCGGCCCTCCACCTGGATCCCAGCGGGGCCCGGGTGGGCCGTACCGCGAGTCAGGTACCAGCTCCCACTTTTGTCCCCGGGGAGGAGCGGAAATTGAGGGGTTTCTTCCGCGGGCTTGGCCATGCCGCGGGGGAGGGGGAAGGGAGCGAGTAAAATGCCACCAACTTTCCAGCGCCCTCTCTGGGCGCTGCAGCTCCGTGCCTGCTTTCTAGAGCTCTCCCCAAGGGGTTTGCTCCGCATCGCGTTGGGGTCCCAGGGCTGGGTCTCCGTGCTTGGGGGCCCAAGGGCCTGGCACTTTCTGGTCCGTCAGCTTGCTGACGTCACCCCGGACTCAGTCTCAGGTCGCAGTGTCCAGTTGGGCCTTCCCTGCGCAGGCGAACACCTGTGACACGGAGATTGGGGGAGGGGAGGGAATGGGGGGGCTCATCCCTCTAGCACCAGCAGCTTCACCAGAGCAGAAGCCAGCAAGGGCAGGCTGAGTATGTTTCTAAAATAATAAATTTCAGTAACTTAAATGCTGGCCCTCATAGAAGTTTGTCCAATGTAGAGCAATAGCTCAGAGCATGAGTTTTGAGATAGACCCTAATGGTGCTCTGTGACTTTGACCCCGTGATCCCTGAGACTCCGTGCCTTGGGGACCATAAAGCCACCTACCTTACAGGGTGTGGGGAGGATGGGGAGTGAACAGCAGTGCCCGGCATGTGAGTGTGCACAATGATTGAAAAAGGCCGTTGGCCTCACGATCACAGGTTTTCCTCAAGTCCTGTCCTGGACAATAGGCCCCCAGTAACGGGAGGGCACTGCCTGAATTACAGGCATGTCTGTCACTGCCCTTCATATGTCCATTAGAGTGACTGGGGAGGGCATGACACATACAAAACAAAGGGTAGATGCAATTTATTGAGGGCCACTGTGACAAACCTGTGATGGACCATCCTGCCAGCCCGACTAACACCACCTGATTCTCTGGCTGTCTGAGCCCTGATGAAAGACCACAGGCTGGATCTGAGAAGTCCCCAGGGTGCCCATGGGTCTTACCCTCTCAGTCTTTTGAGTGGCCTCAAAACTGGTCTCCCCGCCTCTTTGAGGCCCAATAACCCCGGTTTCCCACAATCCAGTCCTCTGCCAGACTTGCAAAGCCCCAGCCTCAAGTTGCCCCCGTCCTGCTGCTTTGCATTGGTGCTTTAGTCCCGCTGCCAGGTCACCTTGGCTTGCAGAGCCAAGCCAGCAGAAGTCCTCTGGGAGGTTTTCCCGGAAAGTGTGCTCCAGCCTGGGGCAATGTCCCCACAACCCTCAACGCAGTCCCTGCACTGCTGGCCTGGTGTGTCAGCTCTCTGGCTCCCACTCCTCTTGGTCATGAGCACCTTGAAGCAGGGGCCCACCGTCGCCTTCCCACCATGCTGCCAGTGCCCAGCCCAGCACCCAGCACAGGGTGCATCCAGATAGGGTGGGACAGAACCCAAGCCTTGGCCAAGGCAAGATGCAGGAAAGGCCAGATAAACTGAGGAAGGCCCAGTCGGGCCCCAGCCAGCTACACCCTCTGGCCCTGGGCCTGGCAGGATAGTGGAGACGTGGGAATTTGGAAGGGGAGGAGCAGCTTTCACAAACCAAGCAGGGATTGCAAATGTTGAAAGCCAGTACCTGAAGACCACAAGCACTCTGTGTTGTCCTGCACCCCGAGAAGAACCTGGTCCTCTCCCCGTTGGGCAGTGAGATGGGAGGGAGGGAATGGGGGTGTCGGGGCACGGGAGTGGGGAGTGCCTCCTCCAGGCTCTCCTTAAGCTAGGGGCGAGCACCTCCAGGACCCTGGAATACTCCAGCTGTTGTCAGAAAGAGAGGTTGCCTCACATACCCCTGGGACGGGTGAGGGGGCTTGACCCCTACCCAGGAAATGCCACAATTCCAGCCTGGAGGTGGCACACACCGGTGCAGGGTGGTACCAAGGTTTGCACATTTCGTTGAGGACTGGAGCCACTGAAGGGGACCAGAGAGTCAGGACTGGAAGGTGTGGGGCTGGAGCCAGGGCGGACTGGGCCCATGGAGAGGGAGGAGGCCGGCGAAGGGAGAGGCCTGAGAATCCATTCTTTGTGGTCCTCAGCAGGACTGTGAGGGTATAAAGAAATTACATCCCCATCTGGTATCCATGCCCTTGTCTTCTAGAGTTTGAACAGCTGATGTTCAAGGACAAATCAAGGAGGAGGAGGCAGGCCCACTCCTCTGAGGACAGTCACAGCCTATGCTAAGCCACCCTAGTACCCTGAGCTTACTGGCAGTCCAGTCAGCAAGGTAAAGTGCCCACCTCACATGTCTCCAAGTTAGGAAATGGGCACAGACAGGAAGGAGATTCATCACCTGGGTGGCCACAAGAGCTAGAAGGTCCAAGGACCAATTTGTAACAAACTTAGGAAAGGGTCTCTGGGCCATCAGACCAGCTGGTCATGTGACTAGGGAGCTCTGAAGACAATCCTGCCGCCTCCCCACCCCCAGATTCAAACTTGTCATGGCCACAACCAGGCGGAAACGGGTAGAAACCAAGGAAGCTGAGCCAGCGGCCAGCCAGGTGAAGGCCCCCAGCATCACTGCGAGCAGCCTCGAGGTGGGAGGAGGTGGGTTGGGTCCAGGCAACCACTGAGAACTACGAGGACTTGGTGCTGGGTCTCTGTGCAAGCGTGTAAGTGGTACATATGTGTTAATGTGTCTGGCTTTGTGGGTGTGTAAATATGCATGTGAGCATGTGAGCAGGCAGTATGTGAATGTGTGTGTGGATTATGAGTGTGTGATTCTGTGTGTGTGTTGAGCATACTAGTGTGAAGTGAGGGGACACCAAGGACTTTATCCCCCTACAGTGGTCCCTCTGATCATTAGGACCTCCCTCCAGCACTGCGCAAGGGCCAGTAACAAACTTGGGAGGTGAAGGCCACTCAGGAGGAGGCAGGTGATACATGGGAGGACAAGGACATGTTCTAGGGGTGAGGCTGTGAGCACATTAGAGAGTGTGAGCCTAAAGTGACAGGTGGGTGGCAGGATCAAGTCTGAAGACCCCTGATTCTTCCTCAGAATCTTTACAGAGCTGGGGAGTCAGGCTAGGGGGAGGGGAGGACTTCTTGTGTCCTCCCCCTACCCTCCGTAAGCACGTGGAGAGGGCAGGAGGGACAGTGGCCATCTGTGCACCTGACTTTCCCTGACCCCTCCCTGCACCCTCTGGCAGCACACTCTCCCTGGCAGGTTGGCTCAGGGCAGAGTGCAAAGACCAGTCTCAGCTCCTTTTATAAAGAAGACCCAGACTGGTTGAGCCCTGGAGGTGCAGTGAGAGTGCCCTGCCTGGCCTAGTCCTAGGTGTCTGATGTGGTGAGGAGCCCAGTGCACACTGAGGCAGCCATGCTGCTGACTGGGGCTACACTGGCGACCCTGGCTGTGGCCGTGGCCGTCTTCCTGCTCTTGGTGGACCAGATGCACCAGCACTCACGTTGGGCCGCACGCTACCCGCCAGGTCCCATGCCACTGCCTGGGCTGGGTAACCTGCTGCAGGTGAACTTCCAGGACCCGCTTCTCAGCTTTAGCCAGGTGAGGAAGGTGGGGGTGGGAAGTGGGCGGCGGAGGTCCTGGGGACCCCACCTAGCAGCAGACAGTGGGTGGTGGGTGAAGTCACAGGCTGGAAAAGGAACTGGGCCAAGAGGAGGAGGCAGATTTGAGAGGCTTCCTGAGGGAGGGCATTTGTTCAGGGCCCGAGAAGTTTGGAGGTCCAAGAGGGCAAAGGTCAGGGAGTGGGGGAGTATGACTTGGCAACAGGCTGGGGATTCAGCTGGCCAGCTCTTATATTACGTGAGCCTGAGTCCCTTATGATTACAACAGGAGGAAAGGTCTCAAGAATGGGGGAGAGGAGTCTGGTCTTGAGCCCTATTTAAATCAGGTAGTTGAGGTTGAGAGAGGTACAGTGATCTGGTTCAAATCTTTTGCCACCGTGAGACCTCGGACCTCACTGCTTACCTCTATGAATCTGTTTCTTCACCTGTAAAATGGGATGCTAACTTGGTCTATTGACAACTTTGGTGACCTCTGCACAGTCATAGCTGGGTGGTCTGATCCAACTTGAGGTCCTCGACCGTGGCGGATGTAATTAACCCCCAGGCTCACAAGACTGGATAAAATCTTTGCACCCCCTCGCTCCTAGTGGGGGCCCAGGGTTCCCGCAGGGCTCACGCCATGAGGCTAGGCCTGCAGCCTGGCGGGGCTTGGGCTTGACAAACGCCCTCGACCTTCGGCCTGCAGCTGCGGCGCCGCTTCGGGGACGTGTTCAGCCTGCAGCAGGTCTGGACTCCCGTCGTCGTGCTCAACGGGCTGGCGGCTGTGCGAGAGGCGCTGGTGTACCGCAGCCAGGATACCTCCGACCGCCCATCTGCGACAGTCTACGAGCACCTGGGTTACGGGCCGCGCTCGGAAGGCAAGAGGAGGAGGGGGCAGACCGCGTCCCGGCGGGGACTGGGCCAGCAGTGACCCGATACCGGCAGGGCCAAGCGGAGGCAGGGTCGCGGACATTCGGTGCAGGGAAGAGCCAGCGAATTTGAAGGGGCAGCAGGAGGAGAAAGGAGTCTGTGCCAAGGGTCGGGGGAGGAGGAATGCGGGCGAGGCAGGGGGCGGGGCCTTACGGAGAGAGGGCGGCCCAGGGCCATCGCGGGCACGAAGGGGAGGTCAGGGTGGGCAGGAATGAGGACAAAGTCAGAGTGGGCGGGGCAGGGCCGGGCCAGGACCTTCCCCGAAGGGGAAAGGGGGTCCCGGTGGGCAAAGTAAAAATTGGAGCCAAGACCTGACCCTAGCAGGGGAGAGTAGGCGAGCAATGCGGGCGGGCAGAGAGTGGGACCGGTCCCCAGCTGGAAGGGGGTGTCAAAGTGGGCGGGGCTGTGTGAGCAGAACACCGGGAGGGGCGGGCCGAGGAGGACCGGCGAGCCCGCCAGCGCTGTGGGCGAGCAGAAGGCGGGGCCGGGACACACCCGAGCCACGCCCACGTGCCCGCTCCGCCCCCAGGAGTGATCCTGGCGCGCTATGGGAAAGCCTGGCGCGAGCAGCGACGCTTCTCCTTGTCCACCCTGCGCAACTTCGGCCTGGGCAAGAAGTCGCTGGAGCAGTGGGTGACCGAGGAGGCCTCGTGCCTCTGCGCCGCCTTCGCCGATCAGGCCGGTGGGTGCTGAGGGACAGGGAACAGGTTTGGAGAGGCTGGAGAAGAGGAGATGGAGGCGACGCCCTGACTTGCACCGTTCCCTCCCAGGACGTCCCTTTAGCCCCAACGCCCTCCTGAATAAAGCGGTGAGCAACGTGATCGCCTCCCTGACCTTCGGGAGCCGCTTCGAGTACAACGACCTTCGCATCCTCAAGCTATTGGACATATTGGAGGATGGACTGAAGGAGGAGGTTGGCTTCGTGCGCCAGGTGCGGGAAGGGAGCTTCATAGAGGAGCCCTCCGTCCTGCAAAGGGCCTCCCCGGAGGAGGATTTGCGTAGAGGGCCAGAAGAGGAAAGGGCATTCCGGGAGAGGAAACTGCAAGGGAAAAGGCCTGGAAGTGGGGAAATGACAGACAACACAGATGGGAGAGGCGGGGCGAGGGTCAGCGGGCTTAGGGGAGGGAGGGTTCCTTCATTGGAAGGCACCGGCACCCATGAGATGTAGACTTTAGGTTTATCTTTCTGGGCCCAGGGCCAGGAGAGAGGGGCGAGGCCTGCACTTAGGGAGGAACAAGGTCAATGGTGGGGACATCCTGGAGGAGGCTAGGACCTGACTGGTCCAGGTGAAAGCCTGAGCACCACAAGATCCCAGGGCCCCAAAGCTGTGACCCCCACAGGTGCTGGAAGCAATCCCCGTGCTCCTGCGTATCCCAGGGCTGGCTGCCAAGGTCTTCCCGGCGCAGAGGGCCTTCATGGCCCTGATTGATGAGCTGGTCACCGAGCACAGGATGACCCGGGACCGGGCCCAGCCACCCCGAGACCTGACTGACGCCTTCTTGGACGAGGTGGAGAAGGTGAGGTGGGTTGAGGGTTGAGGACCACGTGAGGCAAGCGCAGGCCTGTGTATCACCCAGTGATCAGACACCTGGGCTGACAGGAGCAGAGTGGGAGGCCATTTGGAGGCTTCCTCCCTCTGTCCCTGAGCTTACCTTCTCTGCATGGCCCAGGCCAAGGGGAACCCTGAGAGCAGCTTCAATGATGAGAACCTGCGCCTGGTGGTGTCTGACCTCTTCTCTGCCGGGATGATCACCACCTCAACCACGCTGGCCTGGGCCCTCCTCCTCATGATCCTGCACCCAGACGTGCAGCGTGAGCCTAGCCCGAGGGGCCAGGTGGGATGGGTGAGGGAGGAAAGGGACAGCCTGAGGCCCCTGAGCTTGGTGGGTTTGGCCACCAGCAGCAGCTCTGTGCAGAGGTCACAGTGCCCTCCTCCTCCGAGTGGGCACAGCCCTACACAGGCGTCAGGAGGAGGTCAGAGCCCAGCCCTTGGGTCTGACCACTGTGAGGATGCTTGTTTTTCCAGGACGTGTCCAACAGGAAATCGATGAGGTGATAGGGCAGGTGAGGCCACCAGAGATGGCGGATCAGGCCCTCATGCCCTTCACCATGGCCGTGGTCCATGAGGTGCAGCGCTTTGGGGACATCATCCCACTGGGCCTGCCCCACATGACATCCCGTGACATCGAAGTTCAGGGCTTCCTCATCCCAAAGTTAGGCCTGCGGCTCTCCTCACCCCAGCTCAGCACCACCTGCCACCTGGTAGCCCCAATGTGGGCATTGCCAGGTGGGGTCAGGACTGGAATCCAAGCCACCCAATCCTCAGGCACTGAATGTCCCAGGCTGGGTGGGTGTGGGGATGAGAGGAGAGGCAGGGCTGGCCCTGTCCATTCAGAGCCCGTAGTCGGGTAGGGAAGACAAACTAAAGCGTGTCACAGAGTGTTGGAGGAGCCCGTTCACCAAGGGACAGGTGGCAGTAAGGGCACCCATGGGAGGCAAGTCACTTACCCTGCCATGGGGACAGGGAGGATGCCGAGAAGCTTCTTGGGCTGAGGGTTACTTGAAGAGTCCAGGTGTGTGCCAGGCAGAGGGTGTGTGCCCATGTGTGTTTGGTCGCAGGGGTGCAGGCACCCCCCAGTCCAGACCCCACCCGTGCCAGACATTTCCTGCCAGGGGACGACGCTCATCACCAACCTGTCATCAGTGCTGAAGGACGAGACCATCTGGAAGAAGCCCTTCCACTTCCACCCGGAGCACTTCCTGGATGCCCAGGGCCGCTTCGTCAAGCAGGAGGCCTTCATACCCTTCTCAGCAGGTACCTGTGGGGTGCCCGGTTTGCTTACCTGTCCTGAGGGAGTCTTGGAGGGGTGGAGCCCAGGCCCCCAGGCTCACAGACCCCCCATGCCCACCCACAGGCCGCCGCTCGTGCCTTGGGGAGCCCCTCGCCCGCATGGAGCTCTTCCTCTTCTTCACCAGCCTCCTGCAGCACTTCAGCTTCTCAGTGCCCGCTGGGCAGCCCCGCCCCAGTAGCCACGGTGTCTTTGCCTTCCTGGTGACCCCATCCCCCTACCAGCTCTGTGCTCTGCCCCGCTAGAGGTGGGCACCAAGCCCCCAACCCACTCCTCAGCAGTAGCCCTGATGTACAATAAACCAGTCTGGTGGCTCCAACCTGGCTTGAGTCCCACCCGAAGCCCCTGACCAGCCCCTTGGTGGTCATGGGGCCTCAGCAGCCTCCCCAGATCCAGCCCCTACCCCTGCCTGATCCATCCTTACCTGGCATTTGACCCCATTTGAGAGACGGGTATACCGAGGCTCAGAAGGTGACACCTTACCCCCTAGTCACCCTTGGAGACCCAATACTGGTTACTTGGGTTAGTGACAAAGTCTATAAATAGGTCCTGGCTTCTGCCGGAAGGAACTAGAATAGGCTGGTGAGAGATTTCAGGCCCCAGTGGGGATGAGGAGGGCCCCACTCAACCTGGATGCCCACATTTCAGGCCCAGCCACACTCAGCTTGCACCACAGGCCAGCAGCTCAGCCAGCACCACCAAGTCTGCTGCCCCAAAAGGTGGCGAACTCAGGGATGGCTGGAAAGCAATATGCTGGGTTAGCACCTGCAGCTCAGTCTTCAGATGCCAGAGCTCTCCCTGGGAAGCCTGATGGCAGCCCAGGAGTGAGCCACCTCCCTGGGCCTCTTAGTCACCCCAAGATAGCATGGGCCCCCTTTCCCTGCCCCTTAGGGATGCTCATCTCCCAGCCCCTGCCCAATAGGAGTTGCCACTCTCGGCCACGCTGGAGTGGGAGGACACTCATCTAGGCTCCAACCCGGGGCTCCGTCCTCTGAGTGGCCCGGTCAGGCCAGGCGCTCAGGAGGCTTGGCAGGGGCAGGGAATGAGCCCCTGTGGGCCACAGGCATGCCCTAGGGACAGGGGTCAACCTTGGGCCCATGTGACAATGGGGTGGCCAGGGCAGAAGGAGGCCAGGTGGGGAGCTCGGAGGAGGACACCCTGGCTCCAGTCCTCGCTCTGCTACGACACTGTGTGACCTCAGGCTTCTATTTCCCCTTCAGCCAATGAGAAGTTTGCACCAGATGGCTGCTGGGGCCTGTCTTCCTGCTCTGACTCTGGGGCTGGGACCTCATTAGCCTGGAGCCCTAGCTGAGGGCGGGGACTGCCACCCTCTACCTGTGCCCACCACCCCGACAGTTTGTTCTGGACTCTAAGCACGCACAGGCACCACCCAGGGGCTTCTGATGACTGTCTGCTTACCTGAGTCGTAAGCAGACTTCCTGGTACATTTAGGTTAACAGCTCGGGGACCACAGACACCCAAGGCAGAAGCACCGCCCCCAGCCAGGCCACTTTCGCCTTCATGACAGTGAGCTCCACAGCTCTTAGCATTCAGGGAACTTGGCCTCTCCCTTGGCACTGAGTCAGAAGACCAGCCAGGGCCCCGTTCAGTCTCCAGCGTATCCCCTGTCGTGGGCTTAGTGGCAGGAGGTGGTGTTCCTGCAGCTTATTGGAACAGGGAGCGTGGATGAAACCACACTGAGTTTGTGGAAACTTGAGGCCCCTGAAAGGAAGCAGCCAGGCCTGCAGAAGCAACAACTGTGGATTTATTGGATGTTTTGTCATTCGTGGCTCTGAGTCTTGGGGATGTCAGAGGCTGGGAACCAGCCCAGCCAGAGCTTCCTCAGGAGCTGGGGGACCCAGCCCCCAGGCCTTTCCTCCATGAGGTCCACCTCAGAAGCCTCTAAAAAGCACAAACAGACATGCCCTGTGGGTTCCTTGCTGGGAGGAACCTTTCCCCAGGGCCAGGGTACCCTCTGGTGCCAGGGGAGCAGGTCAGCGTTGATATAAGGCTAGGCATTCCTCCAGCCCAAGCGCAGTGGCCTCAAGTCCTGCCAACCCAAGAAGGAAGCAGGAGGCAGGGGGGCTCATCAGGAAAGACAGGGCATCTGGCTACCTGGGTTTCTTCCCTCCCCTCCCTGGGGCAGGAGGGTCAGGGAGGAGCTCGGCTGTCTGTGACCTCTGCAGGGTCACTGAGATTAGAGAAGAGGGCAGTCCTGCTACAGCAGGGTGGGGTCAGTTGTCTTACCGGAAGTATATGCAGCAATGTCCTTGCGGACCTTTTTATTTTCCTGGGAAGGAAGGAGGGGGACGGTGGTGGGATGAGACAGGCTCTGCGTGGAGCAGATGGGGAAATAGGCCTCACTTCACAGGAAGTCAGGGGAGGCCAGGATTCAGACCCACTCTGCTCAGGCCATGTCTGCGCCTCTCAGCTCCTCACAGAGCTGTTGCTCGACTGAGATGGCAGTTAGGCTCAGTCATCTTGGGGGTGCCCCAGCCCCCGCCCCCCATTGCCCTCCTTCCCCAGGGCCTCTCCACGCCACCCTGCAGTGCCCTGGGGCTTCTCAGTAGGACCCATGCTGGGATGTTCCAGTCGAGGCACCAGGCTTCCTTACCTCCCAGCCTGGGGTCCCTGCCACCTCCTCCTCCTCAGATACCTCCTTCCCAGCAGGAATGGGGGAAGGAATGGGGCTGCCTGCTTCCTCTCCTGGGGACCTCATCTCCCCCTCATCCGAAGATAAGATATCAGTCTCCTCCTTGGGGGCAGCATCATTCGGTCCTCCTGTTGCCTTGGGGGTCATGGCCTGCAGGGAGGGACACGAGGGCAGAATATGGGCAGAAAGGCCCGCTGATCCCCTAACCCCTCTCCCTGTTCTGCACACCTGGAGTGTGTGTAGTTCTTTGTTTTTCCAGGGAAGCCCCTCCCTTCTCAGCTCGCGCTGTGGTAGGGTTGTAAGTTTCCTAGACGGGCCCTGCCACTCTCCCTGGGACCCCTGGCCATGAGCTGGGGCATCCCTGGGTCTCAGGGAGCTCTGACAGGAGACAGCCCCGGCCCCGGGCCCTTCCAGGGCAGGCCTCACTTACCTCGGAGTCTTGCTTCTCCCCACTCTTGACTCTGCGTCTCTACAGAGGGAAACAGGGGAAGTGACATTCAGCTATGAGTGTCTGGGAGGCCTTCCCTGCCTGGCCCATCCTCTTATTGTGTGTGCCTACCAAGGGTGCCCAGGACAGCCACCCCACCCCAGGGGAGGAGGAGTCCCCAGCCCTTACCCACCTGAGCGGTCACAGGGTAGCATTTATCCATCAGTCCCCACACTGGCCTTAAGGTCTCCCCTAAGGGCTGCACGACAAGGAGAAAGAGAGAGAGAAGGAAGGCTGAGGTGACGTATTAAGGGCTCAGCTAGGTACTAGTCCACTGTCAATGCCTGCTGCGAAGACACCTAAAGGCTACCAAGGATTTAAGGAAAACTTCACACAAACAATAATTGATGGCTTTAGAAAGATAAACTTTGCATTTACAAAACAAGTATAGGCGCTAAAATAGAAATGTTCAAACAACAATCTCTAATTCTTTAAAAACAAATATGATATTATAATAGGAATTAAAAATTAAGAATTAAAAATCCAGTCAAACTGTAGAAGGTAAAGAATAGAGAGAAGAGAGTGGGAGGTCCAACAGCTAAATCATAGATCTTTCTGAAAGAGGGAACAGAGACAACAAACTGGGGTGGCAGGGAGAGATATCAAATAAATATGTTCATTTTTTACCAAGACAATTTCCCAAAGATGAGCAACATGAGTTTCCAGAAGAGAAGGAATCGCCAAGTGTCCAGGACAATGGATGAAGGAGACCCACCCCAGATTATGCCATCAATAAATTTCAAGACACTGAGGATGAAAAGAACCTAAAAACTTCCAGAGATATGAAGAAAAAGTCTGTTTTAGGAATTCAACTTTCATCAGACTTTTCAACACCAACCCTTTGAAGCCAGAAGAAAATGAGGAGCTTCAAAATCTGTCAGAAAATTATTTCTAGTCTAGAATTCTATACCTAGCCAAACTTAGTTAAATATGAATTAAGACCTTTTCAGATATGTAGTATCTCAAGACTACCCCTCAGGAAGCAACCGGAGGTTGTGCTCCCCCCAAATAAAGAGTAACATCAGGGGCTTCCCTGGTGGTGCAGTGGTTAAGACTCTGCCTGCCAATGCAGGGGACACGGGTTCGAGCCCTGGTCTGGGAAGATCCCACATGCCGCGGAGCAACTGGACCCGTGAGCCACAACTACTGAGCCTGCGCGTCTGGAGCCTGTGCTCCGCAACAAGAGAGGCCACGATCGTGAGAGGCCCACGCACCGCCATGAAGAGTGGCCCCGGCTTGCCGCAACTAGAGAAAGCCCTCGCACAGAAATGAAGACCCAACACAGCCATAAATTAATTAATTAATTAATTAAAGTAGAATTAAAAAAAAAAAAAAAAGAGTAACATCAGCTCCCACACGTGAAAGAAGTGAAGCACTCGCCACAATGACGGTGAAGGGAGGTCCCAGCACAGCTGAGCAGCAGGCCTCAAGGACGTCCCGTCCAGATGGAAAGAGGAGGATGGAGGGCTCCATGAGCTATGTCTCCAGGGAAATGATCATCTGGATAAAACACCTAATTTGTCTAAGTGCATTGCAAGGAGATTAATTTTTTTGGTAGAGAGTTTGGATGAATTAATTATAGGTACAGAGAAAACTAAAATTTAAAAAAAAGAGGAAAAAACAAAATTATACACAAAGAGTAATCACAGTACGCTACATGACTCAGGAATACTATTTACATAGTTTTAAAATGTAAACCCTCGGGCTTCCCTGGTGGCGCAGTGGTTAAGAATCCGCCTGCCAATGCAGGGGACACGGGTTCGAGCCCTGGTCTGGGAAGATCCCACATGCCGTGGAGCAGCTAAGCCCGTGCGCCACAACTACTGAGCCTGCGCTTTAGAGCCCGCGAGCCACAACTACTGAGCCTGAGCTCTAGAGCCTTCAAGCCACAACTACTGAAGCCCGTGCGCCTAGAGCCCGTGCTCCACAACAAGAGAAGCCACTGCAGTGAGAAGCCCCCGCACTGCAACAAAGAGTAGCCCCCGCTCGCCGCAACTAGAGAAAGCCCGTGTGCAGCAACAAAGACCCAATGCAGCCAAAAATTAACTAATTAATTAAAAAAAAATAAACACAATGTAAATCCTCAATATTGATCTAAATAAAATTACAATACAAGCCTATTAGAATGACTTAAAAAAAAAGGTAAATGCTGGAAATGATATGGAACAAATGGACCCTCTCATTCATTGCCAGTGAGAATGCAAAATGGGTGCCAGCCATTTTGGAAACGTTTTACAGTTTCCTACAAAACTAAATATACGCTTGCCGCATGACCCCACAATCCCACTGCTAGGTATTTACCTAAGTAAAAGGAAAACCTATGTTCACACAAAACTTGTACATGAACATTTATAGTGGTTTTATCTGTAACTGCCAAAAAACTAGAAACAATCCAAATGTTTCTCACTTGGTGAATGGACAAACCGTGGTACATCCATGCAATGGACAACTACTCAGCAATAAGAAGGAACAAACACTGCTACACACAACTGGGTGGACCTCAAATGCCTTGTGCTAAGTGAAAGAAACCAGGCTCAAAAGACTACATACTGGGGAATTCCCTGGAGGTCCAGTGGTTAGGACTCTGTGCTTCCACTGCAGGGGCCCCAGGTTCAATCCCTGGTCAGGGAACTAAGATCCCACAATCCTGCTGCACAGCCAAATAAATAAATAAAAGACTACATACTGGATGTTTTTTTGTTGTTGTTTATTTATTTATTAATTTATTTTACTTTTGGCTGCGCTGGGTCTTTGTTGCAGCGCATGGGCTCAGTACTTGCCCCATGGCATGTGGAATCTTAGTTCCCCGACCAGGATCGAACCCACGTCCCCTGCATTGGAAGGCGGATTCTTAACCACTGGACCACCAGGGAAGTCCCTGGATGTTTCCATTTATATGACCATCTTGCAAAGGCAAAACTATGGGAACAGAAAACTGCTCACTGGATGCCAGGGGCTGGGAGTGGGGGAAAGGTTGACTATAAATGAGTATGGGGGAATTTTTTGAAATGATGAAACTCTTCTGTATCCTGGTTGTGGTGGCAATTATACAATTGCATATATTTGTCAAAACTCACAGAACTGCACACTAAAAAGGATGGATTTCACTCTGTATAAATAATACCTTAATTTTTAAAAAAAATGAGTGAAAAGAGCCCACTGTGTGGGAGAGGGACTTAAAAGCCAAAATGAGGACTTCCCTGGTGGTTCGGTGGTTAAGAATCCGCCTGCCAATGCAGGGGACACGGGTTCGAGCCCTGGTCCAGGAAGATCCCACATGCCGCGGAGCAACTAGCCCGTGTGCCACAACAACTGAAGCCCGCGCGCCTAGAGCCTGTGCTCGGCAACAAGAGAAGCCACTGCAATGAGAAGCCCGCGCACCGCACGAAGAGTAGCCCCCGCTCGCCGCAACTAGACAAAGCCAGCGCGCAGCGACGAAGACCCAACACAGCCAAAAATAAATAAATAAATAATAAAAATTAATTAATTATTTTTAAAAAAGCCAAAATGATATAAAAGTCAGCAAAAAAGCAAAAATGATACTTAAAAATTTTTAACAACTGAAGATGTCATTACTCAGAATAAAACATTTACAATGCCAAAAACTAGGATATAACTATACTGGAAGACTAGAGAAAGGTGAGATGTATGCTGGAGGTGGCAGTAAGTGTGCAGCTGTTACGAGAGCTAAATCCTCATCTTTCGTTGTAGGAATTCATTGGATAATGTTTAAATCTGAAAAATTAAGACAAAGCAGGATAAGCTTTCTGTTTAGAACCATGGAGGCAAAATCAAAGGCTTCAGCTAGAAAATTGGAAGCTGGAAAGACTTCCACCCTGGGTTGTGGGAATCATGGGTGAAGAGGATTGGGACAAAAGACAGCTAGCTTTTTTGTTTCAAGTCTGAAAACTTTGACTCCTTGAACTATGTATATGCATATCTTTGATGACAATAAAACTTTTTAAAATGAAAATTTGGTTAATTAAAAAAAAAAAAAAAAGAAGCAACATAGGACTCTGTCTCTAAGGCACCTGCCAACATGGGCCTTCTTAGGGGCTCTCCAACCTCTGAATAGTCCCTCCCTAAATATGTAGCGCACACTTCTCAGTGTTGCTGGGTCACAGATAAGCTCATCCCCACGAAAATCCTCTCTTGCCAATAGCACTAGATGGAGAGCAGGAGGCCTCCAGAGAGCAGGTATGTGGCTCTGTGTCGTCACCTTGGGCAGCCTGGGTCTAGTCACTGTTCCTCTGGGAGCCTACATTTCCTCCTCTATAAAGTGGGAGCTGCTGGCTTGCTGCGAGGTTTCAATAGACGGGCAACACCTAATCCAGCACGTGGCCCTTAGTGGGCATCCAGTGTCCATTTGTGTTTTCCTGACAGAGGGCTGGGAGTAGGGGCTTCTGCCATAGGTTCCTGGACCTGGGACATTAAAGAGGGTATGTAACCCCAGGCAGGTGTCCTGCTCACCACCACCCCATTCACATATGAGTGTAGAACCATATTCCAGGGCTACTCACATGCATTAGGGGGCATCTGTTCCTTTAGGTTTGTCTAGGTCACTGCTATGGAGCCCTGAGGTGACCATACAGCCAGCCCATGGGGGGTGGGACCTCTGTTTGACACTTTGCCAGGAACACAGGGAATTTCTCCAGAGCCCTCACATTCTCACACACACACACACACACACACACACACGGCTGACAATTTGAGATCAAGGAGTATGACCTCTATTTTTGCTACAGTGAGACGGTCCCTCTAAACTCTGACAGAGGTCCCTACCTGTGATGATTCCCCAGCAATCTCATGGTCAGGGGCTGTTTTCCCCACACACCCCTGAAAATAGTAGTACACCACTCCTGCAGGTAGATGAAGAAAGACTAGTTAAAACATTTAAAAGAGTGATGTAATTATTTTAAAATGTCAGTATTTACAATATGCCAGAAATTATATCCTTTTAAATTATTTTAATGTGTGATGAAAGATATTAGATATTAACTTACAACGTGTGAAGGGATAGTTTTTCAAAAGGTATGCAAGCAAAAATTTGAAGATCACTGCTGTAGGACATTATTTGGTTGTATGCGTTTTTTGGTTTGTTTCCGGGTTTTGTGGGGTATGCCTGGGTTTTAGAGTGAGATATGGGTTCAAATCCCAGACTCACCATGAAGGTGCAGAGGGAAGAAAGGGAAAGAAAACCAGCCTTGGCCCTGAGCAGTGTGACCAGCCCTGGGGAGCCAGGTACATGGCAGTCTCAGGAGGGGGCCTCTGGGAATCCCGGTGAGTAGCTGGAGACTGGGGTGGCTTTGAGACAAGAACCCATTCCTTGGGTCCTGCCATCATCCCCAAATTACCCCAGCACCCAGACCCTTACCTGCAAGAATGAAGATGTGTACTACATACAGGAACTTGTATAGCCTGGAAGGAAAGCAGAGCTGAGTGTGAGGCTGGGGCCTCGTGCCCTCACCAGTGGGTGCCGGTTTTCCTCCCCAGTCCAAGCCCCAGGACCTGTTCCACCAGCACTCGTCCAATCAATACTTGTGGATGAATGAATCCATCAGCTGTAACAGGGCTCAGCCTGGGCTCCCTGCTGACTGGCCGGCATGACTCTGTGCCTCTGCCTACTGCTGAGAAAGCCAGACTTGGCGCCTGGGACCCACAAGGACCCCCTGACCCACTCCCTTCTCCTTTCCTTCTTTACTTGTTTACACAGGTCCATCTTGCCTCTCCAGCCAGAAGGCAGGGACTTAGCCTTGGCTGGACATTCATAGTTGTTCATTCAAGTGCTGGATTAGCTCTTCCCCCCAAAGCCCTCCAAAGCCCTCCCTACTCTGGACTGACAGATCCCACAACCTGCATTAGAAATAATATCTCATTGTCCATCCTCCTCTTCTAGGACCCCTCCCTTGGGACAAACAGAGCATCTTTTTTTAATTTTTTTTTTTTTTTGGCTGTGCTGTGCTGCATGCAGGATGGTTCCTCGACCCGGGCCTCCACAGTGAAAGCGCCAAATCCTAACCACTAGGCCACCAGGGAACTCCCTCAAACAGAGCGTCTTGGCACTGCCAGGATGATGGCTCCCTGCCTACACACACACACACACACACACACACACACACACACACACACACACAAAGGCATGTCCCACCTGTCAGTACCAGGCCCTCCACTCTGACCCTGAGTCCCAGAGACACTATAACAGTCAGGGAAAAGGGAATATAGAACCCTATTTTCCCGTCCTTGTGGCACCAAGTGAGGGGTCCCCTTTCCTGGTCTTTTGGGGCATGGTAACAGGGCCCACCTAAACTTTACCTCTCTCTCTGGCAGCACAGACCAAACACCATTTTCAGTCTAAGAAGAAAAGATGGCAACAGTCAATGCATCACATAGACCCAGGGTCCTGGTGTTCCTTTACTCTGTGGCTTGCAGGGATTGCAATGGGCTAGAGGCAGTTGGGGGGATGGCAGGACCTCCACAAGCAGGGTTCATCCAGGGGAGAGCCTGCTGGTCACAGCTGGAGGCTAAACTCAGGATGGAGTGGGCTAGCACTAGGAGCTTGGAAAATGCTGAGGAATTTCTCCTAAGACCGCAGAGCCCCAAACAAAAGCTGGTTTCAATGTCCTCAGAGCTGGAAAGGTAGGTCCCAGGGAATCAGGATGGGAAAAGCGGGGTTGGGAGAGGATTAGGAAAAAGGTATAGCTCTATTAAACATTTGTGTAAAATGACCCCAGGTGTAGGCGGCTAATTATAATAGTAAATAAAAATGATTAAAAACCACCAACAGTTTAAAGTATTTTCTGTGTTATGCAGCATTTTTGGAATAATCTTGGGAGTACTGGGAGAGATTCCCTAGCCTCCTCAGAAATTCCCTGTCTGTCTAGAAACCCACCTTCAGTGTCAAATTGCATATAAACTGACACCGTGGTACAGTCAAGGTCTCCAGGGTGAGGTGGACCTCAGTGTGGCCTGGTGAGCCTCTGTTTCCCAAGTGAGTTCCCCATTCTCCACAGGGACTATTTCTGAATCTCTCTTTAAACCTCCAGCCCCTCCTCTGCCTTCCTCACTTTCACCAGGGAACACAGGCACTATCCGATGGGTGTTCCCTCGACTTCCTGCCGCCAAACTCACCCATTCTCTGCTTCTCACAGGTCACTTCCTCTTCAGGGGAGGAGGCTGCGCCCCCCTCTCTGGGGCTAGCCCCCTCGTGTACTCCATTCATCTGGTCTTCTCATGACCTGGGTGTTTGGGGGTCCCCTCTCTCACTTGTATATTCATCCTTTCCTTTTCTGGCTCCTTCCCATCAGTATTTAAACATATCACTCATCTCTTCCACTAAAAAAAGAAAGGCCTTCCCCCTTGAACCCATATCCCTTCTCCAGATACCGTCCTTATTGTCCCCTACCCTTCACACCAGTCTCGAGAGAGCCGACTGCAGTACGTGTCTTCACCCCTCTTCACCTCTCCCTCACTCCACAGCCCACTTCAATCTGTTTCTGTCCCCGTCAACCTCTGAAGCCTGTCTCACCAAGGTCACCAATATGCTCCTAGTCACCAAATCCAGTGGCCTTTTTCGGGCCTCAGCTTACTTCACCTCTCTGCAGGGAACTACAGCACCTCCCTTCATACTGAACTACCTTCTCTGAGAATACTGCTAGCAGTATACTCAACAGTAAGCTTTTTAGTTATTTATAACTTGGTGTGAGCAAAGTTATCAGGCTTCTTCTGAGGGAAGATTTGGAGGAGAGAAAATGAGTCCTGAGTGAGAGAAGAAGAGGGGGAAAGGGGGAACGTCAAGTAGAAAGGGATGCAGGAAAGGCAGGCTAGGAGTCGTAAAGACAATTTTCACCTGCTTGGGTGGTTTATTGAGGGCAACCTTTTGAAACTGCTTACCAAATCTACCGATCCTGATGACGTTAGTGATTTGCAGAGTATCCTTTGACCATATCAGTGTACAGGCAACCTATTCACCTCCCCTCAGGCTCCAGGACCGAGACTGAGAAGGGCACTGGAGCTCAGCTAAGTCTGGCAGTCCAGTGCACAGCCCCTCCCTTTCACAGGAGAGCACTGTCGGTGTGTGACATCATGTCTTAGGGGGCTTTATGACAGGACAATCTCTCCAACCTTGGCCAGAGTAGCTTGTCATTGCCTCAGGGTGGCTTTAAATCCCAACCAGTCAGAGAAAGCACCTTTGTAGGTATCTCTTTTGTTCCATTCAATGCCATCAACGCTGCTTGAGCACCTGCAATGTCCTGTAGGGACACAAAGACACAAAGGTGTGTAAGACTCAGTCTTGTCACATAACACAATAATCTTGTTTTTAAAATAAAAAACAAGATCACAGCTTGACCATTTCTAAGTGTAATCTATTTATTCAACCAGTGTCTGCTGAGCTTTCATTCTGGTCCAGGAATAATGCTGAGGGGATAGAAAGGTAAACAGGACACACAGACTGCCCTCAAGGTGCTTGAAGAAGTCAAATAGACATCTTCTGATTCAAGACAATAGCTTTTATACCCTCCCCAAATTACTATAAATGTAACTAAATAATAATTACAAAACTATGGTGGTTAAAACTGAAGAATGCCTTAGTTTCACATACACATGAAATATTTACCAAGAAAGACCATATTCTCAACCATGAAACAAGCCTCTATAATTTAAAAGATTTAAGTAATTTCAAGTACATTCTTTGACCACATGGAATTAAATTATAAATTAGTAACAGAAAGATCCCAGAAAAATCCCCAAATAATTGGAAACTAAACAACACACCTTTAAATAATATATGTGTGTCAGATGTAGAGAACAAATGTACGGACACCAAGGGGGGAAAGTGGCAGGGGAGGTGGGGTGATGGTGTGATGACTTGGGAGATTGGGATTGACATGTATACACTAATATGTATAAAATGGATAACTAATAAGAACCTGCTGTATAAAAAAATAAATAAAATAAAATTCAAAAATAAATAAATAAATAAATAATATATGTGTGAAATAGGGAATTCCCTGGCAGTCTAGTGGTTAGAACTCTGTGCTCACTGCCGAGGGCCTGGGTTCAATCCCTGGTCAGGGAACTAAGATCCCACAGGATTTGCGGTGCAGCTAAAATATATATATATGTGTGTGTGTGTGTCTGTATATATATACATATATATATATGTATATATATGAAATTAAAAATCAAAAGGAAAGTTAGAAAGCATTTTGAACTGAAAGAAAAGAAAAAATATCAAAATTTGTGGGATGCAGCTAAAGCAGTACATAGAGGGAAATTTATAGCACTAAAACACCTATATTAGAAAATAAGAAATGTCTCTAGAAAACAAGCTTACGGTTACCAAAGGGGAAAGAGGGTGGGGGAGGGATAAATTAGGAGTTTGGGGTTAGCAGATACAAACAACTATATATAAAATAGATAAACATGGGACTTCCCTGGCAGCCCAGTGGTTAAGGCTCTGCACTTTCACTGCAGGGGCCGTGGGTTTCACTGCAGGGGGTGTGGGGGCGTCAGGGAACTAAGATCCTGCATGCCACGTGGCACAGCCAAAAAGTTAAAAAAAATAAAAAATAAAAAAATAAAAAACAAGGTCCTACTGTATAGCACAGGGAACTATAATTCAACATCCTGTAATAAACTGTAATGGAAAAGAATATAAAAAAGAATATGTATAACTGAATCCCTTTGCTCTACACCAGAAACTAACACAACATTGTAAATCAACTATACTTCAATAAATAATTAAAAAAGAAAATAAGAAACGTCTCACAACAATGACCTCAGTTTCTACTTTAAGAAACTAGAAATGGAAGAGCAAATCAAAGCCAACGTAAGCACAAGAAATTTTAAAAATCAGAGTGAAAAGAAATGAAATAGAAAACAAAGAAAAGAAAAAAGTCAATAAAACCAAAAGCTCAACAAAGTGTACAATCCTCTAGATAGAATAGATCAGGAAAAAATGAATAAGATGCGAATTATCAATATCAAGAATGATAAAGGTGACTGATGTAGATTCTATAGATACTAAAATAAGGGAACATTATGAACAATGCTATGCGGATAAGTTTGACAACCTAGATGACACGGACAAAATCTTTAAAAGACACAAAGTACCAAAGCTCATGTAAGAAGAAATATATAACCTGAATAACTCTATATCTATTAAAGACATTGAATTTATTTAACTTTCCCACAAAGAAAACTTCAGGTCCACATGGCTTTACTAGTAAATTCTACCAAACTTCTGAGGAAGAAATAATACCAATTCTAAACAAACTCTTCCAGAAAAAAAGGAGGAAATACTTCCCATCTTGTTTTATGAGGGCAGCATTATCTGATATCAAAACCAGACAAAGATGACATGAGAAAACTACAAAACAACATCCCTCATAAACATTGATGCAAATATTATTTACAAAATCTTAGCAAATTGAAACCAACAACATATAAAAAGATAACACATCATTACCAAAGGAGTTTACCCTCGGGAATGCAAGGTTAATTCAACATTCAAAAACCAATCAATATAATTCACCATATTAATAGACTAAAAAACAAAAATCATATGATTATCTCAACAAATGCATAAAAAACATTTGACAAAATCAACATCTGTTCCTGAAAAAAATCTCCCAGCAAACTAGGAGTAGTTGGAACATCCTCAACCTGATGAAGGACATCTATGAAAAACTTAGAGCGAACAATATACCCGATGGTAAAATAGTGAAGGTTTTCCCCTTAAATTCAGGAATAAGGCAAGGATGTTTGCCCTCATTGCTTCTATACAACATTGTACTGGAAGTTTTAGACAGTGAACTAAGTTGAGAAATAGAAGTAATTATCCCTTACACCATCGGTGAACCTACCACACTCCTGAATGGGGCAATGATGTCAAAGCAAAAGCATAATATCAGACTTCCCTTACCATGCCTAATCTAGTCCAGTAATCAACCTAAAATCTGATTTATTATCACTTGTTGATTTTTTTCCTGAAGTCAAATTGTATACTTTTAGTAACAGAGTTCTAGAGTCAGAACCTCATGACTGCGATGATTCAGCCCTTTACATGTATAACTTACAAAACTACTTGTGTTAACATCCTCTCATCAATTTATGCTGCAAATTGCAAATGAGACAAAAACCTCTCACTTGCATCTATATCATAATTTTGCTCATTGATTATACTAATGTTTTTCAAATTTGATACAATCAGCCATTAAATGATGATCACTTCTTTCAATGAACTACAAAGATTAAAATTAAAAAATAAAAGAGAGAAGTAAAAGGTAACCAGATTGGAAAGGAAGAAATAAAACTGCCTTTATTTTGCAGACAACATGATTGTGTATAAAATCCTGTGGGATCATCCAAAAAGCTACCAGAGTTTAGCAAAGTGAAGGATATAAGATCAATATATAAAAATCAATTGTATTTGTTGTGACTCTAAAACTGCTCTTAAAAAAAATGTATTAAAAGTCAATTGTTCATAGCACTGAACAATTGGGAATTGAAATTTTAAAAATACCATTTATTATAGCAACAAAAATATGAAATACTCTGACAAAAAATATGTGGAAGATCTGTACACTAAAAACTACAAAACATTATTGAAAGAAATTAAAGACCTAAATAAATGAAGCGATAAACCAAGGTCGTGAATCAGAAGATTCAAAATTATTAAAATGTGAATTCCACACTCAAATTGATCTATAGATTCTGTGTAATCTCAATAAAATTTTCAGCAAACTTTTTTGGTTGTTGAAATTGATATGCTGTTCCTAAAGTCCATATGGAAGTGCCAACGACCTAGAATTTTGGAAAAGTAAAGTTGGACAGTAATCAAGACAGTATGAGACTGCTGATGTCAAGATAGATGGAACAGAATAGAGTCTAGATATAGACCCATATATTGTCAGTTGATTTTAGACAAAGGTGCAAATGCAATTCCTTGAAGTGAAGGAAGCCTTGACCCTTAAATCATATAATTTTAAATTTACTTAATGAGGCAAAAGTAACACAAAGGTTTCCATATGTATACATATCCTGGTTAAGATTTTTGAACGTAAAGAACAAGAAAACATTAAGGCAGGAAAAAAAAAAAGATTACCTAAAAAGAATAAAGAATCAGAAATCAGAATGGCATAAGAATTACCACATGAAATACTAAATGTTAAAGGACAGTGTAGTCATGTTCTACAGAGTTTTGAGGGAAAATGATTGTAACTCAAGAATTCTATGCTGAGCCAAGTCAGCTTTCGGTGTCAAGACAACAGAAAGGTTCTCTGGAGCCACTAAGGCCAGACATCAGACTGCCATCTGTGTACGGTGCCTCTCTCTCCTACCTCAAACAACAGAGGTAAAAGAAAGTAGATCTTTAAATAAATCCATAATAGCGCTGGAAAGCAAAATGTGGTACCCTGTTGGACCAGAAGCCATAAGGAATCTCTCAGAAATGGAAGGCAGGCAGGATGAGGTTGACAGAGGAAACCAAAGAACAAAATACAGGCAGGAGAACATCACTGTGACAGGCAGAGAGTCCCTGGGGGTCTCTGTCCGTCAGAGTGACAGATCTGGGGAGCAGGAGAGAAACTTATTGGGATGATTGGTTTGGGGATTCATGTGAAGCAAAAGATGACTGCCTTCCTCTCTTTCCCCACCTGTGGCAAGCAGACAAAAATAGATGCATCAACCACCAGGTGAGAGCAATGATTGTGAGGCCCCTTGCTGGATGGCTGGTAACACCCAGCAGGAATGGGGACCCCCAGTATCCCAAAGTCTAACCACAAGTGTACCCTGCCTAGCAATGTCTTATCCTGACTCCACAGAGACTAATGCCACTTCACAGTAAATAAAACCATTCAAGGAGAATCCATCAGAGAATCTCAAAGAAGACAGACTTGAGCACTTAGCCAGAAATTGCCAAATATTTGAAGAAAACCAACAGTAGAAAAGAGAGGCATAACACTATACAAACAAAAAAAAACTAATGACTAAGGAAAAGAGGTAATAGAGAAAATCAAAAGAGACTTTAAGGTAAATATTAAAATCCTCAAAAATATAAGAGACGATATGGCACCCATAAAAGTGAATTGTCTATTAGGGAAAAGAAACAGCTACAGTGGAAATAAAAATAGAGCTGGTGAAATATCGGCTTCCCACTAAGGCTTTTCAAAGACTTAAAAGTTTCAGCCATGAGGAGTAGCTGGTATTGGATTTACCTTCCCACAATAAACAAATATAAAACATAAAAGGGGACAAAATACATTCAACTACTTATAGGCATGGAGAGCAACCAATGCAGATTTTCTCCTGAGGGTACTTCCCTAAGTGTGACCTGGAGTGGTCGAGCCAAGACAGAGAGCAGAATTCTTACTGGGTATAAGAGGCAGAGCCTGGGGTTTAGGGCTGCTAGTGTCACAGAATTTGAGGGTCAGGGAAGTGAAGTGGAGGTAACCATAGGCAAAGAGCCTGAAAGGTCTGAGTATAGATGTTCGAGTCCTTGGCCAACTGCTGGGCTGAGCAGATAAGACAGCGTAGCATACAACTTTGGGGAGCTGAGAGCACATGGGGAAATTCAGAGTCACATAGCGCTGGATGACATCGGAGACTGGGCCTGGCCAAAGTGAAGAGATTTTGGTGCATACTCCAGGCATTCAGTTAAGACTCCAGAAAAGCATCACCCTAGGAATAAGGACTGCATCTACAAGTATGGGCAAAACTAAAATACTTCCAATCAACTGAAACCTAAATTCAAGCCTCAAAGCCTGCCAAAACAAAACTTGATGTTCCTTTTTTATTTTTTTGTGGTTTTTAAAAAACGTGTGTTTTATATTGGAGTATAGTTGACTTACAATGTTGTGTTAGTTTCAGGTGTACAGCAAAGTGATTCAGTTATACATATACATGTATCTATTCTTTTTCTTGATATCCCTTTAGAGAAAAATTAACATAATCTACAACATATCCATGATGTCCAGCTAACAATAAAAGTTACTAAACTTTGGGACTTCCCTGGTGGCACAGTGGTTAAGACTCCGTGCTCTTAATGCAGAGGGCCTGGGTTCAATCCCTGGTCAGGGAACTAGATCCCACGTGCATGCCACAACTAAGGAGCCCACGTGCTGCAACTAAGGAGATGATGAGTCACAACTAAGGAGCCCACCTGCCACAACTAAGGAGCCAGCAAGCCGCAACTAAGACCCAGTGCAACCAAATAAATAAATATTTTTGTTAAAAGTTACTAAACTTATAAAGAAGCAGGAAAAACTAACTGATAATTAAGAGATAAACAGTCAAAGAAGTTGAGCCAGGGATAATCTAGATATTGGAGTTAGCAGATAGGGACTTTTTAAAATGGCTATGATTAGCATGTTAAAGAAAATAGACAAAAAGATAGACAAAACAGATGAAGAGCTAGAGTAACTCAACAGAGAATTCAAATCAGTAAAAAATCAAATAGACACTGTGGTAGGACAGCCTCTAAGATAGTCACTAATAATCTCCACTTCCTAGTATTCATTTGAGTGTGGGCTGGATTTATTGAATAAATTCGGTAGAAGTGAGATGTCACTTCCAAAATAAGTTTACAAAAAAGACTGTGGCTTCCATCTTGAATACTGTACTCACTCTCACTCTCTGAACACTTGCTATGGGGGAAAACAGTTGCCTTATAATGAGGCAGCCCTGTGGAGAGCCCCAAGTGATGAGGGCCCAAGGCCTGCCAACAACCATGAAGTGGATACCACCTCACGCTCTCTTCCCCAGCCCAGGTGAGCCCTCAATGATACCACCGTGCCAGCTGACTGACGACCACCTCATGAGGGACCTTGAGCCAGAGGCACACAACTAAGCCTCACCTGGATTCTTGGTCCATAGGAAACCACGAGATAATAAATGTTTGTTGTTTTAGCTGATACGTTTTGAGGTAATTTGTTCATAGCAATAGATAACATAGACATTCTAGAACAAAATACAATATCTGACATTAAGAACTCACTGGACCGGGCTTCCCTGGTGGCGCAGTGGTTGAGAATCTGCCTGCCAATGCAGGAGACACGGGTTCGAGGCCTGGTCTGGGAAGATCCCACATGCCGCGGAGCAGCTGGGCCCGTGAGCCACAATTACTGAGCCTGCGCGTCTGGAGCCTGTGCTCCGCAACGAGAGGCCGCGATAATGAGAGGCCCGCGCACCGCGATGAAGAGTGGCCCCCGCTTGCCGCAACTAGAGAAAGCCCTCGCACGGAAGTGAAGACCCAACACAGCCATAAATAAATAAATAAATAAATAAAAATTTTAAACTCTTCTTCAAAAATGAAGGCAAAATAAAGACATTCCCAGATACACAATTGACTGAGTAAATTTGTTGCTAGCAGATGTCTTATAAGATATACTGAGGAAAGGAAGTCCTTCAGGAAAAGACACCAGAAAGTAACTCAAATCCACAGGGAAAATAAAGAGCACTGCAAATAATAAATACGCGGGTTAGCATAAAAGATTCCATAAAAAAAAAAAAAAAACTCACTGGGCCAAATGGGTTAACAGCAGACACAGCAGAAAATAGAATTAGTGTGGGGAACAGGTACAAGATGCTTTGTGAGTAACAAATGTTCTGTTCTCTGATCCCCATCCAAAGGTCTTGAGTTTCTCTTAGGGTCTGAATATACATACACATACTATGTGTAAAGCATTCTATGTTCCCTGTTAGGAAAACTCAGCAGTATAAAGGTGTCATTTTTTTTTTTTTAATTTTTTGGGGGGCCACACCCACAGCTTGTGGGATCTTAGTTCCCCCACCAGGGATTGAACCCACACCCTCAGCAGTGAAAGTGCAGAGTCCTAACCACTGGACAGCCAGGGAATTCCCAAGATGTCATTTCTATATTCAATTATAATCCATATTCAATGCAATCTCGATCAAAATCCTGATGATATTATATTATTTTTTTGTTTAGTTTTTTGTTTCCAGTTTTACTGAGAAATAACTGACATACATCACTGTAAAATTTTAACACATACAGCATGATGGTTTTATTTACATATATTGTGAAATAATTACCACAGTAGGTTCAGCTAACATCCATCTTCTCATATAGATACAATAAAAAGAAAAAAATTTCTCCTTATGATGAGAACTCTTAGGATTTACTCTTAAGAACTTTCCTATGTATCATAGAGCAGTATAAGCTATAGTCATGTTGTGTATTACATCCCTAGTACTCATTTATCTTAAAACTGGAAATTTGTACCTTTTGACCTCCTTTCTCTAATTCCCCCTCCCTCTACTCTCTGCCTCTGTGACTTTGGTATTTTTGTTGTTGTTGTTGTTTTTAGATTCCACATGTAAGTGAGATCATACAGTATTTTTCTTTCTCTGTATGACTTATTTCACTTAGCATAATGCCTTCAAGGTCCATCCATGCTGTTGCAAATAGTAGGATTTCCTGGTTTTTCATGTCTGAATAATATTCCATTGTATATTTAGACCACAACTTCTTTATCCATTCATCCATCAGTGGACACTTATGTCGCTTCCATGTCTTGTCTATTATAAATAACGCTGCTATGAACATGGGGATGCAGACATCTTTTCAAGTTGGTGTTTTCATCTCCTTTGGCTATATTCCCAGAAATGGAATAGCTGGATTATATGGTAATTCTAATTCTTAATTTTTTAAGGATCCTCCATAGTGTGTTTCATAGTGGCTGTACCAATTTACAATCCCACCAACAGGGTTTCTTTTTCTCTACAACCATGCCATGATTTGTTATCTCTTGTTTTTTTGATGATTTGGCCATTCTGACAGGCATGAGGTGATATCTCATTGTGGTTTTAATTTGCATTTTCTCAATGACTAGTGATGTTGAGCATCTTTTCACGTACCTGTTGGCCTTTCATATATCTTCTTTGGAGAAATGTCTATTCAGGTCCTTCGCCCATTTTTAAATTGGGTTATTTGGTTTTTCTGTTCGTTTGTTTTGCTACTGATTCTTCACATACTTTGGATATTATAACTAAAATAAATGAGAAACCTTGAGAGTAGCCAGAGAAAAACAAATCTAGGACCTATATGAGAAAAATCAATTTGAATGACAGCTAATTTCTCATTAGAGGCCATAGAGGCCAGAAGGAAGTGACACAATACTTTTCAAGTGTTGAAATGTCAATCCAGAATCCCATATCCATTGAAAATATCCTTCAGGAATGCTGGGGGAAATCAGGAAATTCTCAGATGAAGGAAAACCAAGAGAATTTGTCACCAACTGATAGGCTCAACTGACTTTTTTTTTTTGGAGGTAAAATTGGTATATTACATTTTATGAGTTTCAGTTGTACAACATTATAATCTGATATTTGTATACACTACAAAGTGATCACCACCAAAAGTCTAGTTACCATCCATCACCATACAATTGACCCACTTCACCCATTTTGCCTACCCTCCAGCTCCCTTCTGCTCTGGTAATCACCAATCTGTTCTCTGTATCTATGAGTTTGTTTTTGTTTTATTTGCTCATTGTTTTTTGCTTGCTTTTTTTTGTTTTGTTTTGTTTTTTAGATTCTACATGTGAGTGAAATCATATGGTATTTGTCTTTCTCGAGATCCATCCATGTTGTCACAAATGTCAAGATTTCCTTCTTTTTTCCTTTTCATTCTTTTCCTGTTCCGTTGATCTGTCTGTCCGTTTTTTATGCCAATACCATACTGTTTTGATTATTGTAGCTTTTAACTGAATTTTGATAAGGGTGCAAAAGCAATTCAATGGAGGAAAGCTGGCTTTTCAACAAATGGTTCTGGAGTAATCAGACATCCATAGGCAAGAACAAAACAAAACAAAACCCCTCAATCTAAATCTAACAGCTTATATGAAAATTAACTCAAAATGGGCCATGTACTTAAATGTAAAACATAAAACTCTTAGGAAAACAATCATAGAAAATCTTCTGGACCTAGGGCTAGGGTTCTTAAATTTGACACCAAAAGCACAGTCCACAAAAGGAAAAAAAATTATAAATGGGCTTTCATCAAAATTAAACACTCCTGCTCTGTGAAAGACCGTGTGGAAAAGATGAAAAATCAAGCTACAGAGTGGTAGAAAATGTTTGTAAACCACGTATCTGACAAAGAACTAACACCTAGAACATATAAAGAACTCTCAAAACTCAACAGGTAAACAATTTAATTAGAATATGGGCAAAAGACATGAAAAGCCATTTCACTAGAGAAAATATAAGATGGGAAATAAGCACGTGAAAGGATGTTCAACATCACTAGCCATAAGGGAAATGCAAATTAAAACAATAATGAGCTATTCCTACACATCTATCAAATGGCTAAAATTAAAAAGTTGCTTCACCAAAAGCAGAACAGGAACTGGGTCACTCATATATTGCTAATCAGAATGCAAAATGGTACAGCTGCTCTGGAAAACAATTTAATAGTTTCTTACACAACTAAATATGCAACAAACACATAACCCAGCAATTGCACTCCTGGGCATTTATACTAGAGAAATGAAGACTTGTGTTAACACAAAAGCTGTACACAAATACGTACAGTTTTACTTATAATAGCCCAAAACTGGAAACAACCCAGATGTCCTTTAAGGGGTGAATGGTTAAACTGTGGTAAATCCATACCATGGAATACTACTCAGAAATAAGAAGGAATAAACCACTGATACATATATCAACCTGGATGAATCTCAAGAGAATTATGCTGAGTGAAAAAAAAAAAAAAGCCCATCCAAAAGGTTGCATACTGTATGATTCCATTTATAAAACATTCTTCAAATAACAAAATTATAAAAATGGAGTCCCCGGGCTTCCCTGGTGGCGCAGTGGTTGAGAATCTGCCTGCCAATGCAGGGGACGCGGGTTCGAGCCCTGGTCTGGGAAGATCCCACATGCCACAGAGCAACTAGGCCCGTGAGCCACAATTACTGAGCCTGCGCGTCTGGAGCCTGTGCTCGGCAACGAGAGGCCGCGATAGTGAGAGGCCCGCGCACCGCGATGAAGAGTGGCCCCCGCACCGCGATGAAGAGTGGCCCCCGCTTGCCACAACTAGAGAAAGCCCTCGCACAGAAACGAAGACCCAACACAGCCATACATACATACATACATACATACATACAAAGAATGTAAGCAGACAAGAATAGCATTAAAAAAATAAAAAATTTTAAAAAAATTAAAAAAAAATGGAGTCCCCTTATTAGGGAGGGACTAAGGAAGGAAAAGGATGACATGAGGGATCCTTGTGGTGATGGAAATGTTCTGTATCTTGATTGTATCAATGTCAGTATCCTTGTTGTGATATAGTACTATTGTTTTACAATATGTTACCATTGGGAAAAACTGGGTAAAGGGTACATCTGATTTTTCTGTGTTATTTCTTATACATATGAACCTATAATTATCTTAAAAGTTTAATTTAAAATGTGTAGTATAATACAGGGAAAATTATAAAAGCTGCTTTCCCTTCCCTATAGGGGCCAGAAAGAAAAGGCTGAGTATAAGGCGTGTGACTGTGTATCTTGGCCCTGATGGATCAATTCCTGATACCTCCCCCTTGCTTTTGCTTCCATCTTGGGACCCCATGATCCCATATACCACTGGAACCCAAAAGACCCTCTGCTCAAATCTCTGACTCTAAGGTGGTGGTCTCAGGAAGAAGGATGCAACCATTTTAGATAGAAGAGCTTTAAATCAAGGCCAAAAGTGGGGTGAGAGGAGGGATGGAGTAGAAGAACACCACCAAACCCACGTAAAAAATTCTGGGAGCTGGGACTTCCCTGGCAGTCCAGTGGTTAAGACTTTGCCTTCCAGTGCAGGGGGTGTGGGTTCGATCCCTATTCGGGGAGCTAAGATGCCACATGGCTCGAGGCCAAAAAACCAAAACATAAAACAGAAGTAATATTGTAACAAATTCAATAAAGATTTAAAATGGTCCACGTCAAAAAAATCTTAAAAAAAAAAAATTCTGGGATCTAGTTCTCACTCCACTACCAACAGCACAAGTATCTTAAATGCTGAGGTCTTCAATTCAACCCAATTTAACATTCACTGGGCACCAACGACAGTGGCGAGAGGTGGCTGGGGTAGTGGTTAGTCTTTAACCTATATGTACATCAATGTCCCCTACCAAAAACAAGTAATATTCTTTTCTACAGAAAATTGACATTTAAAAAAAAATCTTGGGTTAAATGTGCATAAAATCACCTTTAGAAATCTCTATTTGTATTAATCCATAACATATAATGTAAGTAAAAAATGGGGGCTTAAGATGCAAACACAGCATCTAGGCAATCCCCTGGGTGTATTCCAACCCTCCCACCTCAACAAGACTACCACCCTCCACTGGTTCTTGGTCACTAGGATCTACTCTGTAAATGTGTTGTAGGGATTGAGGCTAAAGAAAGTTAACGGGATTCTCATAATCTGATTAGTAGGCAAAGAAAACTGACATTTATCAAACATCTGTGTGAACCAGACACTCTTCCAGGCGCTTCATAATATATACATTATCTCATTTAATCCTCTCAACCCTGCGTGGTAGCCATTGTTATGCCCGTTTTACAGATGCAGAAACCAACGTTCATGGAGGAAAGATAACATGCAGCTTGTAACTGATATCAGGGACTGACAATAATTCTTTTCACTATATGCTACATTGCCTCTAATTTTATAGAGGATATTTATTTTCTGTACTGTGCTGTCCTGTCCAATTTTCTAAAATCATTGTTTTTGTTTTTTTTAAAATTAATTTATTTCTTTATTTTTGGCTGTGTTGGGTCTTCATTTCTGTGCCAGGGCTTTCTCTAGTTGCGGCAAGTGGGGGCCACTCTTCATCACGGTGCGCGGGCCTGTCACTATCGCAGCCTCTCTTGTTGCAGAGCACAGGCTCCAGATGCGCAGGCTCAGTAGTTGTGGCTCACGGGCCTAGTTGCTCTGTGGCATGTGGGATCTTCCCAGACCAGGGCTCGAACCCGTGTCCCCTGCATTGGCAGGCAGATTCTCAACCACTGCGCCACCAGGGAAGCCCAAATCATTGTTTTTAATAAGGACAAATAGGGTTTTTTCCTTTTTTAAGGTGATGAAAGGAAGAAGGCATTATTAAAATACACTGGACTTTACACATTTGAAAAATCATCAGACCTTTTTTTTTTTTGGCTGCGCTGTGTGGCATGTGAGATCTTAGTTCCCTGACCAGGGATCGAACCCGCACCCCCTGCATTGGAAGCGTGGAGTCTTAACCACTGGACCGCCAGGGAAGTCCTGAGACCATTTTTTTCCAACAACTTTATTGAGATATAATTTTCATACCATAAAATTCATTCTTCACCCATTTTAAGTGTACAATTCAATAAATTTTAGTATATTTACAAAGTTGTACACTAGCACCATGAACTAATTTTAGGGCATTTCCATCAGCCTAAACAGAAACCTTATGCTACATTTACTCCTCATTTCTACTCAGCTCACTAATCTACTTTCTGTCTCTATATATTTGCCTTTCCTGAACCCTTCATACAAATGGTATCATACTGTATTGTTTTGTGTCTATCTTCTTTCACTGAGCATAATGTTTTCAAGGTTCATCCTGGCTGAAGAGTTTTCTATTGTATGGATGTACCATGCTTTGTTAATCCACTTAAAAAAAATTTTTGTTGGTATATCCAGTTGATAGACTTTGGGGTTGTTTCTACTTTTTAGCTATTGTGACTAATGCTGCTATAACAATTCACATACAAGTCTTTGTGTGGACAAACGTTTTCATTTCTCCTGGGCAGATACTAGGATTGGAATTGCTGGATCATATAGTAAGTCTATGTTTATCTTTTTAAGAAACTGCCAGACTGTTTTCCAAAGTAGCTGTACCATTCTACATTCCCATCAGCAACGTACGAGGGTTCCAATTTCTCCATGTCCCCACCAACACTGACTGTTGTCTGTGTTTTCTATTTTAGGCATTCTAGTGGGTGAGAAATGGTATCTTATGGTTTTGATTTGCATTTACCTAATGAATGTTGAGTGTCTTTTCATGTATTATTGGTCATTTGTATCACTTCTTGAGAAAAACAGCTATTCAAAGCCTTTGCCCATTAAAAAAAAAAAAAGGCTATTTTTTAAGAGCAGTTTTAAGTTCACAGAAAAATTGAGTGCAAAGTACAGAGAGTTTCCATATACCCCTTGCCCTGCCCACCCTCCAGCCTCCCCCACTACCAACATCCCCCATCAGAGTGCTATATTTGTTGCAGTGGAAGAACCTAGATTGACACATCATTGCCATCCAAAAAGTCCATAGTTTACATTCGGGTTCACTCTGTGGGTTTGGACAAATATAAAATGACATGTATTCACCATTACAGCATCATTCAGAATGGTTTCTGACCTAAAAACCCTCTGTGTTGGGCTTCCCTGGTGGCGCAGTGGTTGAGAATCTGCCTGCTAGTGCAGGGGACACGGGTTCGAGCCCTGGTCTGGGAGGATCCCACATGCCACGGAGCAACTGGGCCCGTGAGCCACAACTACTGAGCCTGCGCGTCTGGAGCCTGTGCTCCGCAACAAGAGAGGCCGTGATAGTGAGAGGCCCGCGCACCGCGATGAACAGTGGCCCCCGCTTGCCACAACTAGAGAAAACCCTCGCACAGAAACGAAGACCCAACACAGCCAAAAATAAATAAATAAATAAAAATTAAAAAAATTTTTTAAAAACCCTCTGTGTTGTAGCTATTCATCCCTCTTTCTACCCTAGTCCCTGACAACCAATGATCTTTTTTTATTGTCTCCATAGTTTTCCCTTTTTCCAGTATGTCATATAGCTAGAACCATACAGTATGTAGCCTTTTCAGATTGGCTTCTTTCACTTAGTAATATCCATTAAAGTTTCCTCCATGTCTTTTCATGACTCATTTCTTTCTAATGCTCCAGAATATTCCATTGTCTGAATGTACCACAGTTTATTTGTTCACCTCCTGAAGGCCTTCTTTGTGGCTTCCAAGTTTTGACAATCATGAATAAAACTGTTATAAACATCCATGTGCAGGTTTTTGTGTGGACATAAGTTTTCAACATAAGTTTTCAACTCATTTGGGTAAATACCAAGGTGTGTGATTACTGGATTATATGGTAAGAGTATGCTAGTTTTTTTTGTTTGTTTGTTTTGGGTTTTTTTTGGCTGCCCCTCACAGCATGTGGGATCTTAGCTCCCGGACCAGGGATCGAACCCAAGCCCCCTGTGGTGAAAGCACGGGGTTTTAACTACTGGACTGCCAGGGAAGTCCAGAGTACGCTAGTTTTGCAAGAAACTGCCAAACTGTCTTCCAAACTAACTGTATTCTCACCAGCAATGAGAGTTCCTGCTGCTCCACATCCTCATCAGCATTTGGTGTTGTCAACTTTGCTTATTTTTAAATTGGGCTATTTTTTTTGAGTTGTGTCTTTTATATATTCCAGATACAAGTCCTTTATGGAATATACAATTTGCAAATATTTTCCCCCAGTTGTGAGTTGTATTAGAGACCTTTTTTTTTTTTCAATGAATAAGAATATTAAACACTAAACTCATGACAGTGGTTACTCCTAGAGGAGGCAGGAGCATGAACCAGGTTAGAATTACACAGGTAGGTATCAGCGGTAGAGCACAGACTCTGGAGTCAGCTACCTGGGTCTCAACCCAGTATTGTCAAGTAACTTAGCCTCTGTGTTTCAGTTTCCTCATCTGTAAAATGGGTATAACAGCGCTTATCTCACAGGTGTGTTTCAAGGCTTAAACAAGTTAATGTGCCTGGAGAATGTAAAACAGTGGTTACCAGGAGCATGGTACACATTGCATAAATCTTAACTGTACTACAACTTCTTGAGGTGGGTACTGAAGTTCAAAAGTTCCCATTCTACCATGCTTTATCACTTACATATGTTACATGCTTTTTTAACTTTTGGGGAAGGCTTTTATTCTTGGTTTCTATTTCTTTCCACTACCCCATCTCACAGTTACCACATTTTTATATTTCAAAAGTGCTTTCTTAACTAATATCTAGTAGATGCCTTTAACAGCAGGCTATAGATACATTGTCTCATTTTGTTTTATCATCTCAGCTCTTTTTTTTTAACATCTTTATTGGAGTATAACTGCTTTACAATGGTGTGTTAGTTTCTGCTTTATAACCAAGTAAATCAGCTATACATATACATATATCTCCATATCTTCTCCCTCTTGCATCTCCCTCCCACCCTCCCTATCCCACCCCTCTAGGTGGTCACAATGTTACATGCTTTCTTTTCATGCATAATTCATTTAAATGTACAAATACATTTAAAAAAATAATACAGGGAAAAAAATCTAATTTTTTACCCTTTAAAATGGGTAAGACTGGGCTAGATGCAGGGCCATCCCCCATGCTGGCTGGGGTCCCAGAGCTAAGCTCAGCCCTGACCCCTGCTCCTTCCCCAAAACTCACGAAGTATCTATCAACTGCATTTTCAGAAATGACCAATGGACTCCAGGCAGGAGTCAGTTTGGGGCAGAACCTAAAATGGCAAGTGACCTAGGCTGCACCACCTCAGTTTCCTCACCTGTAAAATGGGGATGCTAACAGTACCTACCTGATCTATGAGATTAACGAAGACTAAGTAGAATATCTACGCACGGCCTGACATGTTGTTAGCTGTTATTTTTCCCTTTACCCTTCCAGGCTTCCCTTGATGTTCAGAGATATCCTCAGTAGAAAAATGCTGGGAAAGGGACTTCCCTGCTGGTCCAGTGCTTAAGACTCTGTGCTTCCACTGCAAGGGGCGCAGGTTCAATCCCTGGTTGGGAAACTAAGATCCCTCATGCCCTGCAGCAAGGCCAAAAAAAAAAAAAAGAAAGAAAGAAAAGAAAAGAAAAAGAAAAATGCCAGGAAAGAGAGAGGTACCCAGAATGGACGACCTAAGGTTCCTTCCAGCCCCAAAATTCTGGGCTGTTTTTCATAGAGATCCAGAGTTTGGGATGAAAACGTCCCCGTCTAAAATAGGGCTGATGATATAACCCACCTCCCTGGGCTGTGGAGAAGGGCCGAGAAGCTCAGAAGCTCAAGGCCAGGAGAGCGCTTTCACGTCTCTACCGCGCTTCGAAAGAGTTGGTTTATAAGGGGGAAAAAAGTTACTGCGGAAAAGCCGCAGATGTGCCAAGCCAACGCCACAGCAGCTCAGGCGCCATTATTTGCCTCAGCAGAGCCCACGGCCCGAGCGCGGAAGGAAGATCCACGACGTGCATGCGGACGGGCGCTACTACCAATGCCCGGGGCAGTTCGCGGGCGTGACGCAGTGGACGCCAGACAGCAGGCACGCGCCAACTCGCGGCACAACGGCTGGCCTGGGCCCGAGCGCCCCCTGGCGGCACGGTCGGGCGACCGTTAGGACGTTCAACGGCCGAGCGTACGATTCCGCAGGTGAGCCTGCGCAGCCTCCACCTGCTTCTCTCACACAGAGGGAGAGAGGAGGGAGAGAGGAGGGAGAGAGAGGGGAGAGAGAGGAGGGAGAGAGGGAGAGAGGGAGGGAGGGAGGGGGAGGGGGAGAGGGAGAGAGGAGAGAGAGGCTTCTCAGCCAATCAGAGAGCCCCATAGGCGTTCTCCCGCCCACCAGTAGTTTAGGGGCGGGACTTTAAGTTTTAGCCAATGAGGAAAAAGATTCGTCCCTCGGCCGGACTTACGGGTTGAAACGGGGTGAAGTCGGGAGGTGGTTTCTTTCGCAAGATGGCGGCGAGCGGCCTCAGCCGGGCTGCAGCTGCGGCCACCACCTCGGTGAAGCCCGTTTTCAGTCGGGACATGAACGAGGCCAAGCGGAGGGTGCGCGAGCTCTACCGCGCCTGGTATCGGGAGGTGCCGAACACTGGTGAGAGGCAGCGGCGCACGCGGGGCCCCGGAGGCAGCCGCCCAAGGTCGCCGCCGTCCCGGCCTCCCATTTTTGCCGGGCCGAGCCGAGGTCACCAACTTGGGCAGAGGTGATTCCGAGCGCTTCAGGGGAGGAGGGTCACACGAACCTTGGTGAGCCTGACCTGGCGGCGGTGGCGCCAGGGTCAGACCAGTCGTGCTCTGCGTCGGAACCGCGCTGCTAGGCGCCCTTGCCCTTTTGTCCCCCGTAATTCTTCCCGAACCCCTGGGAGGGAGAGCAAGGACTGTCAGTGACACACTCACTTTATAGGTGAGGCAGCTGAGGCACCTAGAGGCGAAGTGATCCGCGCAAGGCCCAGAGCCAGCCCCTGGTGGATCTGGAACCCAGAGTCAACTCTAGAGTTCCTGAATGTGTTTACAGACATCCATTAGGTCATATAAACAAAGGGGCGGTGGGATTTGAGCGATCATCTGGTTCCCACATCCCCCACAGAGAAAGAAGCAGAACCGGAGCAGGGAAGTGACTTTCCCAAGGTCATCCAGTAAGACAGTGGTGTCTTTTCCAGTCCCTCCGGGTGAGGTGGCTCCCTCCCCAGTCTCCAAAGTCTTTTTACCTAGTTCCACAGGCCCCTAGTATTCCTTAGGAACTCCTTCCCCTGTCCCCCCAGAACCCCTGTCTTCGCTTAGATGTCAGAGAACCAATCTGTTCTCCCGAAGGATTAAAATAGAAGCTCCCCGGGTTCAGAGACTGTTTTTTCATCTTGGCATCCCCCTCAGCGCTGCCCAGTGTACCTGATGAAAGAAAACTTGGGGAAAATCCCATCGGAACTGTCAAGGGCAGTACAGATGTCAGGGACTGTCGATATTTGGTAATTTTGTTGATTTGATTTAGTGTGTTTCATCGTGTTCTTAAGTGAGCTGGAGCACCGCAGCACCCCTTAGGGCTGCCACTTCCTTGCCTGTCTGTGAGAAGCAGTAGAATGTGGTGGTTACTGGACTTGCCTCCACTTTCCCGTTAGTAGCTGTGTGACCGTGAGCAAGTTGTTTCATCTCACTGTGCCTCAGCTTCCTCATCTGTAAAATGACAATGTGTAGTACCTTCTTCAGAGAGTTGCTCTGTTAAATAGGTTAATGCATCTGAAGTGCTTAGGATAGTGTCTGACACTTACTTAGACACTCATTAAGTGCTGGCTGCCACTGCTGTCTTGTTATTATTGTTACTGTTATGTGTAGGGCTTACTCTCCATGCAGAACCCAGCTCTTTAATGTACGGGAGCTGTGTCTGCTTCACAGTGTCACTTGTCCTCAAGCTGACTTTTTGAGAGGTTGCCCATGACCATAACTTAGACCCACAGGATACAAGGGAGGGAGAAACCGGAGTGATCGCGGGCGGGCGGGTTCAGGGACTACAAACTCACGTGCCTTCAGGGGACAGATGGATAATAGGCGTAGGGGAGAGACAGTAGCTTGGGGGTGTGTGTGTGGAGGGTGTATTCAAATGCAGATGTTTAAAAGCAGGTTTGCCTAGCAGAATACTTCTATGATTGCCCAAGAATGCTTTCTTGTTGCAGGGAGGAGCAGGGGGTGGGGAACAAGACCCAGATGGCAGAAAGAATAGTTGGCAAAGGGTAAAAAAATCAGTGACTGAGTTGAGGCTAGAACCCAGGTATCTAGCTCATTCAAAATCAACACCCTCCAAGACTTTCCCTCAAATACTGTTTGAGAAGATAAGCCCACAGGCAGAAGGGTCCTGAGAAGAGGAGACGGCAGGGGGCTATAGGAGCCTGTAGAGCAGGGGAGGGTGGCGGGGGTCAGTGGGGTGGTACACCCTTATGGGGAGGATCAGCGATCTGCAGCTTGTCGTTTGCTCAGGCCTGTGTGTACACTGGTGTCATGACATCCATCACTGGGGATTCCAGCTGAGGATCCAAACTAAGGACTGGGAATAAGTAAAAGTATTGATAATAACTAACATTCATTGAAATGCATACATATGGCCCAGCACTATGCTAAATGCTTTACATTGCCTCATTTTAGGGTGGGTTCTAATTATTTCCCTGTCTTACAGATGAGAAAACTGAGGCACATAAACTTGTCTCACATCACACCATTAGTAAGTGGAAGAGCCAGACTTCAGACCCTGATTGTCCAACTGTTACACTTGGCTCAGCTTCTGCTGTAGTTTTCCGTGAATCTCACGGGACCCAGTTATGCTGCGCTTGTGGAACAGAGTGCCATTTGCCTGGGTGGTTGCCTCCGCATGCGAGCACAGAACAAAACTGCCTTGGATTCCCTCCTTTGAAGAAATACTACATGCTGCTTGCTGGTTACAACATAACAGGAGACTTTCTATAGAAACTATTCATTTGTTTAATTTCCATTTCATTGGATACCTCTTGTACTAGAGGGTCAGTACTAGATGCCTAGAGAGATATGAAAGTGACTAAAACACAACCCTGCCTTCAAGGGTCTTATGGTCTAGAAAGATAGGCATATATAACCAGATCATTAAAACCCAAAATATAATAGAGGTAGGGGAAGTAAGTGCTGAAATTTTTAATAGTTAACCTGTGTCGATGCTTTACTGTTTATAAGATGTCGTCACTTGATTTTCGCCACATTCCTGTAAAGGAGGTAGGTAAGAGGCTATTGTCTTCCCTATGTTGTAGATGCAGAAATAGACTGAGGAGGCTGCACCCCAGGCAAGGTCCTAGTTCATGATGGTGTGGAGACCTTACCCAGCTCGTTTGACCCCAGCTCCCGTGCTCTTTTTTCATCACACCATGCCGCCTTCCCATCTAAGGATCTCCCGGCGCTTGGTATGAATGCTGCCAAAATGAATTGGAGCAGACGGCTGAGAACCAGATCAGTGTCATCCTTCCTAACCTGTCAGAGCCTCCCTGACTCAGAAGAGCCTTAACAGTAACTTGAGGAAAACACACAGACTATGGAAGTCACCTTCATCCAAAAGGGGCACTTCCATATCTTCTTTTTGTGCCTCTCAGATTTTTTCAAATTGAAATTAAAATATTCAGGATTCAAAGATTAAGCCAGGAGTCTGTGAGTTGAGAAAGAACAGTTGGAAATGACTTACACCAGGGCTTCTCGACAGCGGCATTCGTGCTGGATAATTCTTTGTTGTGGAGACTGTCCTGTGCATTGTGGGATGTTTAGCAACATCCCTGACCTCCACCCAGCGATGCCATTAGCATTCTCCCCGCTAGTTGTGATAATCAAAAATGCCTCCAGATGCTGCCAGATGTCCTGGTGGGCAAAAGTCGTCACTGGTTTGACAACCACTGATTTAGACCAAAGAACAGTTCAGTGGGCTATAGCTTAGGCTGTTCCTGTTTGCCTTCCTGCAGCCTTTCTCACTGGCGGAGGGGGTGTGTTCAGGGGGTTGAGGTGGGAGAAGGATGACTAGGACAAAGCTATGTATTTGCCTCTTTAGAGGCAAGGATTCTTAACCTGGGAAGATGGGCATTCAGGGATCCGTGAACTGACATTGTAGGCAAAACTTTGCATTTGTGCCTGTGAATATTTTCCTGAGGAGAAGATTCATACAGCCAGTGCGCTGGTGTGTGGTTCAGGAGACCTTGTGGAATGGGAGTAGGTGGACACCAGCTCCCCCAGTATGCACAGAGGCACCTTGCTTTTGTCTCCCAAGGTTGGGCAGGATTCTAATATGAAAACGCAGGAAAGGTAAGCACTGATAGCAGGGGAAGATTCCTCATACGCCTTTCCTTAAAAGAGCACAAAATTGTAAATTAAAAAACAATAAGCAGCCTGGATTCTAGGCCCATGTTTGCCAGGGACCAGTAGTCTGACTTAAGGCAAGTCCCCACAGACCTCTAGTGGTAAGATTCTAAATTCCAGGATCCATATTAGTTTGCATTAATTTGTGTCTCTGTCTTCTTATGGTCCCTTTGTTTGCTCTTTTCTAAAATTCCAAATGTGATACTGTGGTGTTTAACAGCTAACTCTCTGTCAGGAAATCTAGATTTATAGTGTTTACCATTTTCAATGATGTAAGTACTCCCACCACGGTTGATTTTGAGCTATCAAAGTGAAGTCAGTGACGGCCGATTTGGGAAGAGATGTGTATAATTGGCTCACCATGGCAGCCTGCTCCGGCACACCACTGGATACTGAGTTCTTTCTCATGTGATCCTCTGTCTTCTCTGTTAACACTTACCTACAAAGCTGGGATGCAGTTTCTCCTATTAGATTTCTGCTATTGCTTATTCTTTGGTTGAATCAGCCCGGCATGATCTCTCCCTCAGCAGAAGCTTTATTTTTCTATTGCCATCACTAAGTTATGAGTATAATTAAAGATTCAAACTTTGTTGTTGATTAATTCAGTCACTAGATAGCCCTCATGGTTTTCAGAGCTGGTTGTGGTAGTTCCATAGACGAGAGTGGACATGTCACAGGAATGGCCACACCACAGGGTATCCTCACCAAATGAGCGCACTGCTCTCCTCAACCACAGTGCTCATTCTAGCCTGTGAGCCGTGGTTATGCTGTCCCCTGAGCCTCGTGTGCCCCTCTCTTCTGTCCTTATTCCACCTACCACACAAGGCCCTGTTCATGTCCTTGCCATCAGCAAATCCACTGAAGGCCAACTGCCAGAGGATGAGAATAAAATCACCTAATTTTCAAAGGACATCTGTATGCCTTGTCAAACTCCCAGGTCGCTGAGTCTGTGCCACTATTTTAGCACCTAATCAGGGATTGCTGAATATTGTGGTTTTAATATTTGCACTCATGGATTTAAGACCTAGAGAGCAGGAGCTACATCTTAAACTTCTCTCTTTCCTCCAGGTAACCTAATACGGTAGTAGTTGTTTGCTGGATTGATGCCTTTCCCTACCTGCACACTCAGCACTCTCCCTCCGCTCTTAAGTGTGCGTGGTGCACAAACCTACACCGTATCACTGTACATTCACTTCAGCCATGTCATCTTTTGTCAGTTGTTCCGTGTAATAATAATGCTAACATTTATTGAGAGCTTAGTCCATGCCAGGCACTGTTCTCTCATAGAATCCTCACCACAGCTCTGTAGTTATATGTGCTGTTGTCGTCCTTATTTCACTCACAAATAAAAACACTCAGGCATAGAGAAGTGAACATGCACAGAATCATGTAGCTGATAAGTGACAGAGCTGGGATTTGAACCCAGGTTGTTCATACTCTTGAGCTGTGCTATACTGCCTCTTCAAATGCAGTGGGCTTGTCTCCCCAAACAAATTTACGCTCTTTGAGAGCAAGTGCCATATCTCACACTTCTTCACATCCTCAAGCACCTAGCTTAAGGTCAGGCTAGTATTTGGTGAATGGAATAGACGGGCAACCTATGTGTTCAATGACTAGCCGTTGACTCAATTTTTTTAAAAACACGTTTTAACCATCTCTACCCTGAATCATGTTTTCTCTTTAGTGCATTTATTCCAGCTAGACATCTCTGTGAAACAGGGACGGGATAAAGTCCGAGAAATGTTTATGAAGAATGCCCACGTCATAGACCCCAGGGTGGTTGATCTTCTGGTCATTAAGGTAACTGACTCTTCCTGACTGATTTAAAAGAGTAGCCAACTTGTCCAGAGCTTTCAGTCTTCTCAGATGAACATTTTATCTCCAAGTTTAAAAGCAACTACTAGGTCAGCAACTGTTACATAGTGTTTCAAAGGAATAGTTCAACTTGGAGGTTCTCACCTGGTTAAATAGATTATAAGACTATTCAAGGGAAAATCCACTGGGGCTTACATTTTAAAACTAAAAACAGAGGAAAGTTTGAACTCTTCTTGAACCTCATCCCTGGAAGTTACTGCTTCACCTGGTTGCCAGTTTTCAGCCGGAAGAGCAGGCCATGGAGTCAGATCCTGGGCCTGATTCTGTCTCTGGTCCATCTCATTAGCATCAGTGGCAACTTCAGCATGGGCCAGTAAATAACACGGAAAGAATGTTAAGCAGGAATGTAAATTAAGCCAGTCAGGTTAGGCAGTCAGGGGGCAGAGGCCTGGTGACCTAAAGTCTCCTCTTGGAACCAGTCAGCCAGAGACTTAAGGAGTATTTGAAAGGTCTCAGAGATTACTTAGTCCAACCACCTCAGTGTCCAGATGTAGAAAGTATGGTCTAGACACAGTATGTTACTTGCCAAAGGTCACTCAGCAAGTCAGTGCCAGAGCAGAGAATCGAGTCCTGGCCTTCAGTGTTGTATTCCTTCCACTCAACCACTCTGACTGAAGACCTCTCCCCTCACTTGTGCAGGGAAAGATGGAACTGGAAGAAACAATTAAAGTGTGGAAGCAGCGGACACACGTTATGCGGTTTTTCCATGAAACAGAAGCACCAAGGCCAAAGGATTTCCTGTCCAAGTTCTATGTTGGGCACGACCCGTGAAATCACTCAATGGAAAAGTGCATGTTGATATTTAAGTATTTTAGAGCACAAATAAACTCAATATATGATGGTCATTTCATGATAGAATTCCATTGGTGAACCAATGAGAAGCTCTACTTCTGCAGTCTCACTTTTTGTCTGAACAAGTTGAACACACCACCTGTTCTTTCCCTTCTCCTGAAGTGTGGTGTTTCTAGTAAATTAGATTCTCTTTTCTCAGAGCCTTGCGTGTTGGTAAACAGGAATGGTGAGGCCATCTGCTCAGAAACTGCCGTTCTGGGTATGATGCTGGATGGCTTTGTTAACTTAGCTGTTTCTACAGCCCCCAGGATTGGATATTTTGCTGTAATGGCACAGATTATCCAACTCCGCCAGCTCTTGCTATCGGAGGAGGATCCGAGCAGCACTAAGAGGCCCCGAAGTAGAGCTGACAAGCTGGGCTGTTTTCCCCTGGGTTCTGAAGAAAATGGCTGCTCAGAGGCCTAACCCCCTATCTGCAACAAGCACTGGTCCTTAAGATGAAATTAACTTCCTTCTCAATCAATCAGGCATCCTGCTAGGGACACAGCTGTTCAATGCACGCACAGAAGTATCCCCTTTGCAAACGGGAGTGTAGCTCTAGCGACGAGAATAAATCTTGACCCAGGTTAAAGACCTGATCTGTTTGCTTTGGATGGTAGTCTTCTCTGTTCCTTCCCTGGACAGTCTAAATGCTGGAGAAAGGGGTTCAATATCTATAGGTACAGTCACCCTGAGGATTCCCAAATTTTTCAGCACCAACAACCCCTTTATTATTATTTTGTTGTTGTTGTTTTTAACATCTTTATTGGAGTATACTTGCTTTACAATGGTGTGTTAGTTTCTGCTTTATAACAAAGTGAATCAGCTATACATACACATATATCTCCATATCTCCTCCCTCTTGCATCTCCCTCCCACCCGCCCTATCATCCCACCCCTCTAGGTGGTCACAAAGCACCGAGCTGATCTCCCTGTGCTATGCGGCTGCTTCCCACTAGCTAGCTATTTTACGTTTGGTAGTGTATATATGTCCATGCCACTCTCTCACTTTGTCCCAGCTTACCCTTCCCCCTCCCCGTATCCTCAAGTCCATTCTCTAGTAGGTCTGTGTCTTTATTCCCATCTTGCCCCTAGGTTCTTCATGACCTTTATTTTGTTTTTTTAGAGTCCATATATATGTGTTAGCATACGGTATTTGTTTTTCTCTTGCCCTTTATTATTTTTTCATCTAAGGAAACCAAGTTTTGAAAGAATTCTAAAAAATGGTATTTCTCAAGGAGTTTTAAACAATCAAAGCTTCTTCTGATTGCATGGGATAACTAGCCAGTGTTACTCAACACAAAAGCTTGAGCCTTTAGTTAGCCTGTGTAGCTGTTGGGCTTTTGTAAATAATGAAAATTGGTCCCAGGTCCCCATGATTACCTTGTGGATCCATAGGGGCCTGGAGGCCCTGGGTTGTAAATCAAAGACCTATTTGTTCAGCTGATTGAGAGAGGACAGCAGGGTGAAGAAACTGCAACTAGAGCCTACTTGTATTGAGAAACTTCAGCCATCACTCAGTCCTACAGAGCTGATGTTTATTATGTTTATTCATAATTTGATTATGCTTAGTGGACAGCACATCTCCAGGAACCTCCCGGAGTCTGGGGATCTGAGCTATGGTCACAGACCATGCAGGAGGCTTCACTGGGGTTGGGAGGCTGAGGGCTTTCCCTGGGCCCATCTGCTGATTGATAGGGAAGGAGGAGAGGCTGCGAGCATCACCATTTCTTAAGTTAGGGCTTTCTCCTTTCTATACTTCTCCATGCCCTGCAAGAAAGGAAAGCAGCAGTGAACTGGGTGACAGAGCCTGCCTCTTACCATGTACTGAAAGAATTCCATAGAGTGGTTCTACCAAACATGGCAGGAGATAGGCAGTTTTGAGTACATTCAATTATTCATTCATATATATACTGAACATTCACCAGAGACCAGGCACTGGGGGCCTAAAGGTATAAAAAGACATGTTCCCTGCAGCAAGAATATGGTCAAGTAGAGTTTAGGGTATATCTTAAGCATATAATACTGACTGTCACAAGAGGTACTGGTCAGTTAGGAGACAGAGCAGTCACTTTCAAATGGAGGAAAGACTTCATCAAAGATAATGAAGAATTGGTGGAAATGAGACAGAGCAGTGAGAAATAATCTTTCAATTGGGAGGAATAATGGGCCACTGGGAGTGGGTAAGAGAGTGAGTAGCTCAAGAGATAGTGAATATTGGGGATAGGTATGTGGTTGGGAATATGGAAGATAAGGCTGGAAGAACAGGTGTGACCAGATCATCGCAAGCCTTAAATGCCAGACTAAAGAGTCAGGAGGGTCCTTGCTTATAACAGTAATGCAGCCAGTCAGCACATACTAGGGCACAGGAAGTCAGCACAAGAAAGCTGAATGGAACTGGCACAGGGGAAGGGTTTGCGAGCAGTGTATGAACCGGGCGGCAGTGCCTGTGTACAGGCTGTGCTGGTGCAGAGCTTGGTAACCAGAGCTCACTGATGAGGGCCTGCAGTTTCTAAATTTCAATGTGGAGCTGGTGAAATGAAGCTGTTTGTGGTGGGTGTGTAAGGCACATTAAATTGTCAAGAATATTTGTGGGTTGAGAAAATTGAGGGTACATAAAAGGGCAAATAGAAAAGGCTGGCTGGGATCCAACCTGGTTGGAAGAGACGCCAGTGCATTTGTAAGTCAATAAGATAGTTTCCTTCATCCAGCATAGAGAAAAGGTGACATAAAAACATTAGTCACCAAGAGAGTCAATGCATTAAAAGTCTGTGCTTCTGCTTCGAGTGTCCAGATTCTGCTACCAGGCTAAACTGCATCACAGTTGCATCAAAAGCAAGTCTTACCTGTTAGTCGTCGTCATCATCATCCTCTGGAACAAAAATATCATGCTCCTCAAGTAGAGCAGCAAAGTTCTTGCTAATTAGCGTCCCGACATAGAGAAAGGGGATCACAATGGAGAACACACGGAGAAGGCCGAAGGACATCTGCAGAGGGTCAAAGTGGTGGCTGTGAGCGCCAGAGCCCACTCTAGTAGGACCACAGAAGGCCTGGCCCTCTCAAGGGCATTCCCTCCTGTGGACCTGAGATCCATCATAAGCAACTTGATTTTAAAGTCCTTGGAAAAGTTCAGAGCAAGAAAAAAAATTACAAGAAGAGATAAAGTGATTTTATGGCCATCAAACTGTACACTGGAAAGAGAAGTACAAGGCACTCTTATGGACATCTAAAAGTTAGGGCACAACCTATTAATTACTTGCAGATACTCATAAACGGGTGAGAAGAGCTGGACTAGGGAATAGAGTTCAGCTCTCCTTGAAGAAACTACTAAATACATGAAAATAGATTACAAAAAAATGAACATGTACAGTGAAGGGATATTCTATACAGTTCTTTAACTGGTTCCCTGGTGCCTGAGACATTTGATTTCACTACATTAAATTTTAGAAATATGTTTTGAAAATTAAGCATGTCTTTATATTAAAAGACTAGCTATTTAAATGGACTGGCGGAGTTTCAGTAAAATTTCAACATTTCCTCTCATATTTTCCTACGGAGTTTCAAAAAAAAGTTTTTTTTTTTTTCTCTTCAGTTGTGCCTCTTTAAGGGCAGCTCTTCCCCAACATGACCGTGCTTCTTGTTGTGAAACAACCCTGAACTCACCTTGTGTGAGCTTGCGTCGGCCAGACTAGCTTTAAAAGAATGTTTTGTAACTCTCACACAGCGCTGGAGTCAAAAAGCAAACTTACTTGGTATAAGGGACTGTTCCTATTTTACTGAGAAAACTCCAAGGGTACTGAGAGCATGTGGTAACACTCAGTGGTGGGAAAAAATAGGATCTGGTGGGAGTTGTACCAGCAGGAAATCTGAATTCCGGAACCTAAGTCAGCTGCTAGCTTTGGACACTGGCTTCACTAGTCTGGCCCCTGATTCTTCATTTGTAAAAACACTGATAGTAATAATTCTCTGCACACCCAATCACATGAATTAAATACTAGGTCAAAACTCGCAAAAAGATAAGGTCTGTCCCACTTACCCTTTATTTACAAAGTCATTCCACATTCGTTTTTCATCCCATCAACTCTATGGTAGAGAGGTTACATGACTTGTCTATACTGGATGCATAAAGCGGAGTCTTGTGGCTCCGGAGAGCCAGGGCACCGCACTCCTCAAGATGAGCTAGTGCAAAGTGCCGTCTTTCTCCGATCTTGCCCCCCATCTTCTTCCGTCTCCACGCACCCTGCTCAACTCCCGGATCTAACCCGACCATTTCCCCCCATTTGTCAAAATTAGCAGCGCATTAGCGCAAAACTTTGTCCTTGATCCGTCTTCCGGTCTAAGGCGGTCGTTCGACTGGCCTTTGCTCCTATCAATCAGCGTGAGCCCGCACACACTCCCCACAATGACTGTCCTCGGCCCCTTCGCCCCGCCTCCAGGCAGACACTCACTTTCACCGGTTTGGGCAAAATGGCGCCGCTGCGAGTAACGATGACTGACCTCGATGGTACCAGACTCCGAACTAAGCCGCCCCGACCGGCGGAGACATCGCCACCTTTCCCCAGGCTCAGCCCGCTCCGGAAAGCCCCAGATCCGACGGGTGCCAACGCCAGCCAGCGAGCCGCTCCGGACGCCATCTCCCAGCCCCCCTCCTAGTCCGGGAACCTGCACCCCACCACCCGGCCCCCGTGCCGCCCTCTGGAAGAACGCCGCCGGAAGCCTCGCGAGGCTTTAGGGATCAGACGAGAGGTCCAGCTCACAGACTTGCGCAGTGCGCTTAGTTCCTATTGCGGCCCGACATGGTTACGTCAGGAGGATGACCCCAAGGGCCGGGTACATCCCTCATTCCTGGACTGGTGGGCGAGGCCACCTGACTGGAGTTGTCCTTGTGAAGCCTTCAGATTTCTGTCATTGTTGCCGCACCCAGGACCGCCAGGGCGTGGCAGAGCAGGGGGTTGTTGAAATGAGAAACCACTTTAATTGAACTTCAAACTATTGTATTTTTTTTTAACAATTTAAAAATACAAATTTATTACTTGTGCTACTTGAATGATTTTAGAATTTTATTTCATGCCAAGGTATATGTTATGTATAGCTAAATGGAAAATATATCTGAAAAGGGGGAAAATGGGGGCTTTCACACAAACTGTCCAGGTGATTGCTAAAGTAAACTTGAGCCAAAATAAGAAATAAAAAAACATAATGTTTTAATCGTATAAAAAGCACTGTAACAATAGGCAAGATAACAAAAAGCCCGTAGTGTCTGTGCATAAAACAAGACGCATCGGGGCTGTGGGGCTCCCATACAGGGCTGGGAAGGTGGCCCCTCTTCTTGGGAAACAGGCCTGGCTTCCTAGGAACTGGTCCAGGACCCTGGACGGCATGTCAGCCTCCTGGACTTAAGAGGCTCTGAGCCGAAGCCTCTAGCTCAGGCTGTCCAAGGCCCCAGTAAGGGAGAGAGGCTAAGAAGGGGGAGACTGTGTATATTGGAGGAGGGGGATGACTGGACCAGGCTCTGCATCTTCCATCCAGCCACTGCCACCACACCCCTAGGCTATCAGGCTGATCTGGCCTCTGGCTCTGTCCAACCAGCCACTTTTCCTCTCAGAACAATCGATAAAGCAAATGCTCGGCGCCATGCTGGTGAGAGTAGGAACAAGAGGATCTTGGCAGGTACACACTGGGTGCCGAGCAAGACTGTGAACGAGTTCCTAGGGGGTTTCAGGATCAGGAACATCTCTCTGGGAGTCCAGCCAAGACAGAAGAGTTTATCACAGGGTGCCAGGAATCCTGTGCCCAAGCTCCTAGAATGCCCAGGACTGAAAACCAAAGTAAGAAACTGGCTTTCCCAGGGAGCCTCACTGCCTCCCCACTTCAGCTTCCTACTTGGCAGCTGAGGACACAGTACAGGAAGGATTTCTGCTGACATATAAAAGCTACTGGCCCTCCTGGGGCAATGACCAAGCACCGTCTGTTGACAGGGCAGCCAGGGAAAGAAGATGGGGCCCTAACACTTTCGGAGCAGGATAAATCCCTCTTGACTGGCTAAGTGCCCTCTCCCTCCAAAGGGTCCTGTCCAAATTGCAGAGTGGGGGTCCCATGCCCAATCTTCTCATCACTCAGGATGAGCCGGGCCCCAGAAACCCCCATAACACAGTAAACCCACTTTTTCTGACAGTATCAGTCCCTCAAGCCAACACTGCAGTCAACTTCTGGTATTTATACAAGATTCCCCATGTTGGAAATTGTGTCTGTAGAATCGTGTGTAGGTGAAAGGCAGAGCGGCCTGTGGTCATGTAATATTCCCCACTTCCTCCATTTCATTAATATCCCCTGAGAGAGGGGCAGAGTCAGGAGACCTAGGTCTGTGGCTGCTGAGCAAGCCACCTCTCCTCTCTGGCCCTCAGGAAATAAAGGGGTTGAAAGTTAATGATTCCTCAGTCCCCTCTAGGCGTAAGGGTGGATTTGGAACCTGGAGCAAGCCTAAAAAGCAGGAAGGGGAGAACTCACATCCAACAGCAACTTCAGAAACCAGTAAACATTAAACTCTTGAAAAAGCACTGGCCCTGGTGTCCTGACCAGCAGGACAAGGGCTGAACCCGAAGGGCCCAGGCTCAGGGCCTATCTTGTTTCTCGCATTCTGGCTGGCTCCCCTGGGCACTCTGCAGCCACGCCCGCCTCAGCTCCATAATCTCCTGGCCATACCAGTCATGTAGAGTAGAGAAGCAGGAGGTCTCCGGGGACACAGGGCTCTGCCTCCTGCCTAGGAGGAGGCTGGCAGGGCCCTGCAACTCCCACTCGGCCAAGCCCCGCCCTGCTGGCCTGCTGCCCCCTTCTTCCACCAAGCCCATAGGGCTGCAATCTCTGGAGAGGGAGTGACCATTCTCCAGGCCAGGAGACCAGTGGTCAGGAGCCTGGGGCTTACAGCGGCTGGGAATGGCCTTCCAGGATGAGTGGCGATGCAGGTCCAGGCTGTGGCGGGCATCACGCAACTGGCTCTCCAGCTCACGCACCACCAGGCGCATGTAGCCAAAGCTTGCCCTGGACAGTGCCTTCACCCAGGCCTCCTGGGCCGCTGGCCCATCTGCCGCGAGCAGGTGTGGGCGCACTCCAGGGGCGTCGAAGCGGATGGCAAAGGCAAACTCTTCAGGCACGGGAGCCTCGGCCAACTCCACTGTGCAGCCCTCCAGCACCACTAGGCTCAGTGGGGCCCGGCCCTCTCGACTCTCAAAGGAGAACAGCAGGTTGCCTTTAAGGACAAACCAGCACCTTCGGCCAGTGCCACTGGGGGTGGGTGGAGTCCCTGCGCCCCCCCAAGTGCGCAGGAAGCCTGCGTGGTCTGCTGGGGAGTCGCTCAGGGCGTAGTGGGCCACACTCCTCTCGTTCAGCTTCATGGCTCCCATAAGAACTGTGAGGTGAGAGAGGTGGAGACAGATCAGAGAGGGAGGCAGCCCTTGTGCCCCTGTGGGAAAAAGAGCACTGGCTCTGGAAAGACCTGGGCCCCAGGCCTGTGGGCTCTTCTCACTTGCTGTGCCCTGAGGCTCTCAGTGTCTTCCTCTGTGAAATGGGCTAGTCTCCCCTGCCTTTTCTCCCAAAGCGCTGTTGTGAGGATCATGCAAAAAACTGGACATCAGAGGACTCAGAGAAAAGGATAATGCGATTGTATCAGACCAGGAGGTATGGCAGGGCTTTGACACAGCTGTTTAAAACCCAAAGGAAAAGTCATCAGCTGAGCTGAAATGGACCCCAAACTCATAAAAACCATCGTGCTTAAACCATCCCCTAATCTGAGGGCCCCTTAGCTCCAACCCTGAAGCCAAACATCCAGGGTTTCTGTGACCCCGGTGGACCCCTGCTGGCCTTTCATTTGTTAATGGCACAGCTGTCCTTTAGTAGCCTTCAGGGTCAGATAGGGCTGGGGTGCGGCAGGCCTGCCTCATTCCTCCATCAGTGTGGGTTCGGACAGGGACCTGCTCAGTAAATAAGAGCGAAGTACAAACACAGGGCATGGTTGAGTAGGATCAACCTCAACCAATGAACGCTGGTGCCCCATAGGTCACAAGTGGCATCTCATCCAACTGTCCTCCTGACTCACAGAAAACTGAGGTCAGGACAGTGAAGGTGAACTGCCCACGGTCACATGGCCAGTGAGAAGCGGAGCTTGGTCTCCTGATTCCCTCACACCCTTTGGGGGCAAGTCTTGGCAATGACCCACTTACCAGCAGAGCTCACTGGGCAGGGGCAGGGGCCTCTCTTGTCTGGTCACACAGCTCAGCCCTTTGACCACGTGGTTTCCGGGGCACCTGCAAAAGAATTCTCAAACCCAGTCAACCCATCCTAAAGGATAAAAGCTCCTACTCAGGCTTTGGGGCCAAATGAAACCACCACCTCCTCCAGGAAGCTTTCCCTGACCCCTGATAATCGCCCCCCCCCGCCCCACCACCACCATCACTGGACCACCCAGGCCCTGCACTTATGAGCAATTTAAGGAGCTGAGTCCCATTGTCCTGATCATCACTCTTCAGACCTCATTGCCCTGCCCTCTAATGCTAGGTCAGAGTTAAATGCCCTCATAGCTTCTTGCTTTTCCCTTCTAGCACTTGTCACAGTTTATTTGTGGTCTTTAAGTAACCTAATCTGAGAGGCCTGTCCTGATCACCAAGGTGGTCTGATCTAAGGTGACCCAACCAGCACCCCCTCACTTCTGTTTTCATTTCCTTCATCCCGCAATGATCTCCTTTGTGTTTACACCGCTGTCCCCAGCCCCAGAATGTCTAGGGCAGGACTGGGCTTGGCTCCCAGTGGAACCCCCAATATCCAGCCCCTTGCAGGGCTTGGGAAGGCCCTCTGAAAGGATTTGTTAAAATAACTGTGACTACAACAGTGGACAAAATAAAGTCCCTCCCTCCTGGAGCCTACATTTCAACGGGGGAGACACGCTGTAAAAAAAAAAGACAAAAATAAATAATAATTAGTGAATTTTAAAATTAATTAAATAATAACGTAAGGACCGACGGTCTTGACAAGGGCTATGGAGTGAAGCAAGCAGGGTCCTGAGATGGGGAGGGGCCATTCTCCGATGGTGGTCGAGGAGAAGGAGGGGGAGAACACAGATGTTTCCTCGAGGAGTGGCCTCAGCTCCGGGGCGCGGAGAGGGGATCCGGAGCCCACCGAACTGTCTCCGCACCCCCTCACAGGGACAGGCGTCTTCTCCCAGCCACCTCCCCGCTCCGGGGATGCGAGGCCCGGACTTCAACACCGGCGGGAAGCCGGTGCACCGCGTTTTTCTGAATTCTTTTGTTAGAGGAGCGGCGGGCTGGGGCGTGGGACTCACTGGCCGGTGGCCACCGCCGTGAGCCCCTAACCCGCTATCGCCCTGAAACAGAGCGGCCTCACCAGGAACTCCTCGGCGAGCGCCGCAGACTCCGGGTGCGGCTGCCGCCTCGGTTTCCCTATCGCGCACGGAGCTGTCCCGCCACGTCCCCGCGGGCCACGCCCCCCCGGAGGCCGCCTCCTCCCGAGCCCGCCGGGCCCGCTCTCACCTCCGCGCCCCCGAAGCCCAGGAGGGCGACCCGCGGGGTGGGCTGCGGCCGCGGCCAGGGGCGATTCCGGCTCGGGACCCCACGCCTCCGCCCGCGCCGCTAACTTGGCCACGGGAGCGAAAGACCCCGCTTGGGCGGCTCGAGTTACCGCCCCCGCCCCTCCCCGCCCACGACTCACTAGGCCTCGCGATCCGCGAAGCCGCCCCGCGATCCATGCCCGAGGGAAACTGAGGCCCGACAGGCCGTGACCCGCCTGAGCCACAGTGCTGGTCAGTGGCGGGCGGCCTCGAACGCAGAGTCCCACCTCAGGCCGTCCGGGGCCCTCGGACCCAGTCCACCTCCCAGAGAACTCGGAGACCTTCCCTTCCCTCCTCCAGTCCCCCTCTCCCCGCCCGGCCCACTTCTCCCGCAGAGCCAAGCCTGGGACGGCCTCGGCCCAGACGCCTCCTCTGGGCGGGCTCCTATCCAGCCCGCGAGGCCCGGCCCAGCTTCCCAGCCACCCAACCCGGCCCCTGGAGTCGCCCGGACCTCTGCTTCTGGGGATTATCCATTTCTGCTTCCGCCACTCCCGCCGGCCTGAAACGCAACTTCAGCGGCCAGACTCTGCCTGGAGTCAGTCGACAGCTAGGCCTGCGGTGAAGGTTTCAGGAGTGCACAACCAAACGCAGGAGGCTAGGGTTTCCCAACAGCCCTGGAAACCGGTGAGCTCAGAACATCTGCCCATGAATTTGCTGGTTCCCACGTCAGAGTTCTGCCCTTGCAGTTCCTGCAGCCTAGAATGCTCTTCCTTCTCAACCCTACCCCTCGGCTCTAACTCCTCAGGGCTCCTTCACATCATTTAGGTCTCAGCTCAAATGTCCCCTCCCTGGCCATGAGAAAGTAGCCTACCTGCAGGTCTCTGTCACATCCCTGGGTTGTATTTTCATTATAGCACTAACCACTTATAAAAAAAGCTTCCCTACACTCATGCTTTTATTTCCTGTTTATTATGTCTCCCCCATTAACTTTTATTCAGTTAATAATAGAAACCATGGGCTTCCCTGGTGGCGCAGTGGTTAAGAATCCACCTGCCAATGCAGGGGACACGGGTTTGAGCCCTGGTTCGGGAAGATCCCACATGCTGCAGAGCAACTAAGCCAGTGCGCCACAACTACTGAGCCTGCGAGCCACAACTACTGAAGCCTGCGCGCCTAGAGCCCGTGCTCTGCAACAAGAGAAGCCACCACAATGAGAAGCCCGTGCACCGCAATGAAGAGTAGGCCCCGCTTGACACAACTAGAGAAAGCCTGCCCACAGCAAGGAACACCCAAGGCAGCCAAAAAATAAAATAAATAAATAAAATTTTAAAAAGTAATAGAAACCATAATAAATGTGTTAGAAGGCAATAAATTTTGTGGAAAATATAGAGCAGGGGCAAGGAGACTGGGAGTTGGGGGAGTAGGGCGGTTGCAATTTTAAAAAGAATGGTCAGGGTAGGGCTCACTGAGAAGGTGACATTTGGGAAATACTTGAAGGAAATGAGGGAGCCAGTCGTGCCAAAATCTGGAGGAAGAGTATTCCAGGCAGATGGAACAGCTAGTGCAACGGCCCAGAGGCCTGTTGTGTTTGAGCAACTGCAAGGGGGGGGGGGGGAGGGGGGCAGGGAGGAGCAGCAGGAGGTGGGGTCAGAATGTGTGGCTTGGGGCTTTGTAAATCTGCGAGAGCTGTTACTCCAGGCTGAAATGAACACGGTCTTGAGCTATGTTTTAAAGCAGCGGTCCCCAACCCGTTTGTCACCAGGGACCGGTTTCGTGGAAGACAATTTATCCACGGAAGTGGGGAGCGGGGGCGGTGGGGGGCTGGTTCAGGCGGTAATGCGAGCGACGGGGAGCGGCAGATGAAGCTTCACATGCTTGCCCGCCGCTCACCTCCTGCTGTGCGTCCTGGTTCCTAACAGCCCGTAGACCGATACCGGTCCGCGGCCCGAGGGTTGAGGACCCCTGTTTTAAAGGATTTCTCTGGCTGCTAAGGAGAGAATAAATGTGGGTGGAAGCAGACCGGTGAGGAGGCTGCTGGAGTAATCCAGGCAAGATGTGATGGGGGCTGGGAGAGTAGAGAGAGGTGGCCAAATTCAGGATGGGTTTTGAAGGTAGAGAGTGCAAGGTTTGCAGAGAGGTTGGATGTAGGGAGCGAGGGAAAGAGGAGGCAAGGAGGACTCCAACGTTTTGGCCTGAGCACCTGGAAGGAGAGTTGCCATTACCTGAGATATGGAAGTGGCAGGTGTCTGGGGCCAGTTATGTTTGAGGAGGCCAGTTATGTTTGAGATGCCCAGTAATCATCCAAGTGAAGGTGCCAAGAATGAAGTGCTTGGTACCTAGCGGTTGCTCAATAAGTATTTGATGAATGAAAGAGGAAGGAATATGCAAAGTGCCTGGATAAGAATAATGGGTGGTCCAAGTGTCAGGTAGGGAAGGAGGGTCTCCTGGCTTTGAAAGAGCTGTGTCCTCCACCTGGTTTGCTTTCTCCCACCCATCCTCCTCGTGGTGCCTATTCATCTTCCACTACTGTTTGTGAGCGGCTTACTACGGGCCCTGCTTCAGGGCATTCTCCCATTTTTCTTAAAAAAGCCCTCAGCAGGTATTCACGCCACAGCTATTTATTGAGCATCATCTACAGTGCACTATCCTCGCCTTCAGGGAACCCAGCAGAGGTGAAAGGACTAGCTTCACGTGAAGCCGCGGTTGGCTCGTGCCTGCCTCGGGGGCGCGCAGAGCCGGAGCTCGAAGGAGGTGGGGCTTTGGGAGGTTCCGAGGGCTTACTGGGCCGGTAGAGGGCGGGGCGGGACGTTGCTAGGGGGATTCTGTTAGGTTCTCCGGGGAAGGTTAGCCGCAGTGAGGCCCCGCCCCTCTGGAACGCCAGAGGCGAATCAGGTGACTGCGATGGTGGCTGGTTCCGGAGACCAAGGCAGGCGGCAGTTCCGCGGGAGTTGGAAGGGGTGAGTGTCAAATGTGGACGACTCTGGTTGGGGTCCCCGTGCTGGGCCGCTGGGCCTGCGGTCTTTGGGGACGAGGGGCGGCAACCCAGACTCGGAGGGAATACGGAGCCTGGTCCCGGCCCGCCGCTTCCGTTCTTCCTGGGCGTCCTCGAGCCTGTCGCTGCCTCTCTCTGACCCCAGTCTGGCAGAGGGCCGCCCTTGGGCGCTCGGGGTTCCCAGCAGTGCAGAGGGGGTGCGGTCTAACGTCCAAGATGCCTTGTTTAGTATTTCCTCAGGAAGAACCCAGGCTCGGGGAAGTGATGGCTGGGGGAGAGGGGGGGAGCTGTGAGAGGGCTTGGGGACCCAGTGTGGGATCCACACCCAAGGTTAAGGGCTGCAGGGCTAGCCAGGCAGTAGTGACCCCAGTGCTTTTCTAACGTTTCTTAGCTTCCAAAGCCCAACATATAAAGCTGGTAAAAGCAGAGCTGATCTGGTCAGGTCCTGAAACGCTGAGTCCAGAGCGATGTTGCTGAAGACAGGTACCTACACGGACGGGGGTGGCTTTGGGAGGGTAGGTGACCAGTTGGGGGTGGGAGCTACCTGGAGGAAGTTCCAGTCCTGTGATGTCTGGGCCTCCTTCCCTGATGTGGGTGTGTGGGGAGACATGTTCCTCTCTTATTCTTGGAAGTGGGCCAGGAAAGGAGGAGGTGCTCCCCACCTAGGAATCAGTTCCCCTCCAAAGGGGCCTCTTCCCTGCTCACCCCCTCTACCCCAAAGCACAGAGGCCCTATCTTATTAACATCAACATGTAATGAGTACAGCCCTGTAAAGTCAGTACAGTGATTCCATCTTGCAGATAAAGAAACTGAGGCCCTAGAGGGAAAGTGAGCTGGCTGGGTGCAGGTCCAACCGGCTGACCTCTTAAGCCCTTCTGAAGCCTCTTGGGTGTCTATGGAGAACAGAGAGCCCTGGATGGGACTCAGGAGACCTGGAGTCCGGCTACAGTGTACTGTCAAGTTCTGTGTGAATGGAGTGGGAGGAGCTGGTCAGGGTATAGAAAGGATATGACCTCAGGTGTTAGTTTTTGATAATTCCAGCACTGCTGTGGTAACAGCACAGTGGGAATCCGGGCCTCAAACACTTCGCCCCACCCCAGGCACGGTCCGCCCACTCACAGCACTCCTGGAGCCAGGATTTGCAGGAAGAGCCCATTCCACCTTAAGCGCGAGAGTCTAGTTCCCCTAATGTGCAGGCCAGCAGCCTCTGCAGGGCTGGGCAGCATGTGGATGGGGTGGGGTGAGGGTTGGAGCTATAGGAGCCACTCACAGTTATCCTTCCAACCCCCTGCAGTGCTCTTGCTGGCCTTGGTGGCCCAGGTGCTGGTTCTGGAGAATGGGCTCCTGCGGACGCCACCCATGGGCTGGCTGGCCTGGGAACGCTTCCGCTGCAACACTGACTGTAACGAGGACCCAAAGAACTGCATCAGGTGAGTAAGGTCTGCACCACCCGACAGGCTCGCCTAGGGCCCTCACAGAGTGGGAGCAGGGAGTGGGGGTCAGCTAGGAAAGAGGGCAGGGTTAGAGCCCCCCATCCCAGAGAGAAAGCAACCAGAGGTGACTTTTGAGACCTCTGACACTCAGCTTCATGACCAGCTTGGGGCCTCTGTGGTGACCTCAGGCCTGTGGGGCAGGGACCCTGTGGTGGACGCAGCCCCTGAGATAATGGAAAGGAGATAACAGTTAAGGGCCAGGCCAGACCCCACGTGCTTCCCACTGGCCCAGTCCTGCTTCTTGGCTTGGGGGCCGAATCACTCTTCTTGCTCCACCCTGCTCGTGGCTCATGACATAATCCTTGGTATCCCTTACACTTGTTACCTGGCTTAGTCTTCAGCTGACAGCAAGGCCATGGTACTTGTAGGCCGGATTCACACTCAGAGCATCTAAGAAGTTTGAAAAGCTCTGAGGAAGGGGGGGTGGGGTTAAGGTTAGGCCCGTGCTGGGCCACTGAGCAGCCCTGTCCCCTACCCCTCGCCAGTGAGCGGCTCTTCATGGAGATGGCTGACCGGCTGGCACAGGATGGATGGCGGGACCTGGGCTACGTATACCTTAACATCGATGACTGCTGGATTGGTGGACGTGATGCCAAAGGCAACCTGGTGCCTGATCCCAAGCGCTTCCCCAACGGCATGGCCTTCCTGGCTGACTATGTGAGCCCCACCCCAGCCCTGCCCCTTGGCCTGTGGGCCAGACCACTCTTTCCACCCCATCCTACTTAGGGCTCATTTCTATAATCCCTGCTTGAGAACTCACAGTCCGGTGGAGGAAATAGATTCATGGACAGGTAGTTTTGACCCACTGTAGTGGGTGAGAGCAAGGAAGGACATCTTATTCAGCCTGGGATTTCAGGAAGGTTCTCCGGAGGAAGCAGTTCTTGAGCTGATACCGGAGAGCTGGCATTCAAGGCAGAGGGAATGGCAGAAGCAAATGCCTAGAGGCCAGAAACAGCCCATGCAAGGTGTGTGTGTTGGAGGGAGGGGAAGTATCACGGTTGGCAGAGGCCAGGCCGGCAAGCTGAGACCCTTTCCTTTGGGCTTTAGGGAGTCATTGAAGGTTTTTATTTATTTATTTATTTATTTATTTATTTATTATCTATTTTAAATTAATTAATTAATTTATTTTTGGCTGCGTTGGGTCTTCGTTGCTGTGCGCAGGCTTTCTCTAGTTGCGGTGAGCGGGGGCTACTCTTTGTTGGGTGTGCAGGCTTCTCATTGTGGTGGCTTCTCTTGTTGCAGAGCACGGGCTCTAGGCTCGTGAGCTTCAGTACTTGTGGCATGCGGGCTCAGTAGTTGTGGCTCACGGGCTGGCTTAATTGCTCCGCGGCATGTGGGATCTTCCCGGACCAGGGCTCGAACCCGTGTCCCCTGCATTGGCAGGCAGATTCTTAACCACTGCGTCACCAGGGAAGTCCCATCATTGAAGGTTTTAATGGGGCCTGGTCAGATGTGCCTGGGAGGCGGCTCCTTGAGGTCCTGCCTGAGCCCAGTGTGTTCTCAACCCCCCACAGGCTCATTCCCTGGGCCTGAAGCTGGGCATCTACGAGGACATGGGCATCTTCACCTGCATGGGTTACCCAGGCACCACGCTAGACAAGGTGGTCCAGGATGCTCAAACCTTCGCCAAGTGGAAGGTGGACATGCTGAAGCTGGATGGCTGCTTCTCAACCCCCGAGGAACGGGCCGAGGGTGGGTCCCACAGCTGGCTGGGGGCCATGAGGTAGACAGGGAGGGGTGGCCATGGAGGGCCCCGCAGTGCCCATCTGTCTGTATGGCCCCTAGGGGGTAGCGTTTCCCAATTCCCCTCACCCAGGGCCTAGGGGGATCTTGGCTCCCAGGCTCCCTAAAGATAGGTTGGTACCATGCCCTACCCGGGAAGTGTTTGCAGCTCTGGGTACAGGGGAAGCACCTCCTTGAACCGTAGTTTCCTCCCATTTGGTGGGAGGTTTGGGCTGAGGCCCCAGATTTCATCTTGTGTCTCTTCATCCTAAAACGTGAGGGTTGGACTTCTCCAGGGTACCCCAAGATGGCTGCTGCCCTGAATGCCACAGGCCGCCCCATCGCCTTCTCCTGCAGTTGGCCAGCCTACGAAGGGGGCCTCCCCCCAGAGGTAAGCCATTCTGTGCACCCATTCTGTGCAATGCTCCTCATACCCAGGAATCCTTCTGTGCAGTCAGGGCTCCTCTCATCATAGTTGCTCACATGCTGATTTGTAGGTCTAGGAAAGGGTCATAAGTACCTGAGGGGGCCTGAGGCAGCCCAGGGTCTTAGAGGAGACACTTGTCAGGTGGGCTGAAGGGATGGGTATCCAAGGCATGGGAACCATATGTCATGTGCTGACACAGCACCCAACAAGCAGTCAGAATCCTGGGTTTTGCCAAGTGGGCTAGGAGATCCAGAAGGCTGGTGAGGCCAGGCAGGCGGGGCCTAGCCTCTGAAAGGCCTTGTGGGCATCTCACCAGGGACCCTTCAGTATGTAGGGTGCTAGAAAGGGTGGAATCAGACTTGCAGACCGGAGGGAGAACCCTGGCAGAGGGTGGGACTCACTGAGAGAACACGGGGGTGGGTGTGTGGTAGGGAAGGTTATGGGTACACCAGCCTGGGTCCATACCCTGGGCTTGGCCCCAGCTGGCATGAGAGGGAGGGGTAGGCTTCTGGCGCCAGCGCGCATGGAGGAGAGGCCTGGGCAGCCCCAGAGCAGGGCCACTCCCTCCGAGGCCTTCCTCATCCTGAACACGCTCAAGGTCTGTTCTCTTCCCCCTTCCCTACCCTCTGTGTCTCCTGCTGAGGCTCCCCAGCCCCTGTGCAGGGCTCCAGGCAGCAGAGTGTGACTCTGGTGTTGGACTCTGCCTTCCCCCCAAATCCAGGTGAACTACACTCTGCTGGCGGACATCTGCAACCTCTGGCGCAACTATGACGACATCCAGGACTCCTGGAGGAGCGTGCTCTCCATCCTGGACTGGTTTGTGACCCACCAGGACATTCTGCAGCCGGTGGCAGGCCCTGGGCACTGGAACGACCCAGACATGGTACCAGCATGGAGGGAGATGGCCCAAGGCCCACTGCCCTATGCTGTCTTCCTGGACGCTCATTGCCAGGTTCTAGATCAGCATCTCAGAAACGTGTCCTTGAACCAGCCGTGCTGGACTTGCCCTGGGGGCTTACAATTCTGTTCCCAGGGCCCCCCCCCCCCACCTCTTGGCTCAGAATGTTCAGAGAGGGCCTGGGAATGCCTATTGTTAACAGTCTTCCCAGGCGGTTCTGATGTGTCTTGAAACTTGATCTGTAGTGACTCTTGTGTAAGACACGATTCCTCCGTAGGGTGAAGATCACAGACAGTCCACACTCTCTTGCATTCCCTCCCTAGACGCTTTGCCAGGTCTGCCTCTGACCCCTCGCTCAATGTTCCGTGGTGTTACCCTCCACAGGCAGAACTGGCCTCTCATACCTACCTCACTCATGGCCCTGGTCACTTAAATTTCTTTGCAATTTATCTTACAGTTTTATAGCCATCTCTTCATTTAGTCAACGAGTATTTACTGTCGGTGATGATTATAATAATTACAAATACTAGGCCAGATGGAGAGATGCCTGGAGAAACAGAAATTGACCTGCTTTAGAGTTCCAGCTCCAGCTCTGCCACTTACCTTGGGCACGTGACTTAATTTTTTCTGTGACTCAGCTTTGTCAATTGGAAAATGGAAATAATAATAGTAGCTACTATATGTATAGGGTTGTTTTGAGGGTTCAAAGGATGACCCTTTATTTTTATTTTATTTTTTTTTTTAGGCCAGTGCATGGCTGATATTGCAAACAGGACTCAGCTCCCTGGGGTTGGGGGGGGGAGCTGACCTTCACTGACCTACTAGGCACCAGGCCCAGGGCCAAGTACTTTTTTAAAAATTATTTTATTTTTTGGCCATGCCACACGGCATGTGGGATCTTAGTTCCCCGACCAGGGATCAAACCCGCTCCCCCTGCAGTGGGAGCGAGGAGTCCTAACTGCTGGACCACCAGGGAAGTCCCCAAAAGGATGACCCTTTAAATGCTTGGCATGGTTTGGCACATATACAGTGCTTAGTTAAATTGGTGTCACTAAGTACACAACAGTGTTGAGTTAGCAATAATCGTTTGTGTCCTGTTGGTGTATTGGTTGCCCTGGGGACAGGAGTGCCCGTTGGTGTAGTCAGCTGTCGTTAGGGCAGGTGGCTGGCTAGTGGCAGGAGCAGAGACTCTGTCCAGGTCTGGTTTACTGCCATCCTGGCTGTATTTCTTGACTTGCATATTCCAGTTTATAAATGCTTTTGGCAACAGGATCCATTGGATCCTCTGAACAACCTGTGACATGGTCAGAGCATATTATCACCCCTATATTCTTGATGGAAGAAAAAACCTGAGGCTCTGAAAAGTGACCTGACCTACCCCAAGGCCACGCTGCTGGGGAATGGTGTTTGCAGAACCAGGACCCACACCGCAATCCTCTTTTCTGCCCCCAGTTGCTCATTGGGAACTTTGGCCTCAGCTTCGAGCAAGCCCGGGCCCAGATGGCCCTGTGGACGGTGCTGGCGGCCCCCCTCTTCATGTCCACGGACCTGCGTACCATCTCCGCCCAGAACATGGACATTCTGCAGAATCCACTCATGATCAAAATCAACCAGGATCCCTTAGGCATCCAAGGACGCAGGATTCTCAAGGTACTGGGGGTGTGGGAGCAAGGAAGGGAGGCTGAGAGACTGGGCTCCCCTGGAAACAAGTCTGCAGGCCAGACATTCAGGGGTCGGGACTGGGCCTCTGAAATCCACTCAATCCCTCGTAGTTGCATTCAGTCGAAGTCTCTACTGGGAGCTGCTTCGACTGTCCCTCACTTGCCTGGGTAAGAGCAGGGCCAGAGCAGGACAGCTCGTGGGATTTGGGGAAGGGAGACATCACCACAGGTGCACACGGGATCAGTGTGGCCCCTCAGTTTGGAACTACAAGACTTCTGCACAAGTCTGTGAGGGCTGGCAGAGAACTAGGGCTTGCCTTCAGAGTTAGTGTATACTAGTTGTTGAGCACCTACTGTGTGCTAGACATTCTAGATACATTTTCTCAGGAGGTCGATGCCCCTTCCCTGTTTTACAAATGAGGAAACTTAGACTTGAAGAGTCTCAGTAACTTTATACCAAGCCCACACAATTGGTAAGTGGTACAACAGGACTAGATGCCAATAGTGTCACCTCAAAGCTTGTGCTCGTTGCCCAGATCCTTGCCTCTCTAGTAAAAGGAAATCTACACCAATATAGAAGGCACCTGCTGAACTGGTGATGCCCAGAGGCGATAACTAATCCTGCCAGAGGGGCTGATGGTGGAGCCAGGCCCAGGGGCCTTCTGGAGGCTGTGGCTTCACCCTCCTGGCTGCTCAGGGCAGAGCTCATCGTTCTAACTGGACGGTGCCAGGGGCTGTCCACGTCTGTCTCTCCCGTAATCCTGTAAGCTCTCTGAGGCAGGACCTCATGCAGCATTTATCTGTGTCCTGGCCTGGGGCCTGGCACAGAGTAAGTGTCGGGAGCGTCTGCTGAGTCAGGGAAGGAAGAAAGGAAGGTGGAGTTAGACGAGTTGGGCGCTGGAGGGCTGTGGTTTCCCCTCCAAGCTTCTGCCTGACATGGAACTGTGGGCTGGCGAGACCCAGAGCTCAAGGGAGGGTTGGGAAGGGAGCTCCAGGGCCTGCTGAGCAGGGACCCCAGCCAGTAGCCATCTTCTGCGCCCAGGAGAAATCCCACATTGAAGTGTACGTGCGGCCCCTGGCCAATGAGGCCAGCGCCATAGTCTTCTTCAGCCGCAGGACAGATATGCCGTATCGCTACCGGGCCTCCCTCGCCCGGCTGAACTTCTCCAGCTCCAAGGTGTATGAGGTGAGTGCCCTGCTACCTGCAGCGCTTTGGGTTTCCCTGAGGGTGTTGCTGGGTCCTCACTCACACAGGGGCCCCTTCACTCACACACCGTCCCCTAAGCCGTGGGCCTTGGGTCCTCTGGCTGGTGCTGTGCTCTGCACTGGTGTTTTCAAGCTGCACAAACGAACTACCGTGTGTAAATGAGTCCCGTCAGCCCCCGAGGCCGCGTGTTTCCCCTCTTCAGTCTTGCTGGCACATTTCTCAGGTTCTTGGTGGGCTGGGCCCTCACCACTGCCAGTACTTGGGCATCTGTTGGCTTTGCCAGAGGGGAAGTGATGGGGACTCAGGCTCCCACTTCTGTAGGGCATACTGGAGGCTCAACACAGGCCAAAGTCCAGGCTCTTACATCCTCTTGGCGGGGGGGGGAGGGGGGGAGGGGTTGTCCCTGTGCAGCCATTCTTAGGGTGGCATAGTGCTGTCCTCCCCCCTGCAGGCCCAGAACGTCTACACGGGTGACATCATCAGTGGCCTCCAGGATAAAACCAACTTCACATTGATCATCAACCCTTCCGGGGTGGTGATGTGGTACCTGTATCCTATCAGGAAGCTGGGGACGCCCCAGCAGTGAGGAGCTGGGACGTGTGACAGGCTGTGGCAACACCACTGAGCCCAGACCACGGAGGTTCCACGTGCTGAGGGCCAGTAGGTGGGGTCCTCTGCTACCCATCAGACCCAAAGTGCAATCTCAGGGCCAGGTTCTACGCCCTGCACAAGTGTGAACTCTCTTGGAAACTTGTCTTTGGGAGACTTCCTGTGGCCTTTCTGGCCTCTGTCTCATCTGTACAGCCCCACGGATGTTGCTGAACAACTCAGCCAGCCTCCTCAGCCCCCATAGGCAGAGGCACCGATACTTGTCAGGATTCTAGTCTCTGACCTTCTTTTTACTGACTCTGAAATCAGGATTTGGAATTTTCTTAAAATTAGGAGTGGAGCTCTGACCTCTTGTCGGGAAGTTCCATGAATTATGTGATTGACTTTCCTGCCCGGAGAAGGCCTTACAGGCTGACACTGCCTGAGAGTGACCTTGGTTCCTTCGGGTCACCAATAAAGCTGTTCTTTAGTCAAGTAGTTGTAATATGGACCTGGGGCCATGGGCTGGTCAGGTAGGGACTCTGGGTGGCACTACACAAGGTGCTGGTTTCAGATTTCACCTCACATGGAAGATGTGTGGCCTCTTCTGGCCCCTCATTCCACAGCGAGCCGCAGATTGCACTTCTGGCCATGCCAGGCTTGCGTCCCACCCCAGTTATCCCTGCTGTGCCCAGCATCATGGTGGTGGTAACAGCACAGTGAGGCGGACTAGTGATGGTCCCAGGCCCTCTTCCCCACCCCATTCAGATGTTACAGGGTCTGCCAGCCACTGCCCCCACTCAGCAGCCCCTCTGCTGCACAGTGAAAGGCCCTTGACCTGCTAAGGAACGTTGCGTTACTGTCTTCGGCCTCTTTCAGCTCCTCTCCCCCTTTCTGACAGGGCTTCGCGCAGTGACGCTCCTGGGCTGGGTGCAGCCGAGGGCAGTCAGCTCTGCCTTTCTCCCACAGGGCTTGTGTAGCTTGTCCTCTGCCCACCAGTGCCCCCAGCTCCTCCCTTAGTTTCTCCTCTCCTAACCTGGCTGCAGAGGAGTTTCAGATCCCTGAGCTATGTCCAAAGAAAGGTCCAGGGGCTCTTTGTGTCTTAAAATATATATCCTGCTCCTCCTCCTAGGGAAAGGGGTATTAAAGAATGGCAGGTTCTTGACTGCCTTCCTTTGGTTCCTATTTCCCAAGCCCTCTTTTTAGCTACGGCCTCAGGGCACCTGTCTTCCCTAGTGGCTCTTGTTCCCCTTTGGAAAGCTGGCAGCAGACCAGGCTAGGTAAGTTCTCCTTGTGCTTTGAATGTGGGAGCGCCCAGTACCTCAGGCTTTGCATGGTCCTGCCCTGTGGGAACTCTTCTGGGTGGATCTCCCATGTTCCCTCCCTCAGGGTTTAAGGTCGTTGTATTTGGAGTATGTTATAAAGAACTCACAAACGTACATTTTATAGTGTAATTTAAGATTTCTCGAGCTTCACTGATTGATTGAGTCTGGGGTCATCAGAGGAAGCTCCCTTTCCCCAGTTGGTGTCTTGAGGCTGTGGGTCACTTAGGAGGACAGAAGCCTACCTCATCCCAGGCCTCTGCCCTTTGAGGTCTGTCACCCTATGCATAGCTCCAGCTTCGGGTCTTGGTCATAGTGCTGTTCAAGCCAAGAGGAATGGTTTCGGGCAGGAACACTCCTTTTGCTAGCCCCAGGAAAGAAATCTTTTCCACCCCCCTGGGATGTGGTGGAGACCACCAGACTTGGGAGTTGGGGCCAAGGACCAGCATGGATTTGACCAGTCAATTCCTCTGCCTCCCAAACACAGAGATAGTTACATGTCTTTACTTGCTGTATGACTTTATCCTGAGGGTACCTGACTGGTTCTATCACGTTAGCCTTTATTCTCTTAACGCACACTCTGTCTTCCAGGACATTGTTTTACTCCCTTCCGCCCAAGGCCAGTATGGGACTAAATTAATTTTTCCCAGTTCAAGGCAGCCTTGTCTGGACCCAAGGGTACCCCTTCTGTTTTTTAAAAAAAATTTTATTATAGAAATTTTTGAACATAAAAATGGTAAGTGAACCTCCATGTACCCATCACCCAGATCCAACAACCATCAACATGTGCCATTATTTCATATCTCTCCTCCCACACATACTTTTTTTGCATGTAAGCTGGAGTATTTGAGAGCAAATCAAAGAAAACTCTAACCACCACTATGTAGCTCTAACAGATAATAGGGTCTTGAATATACAATTTTCTTATCCAACAAAATAAAATTTTTAATCTGATAACCAGTCTGTGTTCAGTTTTTGCCAGCTGTGTTGGTTTTTTGTTTGTTTCTGTTTTGTTTGTTTGTTTGGCTGTACCCTACAGCTTGCGGGATCTCAGTTCTCGGACCAGGGACTGAACCCGGGCCACAGCAGTGAAAGTCTGGAATCCTCACCCATGTGGCCACCAGGGGACTCCCACCAGTTGTTTCAAAAATATTTTTCCATAGTTTATTTTTGCAAAATCCAAGCAAAGGGTCAACAAAAATGGTCCCATAAGAACCACTGAAAGTTTGCTCTCTCTATAAGACCAACGAAAAATCTGCCATATATAATCAGAATCAACTTTAAACTCTGGAAATTAACCAAAGGCTTTCAGTAACCCAGAGAGTGTTCAGTCAAGAAAGACAGTAGAATCTTGGTAAGAACAGAAAGCTTTTTAGAGTTTTTAACTTACCCTAGTACCAGATTTTAAGTCAGCTATTTAAAATATGTTCAAAGAGCTAAAGGAAACCATGTCTAAAGAACTAGAGAAGATAAGAATGGTGTCTCACCAGATACAGAATATCAGTAAAGAGACAACTTAATAGAAAGGAACCAAATAGAAATTCTAGAGTTGAAAAGTACAATAACTGAGATAAAAATTTCACTAGAGGGGCTCAGCAGACATGACCAAGCAGAAAAAAATCAGCAAATTTGAAGATAGGTCCGTTGAAATTAACCTATACAAGGAATAGAAAGGAAAATGAAGAAAAATTAACAGAGGCTCAGAGACCTATGACACACCATGCAGCACAGATATAAGGGGACGAGAAAGGGCAGAAAGAATATTTGAAGAAATGATGGCTCAAAACTTTGCATATTTGATGACAAATATTAATTTATACATCAAAAAAGCTCAACAAACTACCAGTAGGATAAAGTCAAAGAGATCCATACCTAGACACATCATAATCAAACTCTCAGAAGACAAAGGGAGAATTTTGAAAGCAAGACAGAAGTGACTCATCACATACAAGGGAATATACTTTGAGATGAATGAAGACAAGTACACAACACCAAAAATACTAAAACAGAACATACCAAACCTTATGGAGTCAAAGTAGTGACCAGAGGGAAATTAATAGGTGTGATTTGCCTATATTAAAAAGAGTGAAAAGACAACCCACACAATGGGTGAAAATATCTGCAATTCATATATCTGATAAGGGACTTGTATTTAAAATATATAAATAACTCATAACTCAGTAAAAAGACAACCTAATTTTAAACTGGGCAAAGGATCTGAATAGACATTTTTCCAAGGAAGATATGCAAATGGCCAATGCTCAACATCACTAACCATTAGGGAAATGCAAATAAAAACAACTGAGATACCACTTCACACCCAAAAGGGTGGCTAGAAGAGTCAGATAATAATAAGTGTTAGCAAGGATGTGGAGAAATTGGAACCCCTCATATGCTCATATGCTGCTGGTAGGAATGTAAAACTGGTACAGCTACTGTGGGAAATGGTCTGGCAATTCCTCAAATGGTTAAGCAGAGTTACCACATGACCCAGCAGTTCCACATCTAGGTATGTACCCAAAAAAAAATGAAAACATATGTCTACACAAAACCTTATACACAGATGTTGATAGCAGCATTGTTCATAACAGCCAAAAAGTGGAAACAACCTAAATGTCCTCCAACTGATTAATGAATAAACAAAATGTGGTTCACCATACAATGGAATATTATTCAGCCACAAAAGTAAAGAACTGCCACATGAGGATATTAGGCTGAGTGAAATAAGCCAGTCACAAAAAAACAAATACTATATGAGCCCATTTATATGAGGTATCTAAAGTAGTCTATAGAAACAGAAAGTAGGATGATAGTTGGCAGGGGTTTGGGGGAGAGGGAAATGGGAGTTCAATGGGTATGGAGTTTCAGTTTTGCGAGATGAAAAAGTTCTAGAGATCCATTGCACAACAATGTGAGTATAGTTAACAGTACTGCAGTGTACACTTAAAAATGGTTAAGATAAACTGTGTTGTGTTTTTTACTATATATATATATATATATATATATATATATATATATATATATATATATATATATATATATATCCCTGAGAGTGAACCAGAAGGTGCCCAGCATTTTAGGGATGGTGGCCGTGAAAAAGTCCAGGTCAGTAAGAATCCAACATGGCTAGAATACAGTACATGAGCTCGTGGAGAATACGCTCAGTCTGGATTACAGACAGCAGCATTCCTCAGGAAAGCAACAGTATACACAAAAGGGGAATCCAATCCAGACGTGCACATCTTCCAGCCCTGGGATGCCCAAGAGAAGGAATGAAGAAGGATGGAACTGGGTGTCATTAGGAATGGGCATCTTCTCTACCACTACTGGTGATTGTGTGTGTCAGATATATCAGAGTCAGATGTCAGCTTCCCATTAATGATTCTTGCTCTATTTCCTTCTTTTTCCAGACTCCTGGTAAAATGCAATACAATCTTGTAATATTCCCTTTCTCCCATTCAATGTTATCCAAACTTTTCTGCCATCTTTACCCGATCAGATGGCTCCAGGAATAGAGCCATCCTCACTCTTTCCCAGATCATTCCCATCCATGAAAGGGTGAACAAGAAGAGGGGGAGAAGAATATCATCTGTCAGTTGGATATTCGGGGTAAAGAGTAAGAATTTTTCAAGTGGGGTGACGTCAGCAACATGGCTGAATAAGACAGCCCTCACATATCCCTGCACTCAACAACAATTTGGCATCCACCCACAGACACAAGTGCCTTGTAGCACCTGTGGGATCCAGCACCATGTGCCAAGAGACCCAGGAGAAGTCTTACCCACCCGTGCATCAGGTAATAGGCATGCGGACCTCGGTCCTGGCTGTAGACCCTGCAGTGGCCTGTGAACCAGCTCCAGCCCCACTCAGCCACAGTGTGGGAGACCCTGGAGAACAATGTCTTAAGACAATCACCCACAGACGAACGAGCCTTTGTGGAAGTCCAGGTTTCCAGCGGAGAAGTTCCAGCACACCACTGGAGAAAGAAAATAGAGGTTTGGACACATTGGAGAGGAAAAGAGGAAGAGTTTGATTTTACCCACATCACCCCTCCCCCGAGGCAGCACAGCTCAGTGCCGGGTGAGACGTTCCTGGCCGTTGATTTCTCCCACAGGGGAAAGTGAAGCATGTCAGTGCCCACCTGACTTCCCCAGCCGTGTGGGACGTTGCCAAAGAGGCACATTTCTCTCTCACTCCATCCAGAGTACGGAGTCGTGAGCTGGCTGATGCGGGGGTGGGAAAAGGCTGGGAGAGTGGCAGATAGGACTCTTGGAGGGCATTAAAGGATGCAGATCCTACTAACTGTGCTGCAGACTCCAAGGAGCCTGCCCAGGAGCTGCCGGGGACACCTTGCTTGCAGATCCCCCCACCTGGCCTGTAGGCACCTCCAGTGCTCCGTGTGCCTCACCCACTCACACTCCTACCCTGTGGCCAGCTCTCTGTGCACACCCCTGATGGTGGTGAGAGTGAGCTTTGGCAGACAGCTTGTGAGCATATGTAGAAAGCCAGCCTGAATCTGCAGGCGAGGGAGAGACCACACACTTGAGCTTTAGCTCAGCCCTTGGGAAAACAAAAGGGAGGCTGTCAGCACCTGGCTTGGTGTGTTGCAGGATCAAGAGAAGGTAAACAAGCTTAAGAATTCTGCCACAAGAGGGAGCAAGAAGCATGGTGGAGGTGTATCCATAGATGGTCTGAGAAAGCCTCAGAATCTCTAGCAGGACTGATGGTAGGGATTTCTCTCCCAAAGTCAGTTAGTGAAAATTGGAGAAGGTGCCCGCTACTGCAAGTGTGAAGACAAAAATGTGAGACTCCAAGGAACGTGAAAAATCAAGGAAACATGACACTACCAAAGGATCACAATAATCTTCTAGTAACTGACCTCAAAGACATGGAGATCTGCAGTTTACCTGACAAAGAATTCAAAATAGCTGTTTTAAGGAAGCTCAACGAGCTACAAGAAAACACAGAAAGGCAATTCAACAAAATCAGGAAAATTGTACATGAATAAAATGAGAAGTTTAACAAAGAGATAAATCATTTAAAAAAAGAACCAAACAGAAATTTTGGAGCTGAAGAATACAATGAATGAAATGAAAAATGCAATAGAGAGCATCAATGACCAGCAGAATGGAGCAATCAGGAGAAAAAAATCTGTGAATTCAAAAACAGGAACTTTAAAATTACCCAGTCAGAGGACAACAAAGGAAAAAGAATAAAAAAGAATTAAGACTACAGTAATCAAGACAATATGGTACTGGCACAAAAACAGAAATACAGATCAATGGAACAGGATAGAAAGCCCAGATATAAACCCATGCACCTACGGTCAACTAATCTGTGACAAAGGAGGCAAGGATATACAATGGAGAAAAGATAGTCTCTTCAATAAGTGGTGATGAGAAAACTGGACAGCTACATGTAAAAGAATGAAATTAGAACACTACCTAACACTATACACAAAAATAAACTAAAAATGGATTAAAGACCTAAATGTAAGACCGGACACTGTAAAACTCTTAGAGGAAAACATAGGAAGAACACTCCATGACATAAATCACAGCAAGATCTTTTTTGACCCACCTCCTAAAGTAATGAAAATAAAAACAAAAATAAACAAATGGGACCTAATGAAACTTAAAAGCTTTTGCAAAGCAAAGGAAACTATAAACAAGATGAAAAGACAACCCTCAGAATGGGAGAAATATTTGCAAACGAATCAACAAAGGATTAATCTCCAAAATATATAAACAGCTCATGCAGCTCAATATTAAAAAAACAAACAACCCAATCCAAAAATGGGCTGAAGACCTAAATAGACATTTCTCCAAAGAAGACATACAGATGCCCAAGAAACACATGAAAAGCTGCTCAACATCACTAATTATTAGAGAAATGCAAATCAAAACTACAATGGGGTATCACCTCACACCGGTTAGAAGGGGCATCATCAGAAAATCTACAAACAACAAATGCTGGAGAGGGTGTGGAGAAAAGGGAACCCTCTTGCACTGTTGGTGGGAATGTAAATTGATACAGCCACTATGGAGAACAGTATGGAGGGTCCTTAAAAAACTAAAAATAGAATTACCATATGACCCAGGAATTCCACTACTGGGCATATACCTAGAGAAAACCATAATTCAAAAAGACACATGCACCCCAATGTTCATTGCAGCACTATTTACAATAGCCAGGTCATGGAAGCAACCTAAATGCCCATCGACAGATGAATGGATAAAGAAGATGTGGTACATATATACAATGGAATATTATTCAGCCATAAAAAGGAACAAAATTGGGTCATTTGTAGAGACGTGGATGGATCTAGAGACTGTCATAGAGTGAAGTAATTCAGAAAGAGAAAAACAAATATTGTATATTAACGCATATATGTGGAATCTAGAAAAATGGTACAGATGAACCAGTTTGCAAGGCAGAAATAGAGATACAGACATAGAGGACAAATGTACAGACACCAAGGGGGGAAAGCTGGCGGCGGGGAGGTGGTGGTGGGATGAACTGGGAGATTGGGATTGACATGTATACACTAATATATATAAAATAGATAACTAATAAGAACCTGCTATATAAAAAAAATAAAATTCAAAAAAAAGAATTAAGAAAGCCTATATGATCTATAGGATACCATCAAAAGAAGCAATCTGCAAATTATTGGAGTCCCAGAAGGAGAATAGAGGGAGAAGGCAGAAGTAAGGGCTGAGAATTCCCAAATCTGGGGAGAGATATGGTTATCCAAGTTCATGAAGCTTATAAGTCACTAAACAAACCCAACTTCAAGAGATCTTCTCCAGGATACATTATGATAAAAAGTGTCAAAAATCAAAGACAAAGAAAGACTCTTAGAGGCAGCAAGAGAAAAGAAGCTTATAACTTACCAGGGAATCGTCATAAGGATATCAGTGGATTTCTCCACAGAAAGCTTATAGGGCAGGAGAGAATGGGATGATATATTAAAAGTGATAAAAGAATAAAACTGTCAACCAAGAATACTTTATCTGGCAAAGCTGTCCTTCAAAAATGAAGAAGAGATAAAGATCACCCCAGACAAAAGCTGAGGGAGTTCATTACCACTAGATGTGCCTTACAAGAAATGCTGAAAGGAGCTCTTCAAGCTGAAATGAAAGTATGCTAATTGGTGACATGAAAATACATAACACACTGGTATAGGTAAGTATATAGTCAAATCCAGAATACTCTGACACTGTAATACAGTAAGTCCCCTATATGTGAAACTTCAAGTTGTGAACTTTCAAAGATGCGAACGTGCGTTCCCATGTCCAGTCACACAAGTTAGTTCATGGGTCTGGCGTACATTGTCACATGCACGTATCCTCTATAAGTGGTTGTGCTTTTGTGTACTTTACTGTACAGTACTGTATAGAGTACAGCAGTACAGTATCATTATTTCAAGCCCAGGATGTCTGGAAGCAAGCATAAAAGCAGTGGTGATGTAGCTGGTACTGCTAAGAAGCACCAAGCAATAACGATGGAAACAAAAATGAAAATAATTGAGAGAGTGGAGCGACAAGAGGAAGAAGTAACTGAAGAACTGAAGAGATTCACGATGCAGGAAATAGCAAGGGGATTTTCTTTATTTGAGGAGGTACTGTTAGTTTTTGAGGCACAGGACCCGAATGTAGAACAGTACACGAAGGTTGCAGCAGCTGTTCAGAATGCAATTCAGTGCTACCGTGCCATCTATGACGAGAAAAAAAAAGAGCTACTACCCAGACGTAACTGGATTGTCTTTTCAGGAGGGTAGACAGAATTGAATCCAGCAAGGAACCAGAACCTGTGCCATCAACGTCAGGCGTGAGTGAAATTGCAGCTTGCCCTCCATCTCCTATTGCTGACAATCCTTCAGCTCTACCATCTCCCACCTCCTCTCCCTCCTCCAGTCAGTAACTCTTCTTGCCTGTTCACTCGATGCCAGCCCCTGTATGCCAGCTGTTGTACTGTACAACTGTACTTTTCAAAGTACCGTACTGTAAGATTAAAACTGTTTATTTTTTGTGTTTGTTTGCTTTTTATGTATTACTTGTGTGAAAAGTATTATAAACCTATTACAGTACAGTACTATATAGCCGATTGTGTTAGTTGGGTACCTAGGCTAACTTTGTTGGACTTATGAACAAATTGGACTTATGAACATGCTCTGGAACGGAACTTGTTCATATGTAGGGGACTTACTGTATGGTGGTGTGTTAACCACTTAACTCTAATATAAAAGCTAAAGAACAAAAGTATTAAAAAATAATTATAGCTACAATAATTTGTTAATGAATCCACAATGTAAAAAGAGGTGAATTGTGACATTAAAAACATAAAAGGACAATGCTTGGTGTCAGTCTATTTATCTCTTGTAAAGATAAAATACAGTGTGTGTGAAAAAAAAAAACATAAAAGGAGAGAGAGTAAAAAGGTAGAGTTTTTGTATGCAATAGAGTGAAGTTGTTATCAGCATAAAATAAACTGTTGTATCTAGAAGATCTTTATGTAAACCTCATGGTAACCACAAAGCAAAAACCTACAGTGATACACGAAAGATAAAGAGGAGAGAAACAGCGCATACCACTAAAGAAAATCATCAATTCGCAAAGGAAGGCAGCAAGAGAGGGAGAAAGGAAAGAGGGAACTATAAAACCACCAGAAAACAAAAAGATGGCATTAGTAAGTCCTTACCTATCAATAATTACTTTTTTTTTCTTTGGCCAAGCCACGCAGCATGCAGGATCTTAGTTCCCCAACCAGGGATCAAACCTATGCCCCCTGCAAAGGAAGCATGGAGTCTTTTTTTTTTTTTTAATAAATTTATTTTATTTTATTTATTTGTTTTTGGCTGCGTTGGGTCTTCGTTGCTGCGCGCGGGCTTTTGTCTGGTTGCAGTGAGCAGGGGCTACTCTTCGTTGCGGTGCGTGGGCTTCTCATTGTGGTGGCTTCTCTTGTTGCAGAGCACAGGCTCTAGGCACACAGCCTTCAGTAGCTGTGGCATGCAGGCTTAGTTGCTCCGTGGCATGTGGGATCTTCCCAGACCAGGGCTCGAACCTGTGTCCCCTGCCTTGGCAGGCGGATTCTTAACCACTGTGCTACCAGGGAAGCCCGAAGCATGGAGTCTTAACCACTGGACTGCCAGGGAATTCTCTCAATAATTACTCTTGATGTAAATGGATTAAATTATCTAAAAGCTAGTTGGATAAAAAAACAAGATCCAACTGTATACTGCCTACAAGAGACTCACTTCAGCTTTAAGAACACATATAGGCTCAAAATGAAGGGATGGAGGGACTTCCCTGAGTAGTCCAGTGGTAAAGAATCTGCCTTCCAATGCAGGGGACGCGGGTTCAATCCTTGGTCGGGGAACTAGGATCCCACATGCCACGGGGCAACTAACCCTGGGCGCCACACTACTGAGCTCATGTGCCTCAACGAGAGAGCCCGCATGCTGCAAACCACAGAGCCCACCGCTCTGGAGCCCGTGCCACAACTAGAGAGAGAAAACCCACACACCACAACTAGAGAGAAGCCCGTGTGCCATACTACCTATACGGTATATCCATACTGATATGTGCTACAACATGGATGGACCTTGAAAATGTTATGCAAAGGGAAGAAAGCCAGACACAAAAGAGCACTTATTGTATGATTCCATTTATATGAAATGTCTAGAATTGGCAAATCCATAGACACTGGTTGACAAGAGGGAATAGGGGGCTTCCCTGGTGGTGCAGTGGTTAAGAATCCGCCTGCCAATGCAGGGGACGTGGGTTTGAGCCCTGGTCCAGGAAGATCCCACGTGCCTCGGAACAACTCAGCCTGTGCGCCATGACTACTGAGCCTGCGCTCTAGAGCCCACGAGCTACAACTACTGAAGCCTGTGCGCCTAGAGCCCATGCTCCGCAACAAGAGAGGCCACTGCAATGAGAAGCCTGTGCACCGCAACAAAGAGTAGCCCCCACTCACTGCAACTAGAGAAAGCCCGTGCACAGCAACAAAGACCCAACACAGCCAAAAATAAATAAAATAAAATATTAAAAAAAAGCTTTAAGAAAAAAAAAAGAGGGAATGGATAGTGACTGTTAGTGAGTATGGGTTTTTTGGGGGGGGTGATGAAAATGTTCTGAAGTTAGATAGTGCTTATGGTTGCACAACTATCTCTCTGTTCAAATAACTGATGTGGTTTCTGTCTCCTGGCTGGACCCTGACAGGTACATAGGGAACCTGGAATCAGCTGTGCAAGGGTCCAGATGAGAGACAGGGAGACAGGGACAGGGGGTGATTGTAGTGAAGATGAAGAAGAGGGACTGGCCAGACCCCCATGACTGAGTGTCAGTGGGAAGGGAACCACTAAGGCGATGTGCACAGCCAAAGACATTGGTGGTAAATAAAGACAGAAGTGTTAGGAGCTGGTTGAAAAGTACCTATTTCACAACACTGTCTCCCACAACAGTCTAACATTTCTAGACTCCCCTGATAAAAACAACAAAACTGGATTCCTGTTTAAAGAAACTCAACCAGTTTTCAGAAACTATTCCCCCAGACAGTCCCTGGATAGGGTGTTTGTGGGAGGGGTCCTACAAAGACTGACCTCCCAGCTGAAAGAGACCCCATACCTCCCCAGGTTGGAACGGAGGTATTTGTACTGACTCAGGCTGTGCAGTATAATAAATTGGGGTGATTTGCCTCATTAAAATAGACTGCCCAGTTTACAGAATGAGAAAAAAGTTGCATGTGGTGATTTAGTTATATGTTCTAATATCTAGATTTAAATCTTGGCTCCACTTGCAGCCATTTTGAACAAGTTACTTAATTTCTCTGTGCTTCTACTTCCTCCCCTGTAAAGTGCGGATGTTAATAGCTCCTACCGCATACGATTGTTGCTAGAGGATTAAGTGAGATAGTATATGTAAAGCACTTAGAATGGCACCTGAATAAGTAATTATTCAGGCCCAGACCTTTTCACATTGTGGTTTTTGCCACTAAGCCCAGAAGCCCTCTATAGGAAGCCATGGGAAGTAACAGGCTCTCCCACTTAATGCACTTCCCAGTCTTCATGTCTCCCCCCAACCCCCTTTTTTAAAAGAACAGTTTTAGGTTTACTGAAAAATTGAGAAGAAAGTAGAATTTCTATACCCCCTCTCTTCCCCCCAGGCCTCCTTCAGTGTCTCCACTGTTATCATCTTGCATTAGTGTAGTACATTTGTTGTAACTGATGACAATATTGATATTTATAATTAGCTCAAGTCCATAAGGGAATTCCCTGGTGGCCCAGTGTTTAGGACTCTGCGCTTTCACTGCCAGGGCCCAGGTTCCATCCCTGGTGGGGGAACTAAGATCCCGAAAGCCGCGTGGTGCAGCCAAATTTAAAAATAAATAAATAAAAAATAAAGTCCATAATTTACATTAGGGTTCACTCTTTGTGTTGTATGTTCTATAGGTTTTGACCAATGTGTGACTTGTGTCCACCATTAGTCCTGCACACAAGTTTCAATGCCTTAAAATCCTCCGTGCTCCACTTACTCATCCCTCCCTACCCCCACCTCAACCCCTGAAACCACCAATTTTTTCAGTCTTCATAGTTTTTCCTTTTCCAGAACATCAGAGGGTTGGAATTATACAGTATGTAGCCTTTTCAGATTGGCTTCTCTCACTTGGCAATTTGCATTTAAGGTATACTTTCATGACTTGATAACTCATTTCTTTTTATCGCTGAAAATATTCCATTTTATGGATGTACCACTGTTTACCCACTCAGCTATTGAAGAACAACATCTGGTTGCCTCCATATCTTGGCAATTATGAATAAAGCTGCTATAAACATTCATGTGCAGAGTTTTGTGAGGACATAGATTTTCAACTCGTTTGGATAAATACCAAGGAGCTCAATTGCTGGATCATGTGGTAAGAGTATGTTTAGTTTTTTGTTTGTTTGGCCAAGCCGTGCAGCCTTCGGGATCTTATTTTTCTGACCAGGGATAAAACCCCCGCCCCCTGCAGTGGAAGTGCGGGGTCTTAACAACTGGACCGCCAGGGAAGTCCCGAGTATGTTTAGTTTCATAAGAAACTACCAAACTATATTCCAAGTGGCTCTACCATTTTATATGTCCACCGGCAAATGAATGAGACTTCCTGTTGCTTCACAACCTTGCTAGAATTTGCTGTGGACAGTGTTTTGAATTTTAGCCATTCTAATAGGTGTGTAGTGGTAGCTCATTGTTTTAATTTGCAATTCCCTAATGACATATGATGCTGAGCACCTTTTTATATGCTTATTTGCCATCTGTATATCTTCTTTGGTGAGGTATCTGTTCAGATCTTTTGCCCATTTTTAATTGGGTCATTTTTCTTCTCATTGTTTAGTTGTGGGAGTTCTTTGTATATTTTCGATACCAGTCCTTTACCATATGTGTCTTTTGCAAATATTTTCTCCAAGTCTGTGGCTTGTCTTTTCATTTTCTTAACAGTGTCCGTCACAGAGCAGACTTTTTAATTTTAATGAAGTCCAGCTAATCAATTTTTTCTTTCATGGATAGTGCTTTTTGGTGTTGTTTCTAAAAACTCATCAAAAAGCCAAGGTCATTAGTTTTTCTCCTATGTTATCTTCTAGGATTTTTATAGCTTAGCATTTACATTAGGTCTCTGATGCTTACTGAGTTAATTTTGTAAAATATCTGTGTCTAGATTTTTTTGTTTGCATGTCCATGTCCAGTTGTTCCAGTGCCATTCATTGAAAAGACTATCCTTTCTCCACTGAATTGTCTTCCTTTTTCAAAGATCAGTTGATTACATTTGTGTGGTCTGTTTCTGGGCTCTCTATTCTGTTTCATTGATCTATTTGTCTATTCTTTCACCAACACCACACTGTCTTGATTACTGTATCTTTATATAAAGTCTTGAGGTTGGATAGGGACAGTCTTCCAACTTTGTTGTTGTTCTTCAGTATTGTGTTGGCTATTATTGGTCTTTTGCTTCTCCGTATAAAATGTAGGATCAGTTTGTTGATATCCACAAAATAACGTGCTAGAATTTTGATTAGGATTACGTTGAATAGACCAAATTGGGAAGAACTGACATCTTGACAATATTGATTCTTGCTATCCCTGTACATGGAATATCTCCCCATTTATTTAGAATTTCTTTCATCAGAGTTTCGTAGGTTTACCCCACATAGATCTTGTACATATTTTGTTGCATTTATACCTAAGTATTTCTTTTTATTTTATTTTATTATTTTATTTTTGGTAAAGAGTATTGTGTTTTTAATTTCAAATTCCAATTGTTCATTGCTGGTAAACAATTGACTTTGTATATTAACCTTGTATCCTGCCACCTTGCTATAATTGCTTATTAGTTTCAGAGGTGCTTTTTTTTTGTCGATTCTTTGGGATTTTCTACCTAGATAATCATAAAAATCAAGATTAAAAAAAGGAAATAAAATGTATACAGATTTGGAAAGAAGTAAAACTGATTTTTCTTTTTTTGTCTTATTGCATTAGCCACGACTTCCAGTATAACACTGAATAGGAGTAGTAAGAGGGGATGTCTTTTTCTTGTTCCTGATCTTAGGAGGAAAGCATCTAGTTGCTCACCATTGAGTTTAATGTTAGCTATAGAGTTTTTTTGGTACATGTTCTTTATCAAGTTGAGGAAATTCTCTCTATTCCTAGTTTACTGACAGTTTTTATCATGAATGTGTGTTGGATTTTGTCAAATGTTTTTCTGCATCTGTTGACATGATCATATGATTTTTCTTTAGCCTGTTGATATGATGCATTATATTAATTGATTTTTGAATGTTAAACCAGCCTTGCATACCTGGAATAAATTCCACTTAGTCATGGTGTATAATTCTTTTTATATATTGTTGAATTCAATTTACTAATTTTTTGAGGATTTTGCATTTTTGTTCATGAGAGATGTTGATTTGCAGTTTTCTTTCTTTTCATATCTGGTTTTGGTATGAGGATAATGCTGGTTGCCTAGAATGATTTAGGAAGTATTCCCTCTGCTTCTATTTTCTGGAAGATGTTGTACAGAACTGGTATCATTTCTTCCCTAAATGTTTGGTACAATGTACCAGTTAACCCATCTGGGCCTAGTGCTTTCTTTTTGGAAGGTTATTAGTTTTGAATTCAACTTATTTAATAGATATAGGCTTATTCAGATTGTCTATTTTTCTTTGTGTGAGTTTTGGTAGATTGTGTCTTTCAAGGAGCATTGGTAACTTTTGATTGTTTCTTAGAGTTTCCATCTCTCTGCTTACATTATCCATCTTTTCTTGCATGCTGTGCTCCATCAAGGGGATTCAGAGACTTCAACTGAGAAGATCCATCTCTCTTGGAACCAGACAATGAACAGTTGAAGCAGGACAAGTGCAGCACCCAGCCTGAAGCTGAGAGCCTGGGTGCATCCAAGCTGCCCTACTGGGAGGCCCCAAGGGAACAGCACCAGGAAATGCATATCACAGATGCCCTCAGAAGCAGAGAGACCCAAGGCCAAGGAGAGGTATGCAACAGAAAGCAGGCTTTAATAAAGGGTGAAAACCAGGGTGGCCCTAGCCTCTTCGGTTACACTGACTTCTCTTTTATCCTCAGGACATAGGCAGGAAGGAGGCCTGTTTTCTAACGACAACCCAGAAATCAGTCTCCATCCCCAAACTGTTTTATGTGCTGGTTCGGATATCTCTCACTCTGGTTGGCTTGCAGTCTGTTTTCAAGCATTTTCCTTCCTTGAGAACAGGAGTCTTCCCACGTTCATCTGTGTTTTGAGGCACTGGGTATAAGGGAAGGCACCTGGGAATTAAGCCGCCTTTACACTAGCTGTTCCCTCCGCCTAGAGCGCTCTTCCCCAGATATCTGCGTGGCTACCTCCCTCATCTCCTTTACCTTTCAAATCTTTCCTCAAATATTACCTTCTCAACAAGGCTGTATTACAATCTGCTCCCTCTGCCAATCCCCCAGTTTTCCTAATCTCCCTTACTTTGCTCTATATTTTTTCATAGCTCTTAATAACTTCTGTCTTTGCTTTTCCTGCAGTTTGAATATGATATGCCTAGTTATATCATAACATTATATATATATATATATATAAAATATATTTACTGTGTCTTAGTATTAGTAGAATGTAAGCTCCATAAGAGCAGGAATTTTTGTTTGTTTTGTTGACTGATAAAGTGCATAGAAATGGCACACAAAAGGCACTCAACAAATGAGTGTCTGAATGAAAAGGGAAACCTAAGTTTGGATCCCGCCCTGTCACTTACCAGCCAGCTGTGCACCTTTGACAATTTGCTCCTCCCTCAGGCCCAGTTTCTTCATCTATGAGATTGGAGTCCAAGCACCCACCTCACTGGATTATGCATGTGAAGTGCCTGGCAGGGTGCTGGGCACGAATAGATAGTTAATAAACAGGCCAGTCAATTGACATAATTACTGCCCCTCTCAAACTCTTCACCTTCCCATCTGTTATAAGTACCCTTTACTCGGAGCCATCACTAAGGCAATTAAGACCTTTAGGTCTGGGGCTGTGATGGGGGATGAGGGCATGAGGCCATGAAAAACCCAAAGATCTCAAGATTCTCTCTTTCTGGTGCCAGTTGAGCTGACTCAAGGGCAGCTGACCTCAGGCTCTCAGCAACCCCTACACCCCAATTACATGGCAGCAGAAGATCTGGAACCAATCTACTGGTCCTGTGAGAAATCTGAGCCCTCCTCTGACCTGCTAAACCACGTTTGACACAGTTGATTTTCTAAGCCCTCTGATCACCAGGGATCAAGCCTGCAGCAGGGAAAGAGACTTAGAGCTCACCAGGACCTCACAGGTGTGTGGAGAGGATCAGGCCACTACGTGCACAGGAAACGCCTCCTACTGCTTGGCACCTGTGGGATGAAAAGAGGATGCTCAGGAGCAGGTTTCCCAGGCAGAGGTTAGGGTTCCATGTCCTGCCTCCACCACTCAACAGTTGTGGATTCTTTCATTGCCTAAGGTCGCCAAGCTTCAGTATGCTTAGCTGTAACATGAAGATATTAACAGATTTTAATCCTCACTGGATTGCTATGGTGAGATACGCTTCTGAAGTGCTTTAGCACTTGCCTGGCACCTAGCTATAGTAATAGTCATTAGGTCATTTTCAAAGGCCTTTAAACACCAGATGAGTTCTATGGGACCCCCTAGCCCCTGGTGGCTTTGGCCAGTAAGAACCATACAAACTGTGGCTGTGAGGTAGGAAGAGGTGAAATATAACCATGCCTTCAGGGTTGTTCAACTCAATCGGCTAGAGAAGAGACAGCTTTCTCCAAAATCTGAAAAAAAAATTTTTTTGTATGTCAATTTATTTATTTATTTTTATTGGGGTATAGTTGATTTATAATATTATATAAGTTTCAGGGGTACAACATAGTGATTCACAATTTTTAAAGATTATACTCCATTTATAGTTATGATAAAATATTGGCTATATTCCCTGTACTGTACAATATACCCTTGTAGCTTATTTATTTTATACATAGTAGTTTGAACCCTACCCCTATCTTGCCCCTCCCCCCTGCCCTCTCCCCACTGGTAACCACTAGTTTGTTCTCTGTATCTGTGAGTCTGTTTCTTTTTTTGTTATATTCACTAGTTTGTTTTATCTTTTAGATTCCACATGTAAGTGATACCACACAGTATTTGTCTTTCTCTGTCTGACTTATTTCAGTTAGCATAATGCCCTCCAGGTCCATCCATGGTGTTGCAAATGGCAAAATTTCATTCTTTTTTTTAATGACTGAGTAGTATTCCATTTTGTGTGCGTGTGCATGCATGTGTGTGTGTGTGCACACACATCTTCTTTATTCATGCATCTGTTGATGGACACTTAAGTTGCTTCCATATCTTGGCTATTGCAAATAATGCTGCTATGAACATTGGAGTGTATATATCTTTTCAAATTAGTGTTTTCATTTTCTTCAGCTATATACCCAGGAGTGGAATTGCTGGATCATATGGTAGTTCTAATTTTAGTTTTGTGAGGACACTCCATACTGTTTTCCACAGTGACTGCACCAATTTGCATTCCCATCAACAGTGTACAAGGGTTCCCTTTTCTCCACATCCTCACCAACATCTGTTATAAAGTCTGAAATTTTAATTTCTAATCCTTTCTGTCTGCCAAACAAAACCAATTCTGCAAATTATAATCTTTAATTGGTGGCCAGAACTCAGTGGTGTATGAATGTGTTGTATGTGTATATGTATGTGTATATCATAAATCAAGAAACACAATTTATTCACTCTACAAATGTTTATTAGACACCCACTCTATGCGGTGCCTTCTGCTAGGCGCCCCTGCAATGAGATACAGGCTCTGCTCTCAAGGAGCTCACAGGTTGTGGAGGAGATGAGCACACAAACAATCCCAATAGGACTGGCACAGTATTTCACCAGAAACACTCCAAGGGTACCATACAAGCTCAGCAGAAGGGCAATTATCCTAGAAGGGGAGTTCAGAAAAAGCTTCTTAGAAGAAAGAACTTCTGGGCTGTTTTGAAAGATGAGTAGAACACGTGGAGAGGAAGGTACAGAGGCAAAGGTCATGCTCAGCTGGATCACTTGGCTGGAGAGGTCACTGGAAGGGCCAGACTGTGCAGGACCTTGAATACTAACGAGCATAATGTGCCAGTTGTCTGGGCATACAGGCAGTCCCATGTGCTATTGACATTCCAGTTTCGTAGACCCATGCATGACTCAATGCCAGTAACTTTAAGAGGGAACAGCAGCTAGCTGCTCTCTATATTATCATATATCTTCTTTAAGAAGATCTCCTGTTCTCTGTAAACTGGACATGAAACTTTTTCTTGGAATGGGAGGAAGAATGATCTTTGACTTGCCTCATTGTTGGAAAAAGCTTTGAAGTCCATTTTAATTCTAATATCCCAGAAAGTGTTTCCCAAACTTTGTTCCACTGAACAATAGTTTTTCCAAAATGTTTAGTGAATTAAATAGTCTAAGGTCAAATAATTTTGAAAAAAGGTGTATAACTGAAACTCTCTCCCTCTTGGAAATTTATGATGTTCATTATAGGTGCTGAGAAGTCATGAAGTCATGAAGAAATCAGTTTACCTAGCTTTTTCAAATATATATGACTCAATAACCCCCTTTTTCACATAACACCCTTTAATAACACCCCCCTGACTTCCTTGGGAAAGGCTGTCCTTGGGAATATAGAAGCATCTGGTTTCCTAATTATTACAATGAGAGTCAATCAATAACTCTAATCTGTTTTAAGGAAATAACACCCCCTCAAATTTTTAAAGCTCTATATAACGGAGAAGTTAACAATGTTGTTAGTAATAGCAAAAACCTGCAAACAAATCAAATATCTTAAATAGGGATCAAGAAAATATGTAATGGTGCAACCATGTCAGAATATTACGTAGCCACTAATGATATTTATGACGAACTTTTTAAGGGAATTCCCTGGTGGTCCACTGGTTAGAACTTGGCACTTTCACTGCTGAGGGCCTGGGTTCCGTCCCTAGTGTGGCCAAAAAAAAAAACTATAAAACTCATCAAACATATACATTAAATATATGCAGTTTTTAATATATCAATTATATCTCAATAAAGTTATTTTTTTAAAAACCTATAAAAATGTTTGTAAAATGTCAGCTGAAACACTATATATAGCATGTTCTCAACTACATATAAATATGCATAGAAAAAATGTTTTGGTTTAAATGTCTTCTGTGTCTAGTAATATTGTAGACTAGAGCTCCTGAAACCCTTCTGCTATACAATATCTAAAAAGAATTAAATTTTTAATGCCTCACTTTCATGTGGCTTAACAAATAAATTAAGCCTGCAAGAAAGTAATGAAAGGCCAACGAAATTAGGAACTTGGACAGAGTGAGAGAACACTGAGCTCTTAAGAGGCTGAAAACCTTTGAGTAGTCTAGAATACTCTAGAATGGTGGTTCTCAGCAGGGATGGCATTACCCCCGAAGGGGCGATTAGGAAATAAGTGGGGGCATTTTTGGTTATCATAACTGGAGGCCACTGGTGGTACTTAAAGGATGCTAGACATTCAGAAAGGCATTAGGGCAGTTCCTCACAACAAAAAATCATCCTACACCTGCTCATGACTTTCAAATGAATCCCTGGCCATTGATGCAGGTGAAATACATGCTTATAATCATTTGAGCCTAGAGCCTAACTCTGTTTTACATGATTTTAATATATACAGAACTTTTCAGGAATTCAACCACTGTGGAAATCGAGGGAAAATTAAAGTTCATTTTATTTGGAAATTTGTCAAGAATTGTTTATCGTTTTGGAAAACAACATTGCCAATGGCGATGCCACCATGATAGTCAAGTCAGCAATAGGCATACACATATCAGTTTACAACTAAAAGTGAATCTACACATGGTGAGTGAGCACTTGGTTACTTCTTTGTGTCTTCTAGTATGGTGGAATCTGAGCATTTATATGCGTATTAAAACACTTAAAACTTTACGTCCAAACTGCTCTTCAATTCTTCTTTATATCACATTTATGGCGTTGGGTTGATTTTGGTTGAAATAGTGCAGAATCATGTGCAATTGTCTACGAATTTCATTCCAGTGAAGTAAAGGAGACATTACAAAATATTTTTTCTAAAAGGGGGCATTCAGTCTGATGGAATTAAAAATTACTGTAGCATACAACTTGCTTTTCTCATTTAACAATAAGACAGAAATTTTTGCATATGTAGCATGCAAGTACCATAGTTTATCTAAATATTTACTATTAATGGATATATAGGATATTTCTAATTTGGTGCTGTTAGAAACAATGAATGTAATGAAATCTTCCCACATCTTTGTGCACATGTGCAAGTATTTCTTAGGAATGGATATTGAGAAGTGAAGCTGCTAAATCAAGAGTAGAAATATTTTAACTTTTGAAAGGTACTTGGGGAATTCCCTGGCAGTCCAGGGGTTAGAACTTGGTGCTTTCACTGATGAGGGCCTGGGTTCAATCCCTGGTCAGGGAACTAAGTTCCCACAAGCTGCATGGTGCATCCAAAAAAAAAAAAAAAAAGGTACTGCCAAATTTCTTTCTAAAAAGGCATACCATTGGGAGATTGGGATTGACATATAAACACTAATATGTATAAAATAGATAACTAATAAGAACCTGCTGTATAAAAAAAATAAATAAAATTTTAAAAAAAGAATAATTAATTTAAAAAAAATAAAAAAGCATACCAAGTTATGCTCCCACCAATAGTGTATAAAAAATAATCTTCTCCCCACATTCTTCCCAACACTTGAGTTTTTCGGTCTTTTTTAAAATTTTATATTTGAGTATAGTTGATTTACAATCCAAAATATATTTTTAAAAAATCCTTATGCAACTTAATAGAAAAGCAAACAAACAATCCAATTAAAAAATGGGGAGAGGCTCCGAATAGACATTTTTCCAAAGAAGACATACAAATGGCCAACAGGCACAGGAAAAGGTGCCCAACATCACCAGTCGTCAGGGAAATGCAAATCAAAACCACAATAAAATATCACCTCACACCTGTAAGAATGGCCACTACCAAAAAGACAAGAAATAACAAGTGTTGGCAAGGACGTAGAGAAAAGGGAACCCTTATGTACTGCTGGAGGGGATGCAAACTAGTGCAGCCACCACGGAAAACAGCATGGAGGTTCCTCAAAAAATCAAAGCTAGAACTACCATATAACCCAGCAGATCCACTTCCTGGCATTCATCCTGTCAAATACAAATTGGCACTTGCCATCTACCCCTACAAGGATTAAATCATGTGCTGCTGCATCTGCTGACTTTCAACACCCCCTGAAAGGAGTTCAGGGTGGAGAGCAGAAATGAGGTTCTCTGTGCTCTGGGAAAACTGGCAGAACAGGTCTTCAGATAGTTAGATATTTTCAGGAGCTGATTTTATGAGCCCAATTCTTATATCTCCTCATAGCTAGTAAAGCACTAAAATCCTTCATGGTGATGTCTGCTCCTCGTGACTAGCAGTAACCTTCTGCAAAAAAATATGTACTTGATTGCATGTACTCCCCCTTCACCAAAATCACATATATACTGACCTCCTCCACTACCTCTCTGGAGCAGTTTCTCAGAGCTATCTGAAATGCTGTCTCCCGGGCTATAGTCCTCATTTTGCCCCAAATAAAATTTAACTCGCAACTCTCATGTTGTACATTTTTTCTTAAGTCAACAATCCAAAAGAAGCAAAATCACTATCTTGAAAATACATCTGGGGCTTCCTTGGTGGCACAGTGGTTGAGAATCCGCCTGCCAATGCAGGGGACACGGGTTCGAGCCCTGATCTGGGAAGATCCCACATGCCGTGGAGCAACTAAGCCCATGCGCCACAACTACTGAGCCTGTGCTCTAGAGCCCACGAGCCACAACTACTGAGCCTGCGTGCCACAACTACTGAAGCTCATGTGCCTAGAGCCCGTGCTCCGCAACAAGAGAAGCCACCACAATGAGAAGCCCGCGCACCACAATGAAGAGTAGCCCCCGCTCGCCGCAATTAGAGAAAGCCTGTGCGCAGCAACGAAGACCCAACACAGCCAAAAATAAATAAATAAAATAAATAAATTTATTAAAAAGAAAAAGAAAAGAAAATATATCTGCACCCCAGTGTTCAATGGAGCGCCATCTGCAATAGCCAAGACAAGGAAACAACAAGAGTTCATCACGAGATGAATGGATTTTTAAAAAATGTGGCGCATATACAATCAAACATTACCCAGTCGTAAAAAGAAGGAGATCCTGCCATTTGAGACAACATGGATGGATCTCGAGGGCATCATACTAAGTGAAGTCAGACAGAGAAAGACAAATACCAATGCTGTATGATCTCACTTATAGGTGAAATTTTTTAAAAAAATCAAAAACAAAAAAATGAAACTGAAGCCATAGATACAGAGAACAGATTGATGGTTGCCAGAGGCAGTGGGTGAAATGGGTGAAGGTGGTCAAAAGCTACAAATTTCCAATTATAAAATAAATGTCACGGGTATGTAATGTACAGCATGGTGAGTATAGTTAATAATACTGTATTACATACTTGAAAGTTGCTAAGAGAGACCTTTTTTTTTTTTTTAACCAGTCATCTTTTATTGGGTGTTAATTCTGCATCAGGATATGAAAGGATTCAGGGGTGCCGGGCAAAAGTCATGGTCAGGAATGCAGAGTGTGCCCTCTTCAGAGGTACTCACTTGGCTGCTCATGTTTAAGTTCCTTGTAAGAACTGCAGTAGCTGAAAAGCATATAAGCTGCCAGCAACATAGAAAGCCCTACGATGCTCCCTTTCTTCATGTTGAAATACTTGTTGTAATACCAGTAATAACCTCTTTGAAACGCTCCAGCAGTTCCTTTAAGGATGAAATCCCGCATTAGTATCCAGCTTGCCAGCTCCCTTAGTTTGACATTCAGGAGCTTCTTCTCCTTCAGTGGTACAACTGATTCCATCTTAGAGTCCTAGCTGTCTGCCTCAATATCAACTTTTCCATGTCGAACAAAGTTTGAGGCATAACTAAAGGCCTTCTCACATTCTTCATCTTCATAGGGTTTCTCACCACTATGAATTCTCTGATGCAGAAGAGATGCATGTTTTCCAGCTATAAACGTTTTTCTATCACTGATTATTTTATAACTTGAATCCAAATCTGTACTCCAGTTTCTTGCTTCTTCCCTCACAACCATCCAGGGTTCTTTTTCTTGCTCCAATAACACAATTATGTCTGGCTTAGAAATGGAATGGCCCAGTGAGACCAAGTTACTATAGTTCTCCATCATCACATTGCAGTACAACTTCTTCTGAAGTTGTACTTCAGAACTTCTTCTGAACAAGGTCGAGAAATTCCCACTCATGCTGAAAGAACTCTATGGCCACATACTTGAATGTTATTGGTCCATGGGCCATAATTTTAGAGCTGCAAGTTTTTACCAGAAAAACACAGAGTCCAGAAAACCCAGACCATCCCTTGCCAGCTTGGGGCTACCTCTGCACAATCATTTCGCAGCAACCTATGCTAGTTTCTCGCTTGGATGGATGCCACTTACAGGCAGTTCCTAACAAGGAGCATAGAAAAAGGCCTGAGGTGGAAGTCACCTCGTCAATTGTCTCAATCATTTTTTTTTTTTTTAGTATTTATTTATTTATTTGGCTGTGCCAGGTCTTAGTTGTGGCATGCAGGATCTTTAGTTATGGCATGTGGGATCTTTAGTTGTGGCATGTGGGATCTTTAGTTGTGGCATGTGGGATCTAGTTCCCTGACCAGGGATCGAACCCAGGCCCCCTGCATTGGGAGCACGGAGTCTTAGCTGCTGGACCACCAGAGAAGTCCCTGTCTCAACCTTTTTAATGTTTGTAAATCTTTAGAGATAAAAATTCTCATTTCAAGTTGCATTTATCTAACACTAGTCAAGTTGAACAAACATCTTTTCAAATGATTCTTGGTCATGCTATTGCCTCAGTTAATTGAGAATTCACGTCTTTTGTCCATTTTTTCTTTTGGGTTGATCTGCAGAAGTTCATATATTCTGACTACAAACTATTTGTTTGTTTAATATATATGTTGGAAATCAGTTTCTCCTAGTATCTTGCCTATCTTTTAACTTTGGTCATACAGAAGTTTCAAATTTTGTTATAGTCAAATTTATCACTGTTTTCCTTTATTTCTTCATTGTTTTTGGTCTTCTTAAAGAAGGCTTCCCCTACCTCTAGATATCATTTTCAATGGCTGCATAATATTTCATTGTATGGATATACCATAATTTGTGAAATTCTCTCTCACTATTGAAAATTTAAGTTATCCCATCCTTTCACTAATATAAATAATGCTATGAAAAATAACAAAGTGTTCAATTTGATATTTTTAAATATATATCTTAGTTCCTAGCAAAATGAGCATAATAAATGTTTCTTGAATGAAGGAGGGGAAAATGCAGGACATTTTTTCCACACTCACTCAAGGCATGTTAAAAAAAATGCAGCCCAATGTACACCAAATTATTGGAGAATTAGCTCTACAATTCTACTTCTCCTTTAGCCCATCTAATCAAGAGTTGACTCTGCCTCTAAAATCTAGGCATGGAAGTAAAGTTTCATCTTCCCTCTAAGGTTGCCTTTCCAAAGGGTGTGACAACTATCTGAGACAGGCCTTTAACCACATACCTGAGTCATCCTTCTTATTGTGACTTCAGTTTTAGGGTGCCCTTTGCTTGGTGAGTCTTCAATGTTTACTTCTTAGAAGGTGGTAAATGAGCCTGAGAAGATGAGGTAGATGGAAGAGAAGCCTCCGGCTGGGCTGCCACAGATTTGTGAGAGGCAGCTCTATTTCCAGCAGGTGGAGCTTCATATGCTGGAGGTGGGGCTTCATTTCCAGCTGGTGGGCCTCCATATCCTGCAGGCAGGGCTTCATATGTCACTGGTGGGGCTCCATATCCTGCAGGCAGGGCTTCATATGTCGCTGGTGGGGCTCCATATCCTGCAGGCAGGGCTTCATATGTCGCTGGTGGGGCTCCATATCCTGCAGGCAGGGCTTCATATGTCGCTGGTGGGGCTCCATATCCTGCAGGCAGGGCTTCATATGTCACTGGTGGGGTTCCATATCCCACAGGTGGGGCTCCATATCCTCCACGTGGGGCTTCGTATCCCACAGGTGGGGCTACATATTCCCCAGGAGGGGCTCCATATCCCCCAGGCGGGGCTCCATATCCTGCAGGTGATGCTCCATATCCTGCTGGTGGGGCTCCGTATCCTGGTGGTGGGGGTCTGTAGACCACAACTGGGTATGCTGAGAAGGAAAAAAATCAGTTAGTCATTTTTTAGAGTAGACAAGGAATAAGTAAGAAGGAGGTAGAAGATAAAAAATAATACTGAAGCAAACTGACACAGGAAGAGAATTAAGGCAGAACAATGCAGAAGCCATATTCTTCAGCCATCACCAGCTGAAGGCTTTATCATTTCTTGTTGTGGAAGAATTCAAATCAACATGAAAACAACCCTATAGTTATATCTCTACATTACTTATAGTTGTACCCAGATACGTACTTAACTTAATAAAGTTTGTTTTGATGATAAAAAAGTAATAAATGTTCAATGAGGAATATGTATTTGGGAAATAGAGAAGAGATAAATTTTTAAAAGTCATCTATAATTCCATCATCAAAGACAAAAACTTAATATTTTGGTGCATTTATTGGTAGGATCTCTGTTAATCTTTTTTATACAATCAAGATTATAACAACCATACAATATTTTAAAAATCTGGCTCTTTTTACTTGACATTATGAGAAAGTTCTTTATATTATTAATGTATTTCATAAATTAAAAGCTGGACTATATTTTATCATGCTGATTAGTGCTACTTATGATAAGTGCTCCCTGGTTGTTGGAGAGCATGTTGCTTCCAAATTTCCAATTAATATTATAATAAGCATGGGTTTTATTTATTTCCTTGGCTACATTCCCTAAGTGATTTAACTGTGTCAGTGTGAATGGACATCTGTCAAGTTATTTTTCTATAATCCATATTTATGTTTAAGCTATGTAGAAAACACATTAAAAGAACTGTCTTGGGCTTCCCTGGTGGCACAGTGATTGAGAATCTGCCTGCCAATGCAGGGGACATGGGTTCGAGCCCTGGTCTGGGAAGATCCCACATGCCGCGGAGCAACTAGGCCCGTGAGCCACAATTACTGAGCCTGCGTGTCTGGAGCCTGTGCTCCGCAACAAGAGAGCCTGCGATAGTGGGAGGCCCGTGCACCATGATGAAGAGTGGCCCCTGCTTGCCACAACCGGAGAAAGCCCTCACACAGAAACAAAGACCCAACACAGTCATAAATAAATAAATAAATAAATAAATTAAAAATAAAAAAAAAAAGAAAAAAGTTGTCATTCTTAAAAAAAAAAGAACTGTCTTAAAGATGCTCAAAGACTAAAGGAAAATGTGGAGAAAGTCAAGAAAATTATATATGAACAAAATAGAAATATCAATAAGGAGATAGAAAACCTAACAAGAAAAGAAACAAACAAAAAAATTCCGGAGCTGAAAAGTACAATAACTGAAATGAAAAATTCACTAGAGGGATTCACATTCAGATTTGAAAAGGCAGAAGAAAGAATCAGTAAACCTGACTACAGGACAATAAAAATTGTTGTTACTGAGGAACAGAAAGAAAAAGACTGAAGAAAAGTGAACAGAGCCCAAGGGACCAGTGGGACACTACCAAGCAGACCAACATACACATTGTGGAAGTTCCAGAAGAAGAAGAGAGAGAGAAAGATGTAGAGAAAATATTTGAAGAAATAATGGCTGAAGACTTCCCAAATCTGAAGAAAGACATGCATATAAACATCCAAGAAGCTCAATAAACTCCAAGTAAGATGAACTCAAAGAGATCCACACTGAGACACACTACAGTCAAACTTTCAAAAGCCAAAGATAGGGCTTCCCTGGTGGCGCAGTGGTTGAGAATCTGCCTGCTAATGCAGGGGACACGGGTTCGAGCCCTGGTCTGGGAGGATCCCACATGCCGCGGAGCAGCTGGGCCCGTGAGCCACAATTATTGAGCCTGCGCGTCTGGAGCCTGTGCTCCGCAACAGGAGAGGCCGTGACAGTGAGAGGCCCGCGCACTGCGATGAAGAGTGGCCCCCGCTTGCCACAACTGGAGAAAGCCCTCGCACAGAAACGAAGACCCAACACAGCCATAAATAAATAAATAAATAAATAAATAAATAAATAAATAAATAAATAAAAACAAACAAATAAAAACCCAAAGATAAAGAGAGAATCTTGAAAGCAGCAAGAGAGAAGTGAATAATCACACACAAGAGATCCTCAATAAGAAAGTCAGCAGATATCTCATCAGAAACGTTGGAGGCCAGAAATAAACTGTCCAACAAGAATCCTATATCTGGCCAAACTCCTGTGAGAGTGAGAAAGAAATTAAGATATTTCCAGATAAACAAAAGCTGAGAGAGTTCATTACTACTAGACTTGCCCTGCAAGAAATGCTTAAGGGAGTCCTACAGGGTGAAATGAAAGGACACTAGACAGTAATCTGAAGCCATATGAAGAAATAAAGATATCAATAAAGGTAAATCATTGAGCAATTATAAAAGCTAATATTATTATAACAATGGTTTGTAATTCTATTTTTGTTTTCTACATAACTAAAGAGACTAATGCATTTAAAAGAATTATTAGATTATGTTTTTTGGAGCACAATGTATAAAGATGAATTTTGTGACATCAACTGAAAGGGGTGAAGACAGAGGGGCTGTAAACGTACAGAGTATTTGTATGTTACTGAAGTTAAGATGGTAAAAATTCAAATTAGTGTTATAACTTTAGGATGTTAAATGTAACCCCCATGGTAGCCACACACACACACACACACACACACACACACACACACACACACAAAGAACAGCTATGAAATATAAACAAAAGGAAATGAGAGTAGTGGGAGTCAAGATGGCTGTGTGGGAAGACATGGAGTTAGCGTCTCCCCACAAATAGGGCACCTGCCAGCCGCTGGTGGGGGACTCTGATGCCCAAGGAGACGGGAGGAACCCCAAAGTGAACCAGTAGGTCGTAGGGGGACTGAGGGGGGAGGAGAAGTGGAGGCCAGACAGGATCAGCGCCCCTGAGGCTGGGGAGATCAGGAGAAGCAGGCGGGAGGGACTCTCTGGGAAGAGCAGGAGAGGAGTGGAGGGTGATTGCCTGGCCCACTCGGGCCGGGGAGCCTGCTGAGCTCCCCGACCGGTACCTCCCCCTCCAAAGCCCCACCCAGGCCGCATGGGTCCTGGGGGCATAGAAGGGAGGTCAGGGAGATCAGGAGTCAAAATCAACTAAACACAAAAGAAGACAGTAATGCAGAAAATGAGGGACAAAAAAGCTATAAGGCATATAGAAACCAAATAGTGAAATGACAGAAGTAAGGCCCCCATCATCAGTAATTACTTTAAATGTAAGTGGAGTAAATGCCCCAATAAAAAGACAGAGATTGGCAGAATGAATAAAAACTCATGATTCAACTACATGCTGTGTGTATAAGAGACTTATTCTAGATACAAAGACATAAATAAATTGAAAGTAAAACGATGGAAAAAGATATTCCACATAAATAGTAACCAAAAGAGAGCAAAAGTGGCTATACTAATATCAGACAAAATAGACTTTACATCAAAAAGATTACGAGATAAAGAAGGAAATTACATATTAATAAAATGTTCAATACAGCAAAAGGATATAGCATTTATAAACATTTACACACCTAATGACAGACCATCACATATATGAAGCAAAAACTGACAGAACTGAAGGAAGAAACAGACAGTTCTACAATAATAGTTGGAGACTTCAATATCCTTCACTCACAATGATGGCTAGAACAACCAGACAGAAGATAAATAAGGAAATAGAGGACGTAAGAAAAACAACAAACCAACTGGATCTAACAGACATATATATGACACTCTACCCAACAACAATAGAATACACATTCCTCTCAAGTATACATGGTACATTTTTCAGAATAGAACATATATTAGGCAACAAAGTAAGTTTGGATAGATTTTAAAAGATAGATGTCATACAGAGTAGCTTCTCTGACCACAAAGGGATGAATTTACAAATCAACAACAGAAGTAAAACTGGAAAAATTACAAATTTGTGGAAATTAAACACCACACTCTTAAACCACAAATGGATCAAAGAAGAAATCACAAGGGAGGTTAGAAAATACTTAGAGATGAATGAAAATGAAAACACAACATACCGGGACTTCCCTGGTGGTCCAGTGGCTAAGACTCGGTGCTCCCAATGCAGGGGGCCCGGGTTTGATCCCTGGTCAGGGAATTAGATCCCACAGGCCACAACTAAGAGTTTGCATGCCACAACTAAAAGATCCCACATGCCACAACCAAGACCCAGTGCAGCCAAATAAATAAATAAATTTTTTTGAGCTTTTTTTAAATTTATTTTTTTATACAGCAGGTTCTTATTAGTTATCTATTTTATACATATTTGTGTATATATGTCAATCCCAATCTCCCAATTCATCCCACCACCACCCCCCATAATAAATAAATATTAAAAACAAACAAACAAACAAAAAACACCATATAGCAAAGCTCAAAGGATGCAGCAAAAGCAATGCTAAGGGGGAAATTTATAGCTAAAAACACACTAAAAAACAAAAAAGATCCTAAGTCGACAACCTAACTTAAAAACTTAAAGAACAAAGAAAAGAAGAACAAACTAAGTCCAAAGCTAGCAGAAGGAAGGAAATAATAACAATTAGAACATAGATAAATGGAAAAGAGAATAGAAAAACAACAGAGAAAATCAGTGCAGCCAAAAGCTGGTTCTTTGAAAAGATCAACAAAATTGAGAAACCTTTAGCTAGACTGACCAAGAAAAAAAGAGAAGATTCAAATTATTAAAATTAGAAATGGAAGTGGGTACATTACTACTAATTCTACAGAGAAAAGAAGGATTATAATACGCTACTATGAACAACTGTATGTTAACAAATTGGATAGCCTAGAAGAAATGGATAAATTCCTAGAAACCTAAAACCAATAACACTAAATCATGAAGAAATAGAAAATCTGTATAGATCTAGTAAGGAGACTGAATCAATAATTTTAAAAATCTCCCAACAAAGAAAACACCTGGACCTGATTGTTTCACTGTTGAATTCTACTAAACACATAAAGAACTAATACCAATCCTTCTCAAATTTTTCCAAAAAATTGAAGATGAGGGAACACTTCCTAACTCATTTTATTACCTATTGTGAATAATGCTTCTATGAACATGGTGTACAAATGTCTCTTAGACCCTGCTTTCTATTCTTTTGGTATATACCCAGAAGTGGAATTGCTGGGTCATTAAAAATTTTTTTAGGAACCTCCATACTATTTTTCACAGTGGCTGTCCCATTTTATATTCCCACCAACAGTACATAAGCATTCCAATTTCTCCACATCCTTGCCAACATTTGTTGTTTACTGTTTTTTTTTGATAGAAGCCATCCTAATGGGCAAGAAATGAAAACTTATGTTCACACAAAAACCTGTACCAAAACCTGCAACCAACCCAGATATACTTGAGCTGCTGAATGGTTAAACCAATTGTTGTACATCTATACCCTGAACTATTACTCAACAACAAGAAGGAACAAATTATTGATACGTGCAACAACCTGGGTGAATCTTGAGGAATAATGCTGAGTGAAAAAAGTCTATCCCAAAAGCTTACATACTACATGATTCCATTTATATAACAATCTTGAAATGTCAAAATTATAGAAATGGAGAACAGATTAGTGGTTGCCATGCGTTAAAGAGGAGGGGGAGGAAGGGAAGTAGGTGTAGCTATAAAAAGACAAACAGGAGTGTTCCTTGTGGTAATGTAAATGTTCTGCATTTTTATTGTATCCATGTCAATACCCTGGTTGTGATATTATACTATAGTTCTGCAAAATGTTACCAGTGGGAGAAACTAGGTAAAAGGTATAAAGAATATCTCAGTATTATTTCCAAAAATGTATGGGAATCTACAATTATCTCAAAATAAAAAGTTTAATTAAAAAACCATAATTATAGCAATAAACAATCCAAAAAGGAAATTAAGAAAACAATTACATTTACGATAGCATCCAAAAGAATAAAATACCTAGGAATAAATGTAACCAAGGAGGTAAAAGACTTGTGCTTTGGGACTTGCCTGGTGGTGCATTGATAAGACTCCGCGCTCCCAATGCAGAAGGCCCAGCTTCGATCCCTGGTCAGGGAACTAGATCCCACATGTGTACCACAACTAAGAGTTCGCATGCCACAACTAAGGATCCTGCATGCTGCAACTAACACCCAGCGCAACCAAATAAATAAATAAATATTTTTTAAAAAAAGACTTGTGCGTTGAAAACTACAAAATATTACTGAGATAAATTAAAGAAGACCTACATAAATAAAAAGAGTTCCTATGTTCATGGGTTAGAAGACTTAATATTAAATTAAGATAGCAATTCCCCCAAAACTGATCTACAAATTCAATGCAATCCCTATCAAAATTCTAATGGTCTTTTTGCAGAAATGTAAAAGGTGATTCTCAAATTCATATGGAGCTATAAGGGAGCATGGATGGCCAAAACAATATTGAAAAAGGAATACAAAATAGGAAGACTCACACTTCCCTATTTTGAAACTTACTACAAAGTTACAGTAATCAAAACAATATGGTACTGGCATAGGATAGACTCATATACCAATGGGAATAGAACTGAGAGTTCAGAAATAAACCTAAACATCTATAACCAATTGATTTTCAACAAGGGTGCCAAGACCACCCAGTGGAGAAAGAATAGTGTCTTCAACAAATGATTCCTGGACAACAGGATAAACACATGCAAAAGAATAGAGTTGGACCCTAACCTTACTCCATATACAAAAATTAACTCATAGAGACTTCTCTGGTGGTCCAGTGGTTAAGACTCCGTGCTCCCAATGCAGGGGGCCCGGGTTCGATCCCTGGTCAGGGAACTAGATCCTGCATGCTGCAACTAAAAGATCTCGCATGCCGCAATGAAGACCTTGCATGCAGCAACAAAGATCCCATGTGCCACAACTAAGACCCGGTGCAGCCAAATAAATAAATATTCTTTAAAATTAAAAAAATTAACTCGTAATGAATCAATAACTGAAATATGAGCCAAAATTATAAAACTCTTAGATGAAAACATAGGGGTAGATCTTCATGACATTGGACTTGGCAATGGATTCTTAATTTGATACCAAAAGCACACGTAACGAGAAAAAAATAGATAAATTCATCAAAAATTAAAACTTTTGTGCATCAAAGGATATTCTCAAGAATGTGAAAGATGACCTACAGAATGGGCAACATATTTGCAAGTCCCATATCTGATAAGGATATCCAGAATATATAAAGAACTCTTACAACTCAAACAATGAAAAGACAAACTACCCAAGTTAAAAATGGGCAAGGACTGGAATAGATATATCTCCAAAGAAGATATGCAAATGGCCAACAAGCACATGAAAAGATGTTCAACATCATTGATCATCAAGGAAATGCAAATTAAAATTATAATGAGATATCTCCTCACAATCACTAGGATGGCTTTAATATAAACAACAAGCAAAAAAAAAAGAAAATAACAAGCATTGGCAAGGATGTGGAGAAATAGGAACTTGTACATTGCTGGTGAGAATACAAAATAGTGCAGTTGCTGTGGAAAATAGTTTGGTGGTTCCTCAAAAAAGTTAAACATTAAATTACTGTATGACCCAATAATTCCAAACGTAGATATATACCCAAGAGAAATGAAAACTTATGTCCACCCAGAAACCTATATACAAATGTTTATAGGAGCTATTATTCATAATAACCAAAAGGTGGAAACAAGCCAAATGTTCATCAATGGATGAATGGATAACAAACTGTGATACATGCAATGGAATATTAGTCAGCCACAAAAAAGGAATAAAGTACTGATAATGCTACAGCTTGGACGAACCTTGAAAACATTATGCTAAGTGAGATAAGCCAAACACAAAGGTCACGTGTTGCTTGACTCCTTTTATGTGATATACACAGAATAGGCAAATCCAGAAAGACAAAAGGCAGATTAGAGAAAACCAAGAGATGTGGGGAGGGGACAATGGGGAATGATTACTTAGTGGGTATGGGGTATTCTTATGGAGTGATGAAAAAGTTTTGTTTTGTTTTTTTGGCCTCGCCACACAGCATGCGGGATCTTAGATCCCCGACCAGGGATCAAACCCGCATCCCCTGCAGTGGAAGCGTGGTCTTAACCACTGGACTGCCAGGGAAGTCCTGAAAAACTTTTGAAACTAGAGAGAGCTGACGGTTGCACAACATTGTGAATACACTAAATACCACTGAATTGTACATTTAAAAATGGTTAATTGTATGTTATGTGAATTTCAACTCAAAAACTTTTTTTAAAAACTTTAGCAACACTTACTTTTAGATTTTGAATATTAGATTTTAGTAACCCTTAAAAACTAAGGCAACTATTAAGACTATAGATAACTATCCTTCAGTTGTATACAAAACTAAATAAGCCGATGGACGTGTACGTCATGCTCCAAGGAGAACCCAAGAAACAGCCTGCATTTGGGGGTCTGTTGGTAACCTGTTAGGAGACTTTTTGTGGTCCACCAACAGACTGTGGACCACAGTTGAGAATCACTGATCTATGTCTCCTGGGAACATGATTCAGCAGCTACGGACAGGCACGACTGTTAAAGGAAAGTGTACAGGGCATAAAGCCCAGGACTGGAGTCCTCAGTGAGGTTGAAGGGCATGGCACAAGCATGATGGCTATGCTTGTGTGAAAGGGGAAGGGGGAAGTTGGCAAGAGCACATGTTTCTGCTCAGGCTGTAAGCAGGAAGTGGCTGTTCCCACTGATGGGAGTTGCCCAGGTATGCTCCATATTTGTACATTATAGTTAAAAGTAAACCTGAAATGGAAGCCTGGTCACTTACTGACTTGCCACTGGGTTTTAGTCTGGAAATGAAGTCATGGACTCAACCGTCTTCCAGCCCCCCAAACTTCTGCTGCTTCTCCTGCAGCAGAATTGGAGGCAAGGTAGCAGTGAATAGATCTTTGAGCCCCTGGCATACCTTTCCACCTCCCAGGAAGAACCTCCATGCCATATCTTACCTGGACAAGGCGTCTGTTGGGTGCACATCATGCCCTCTGGTGCAGTAATTATATAGAGTCCTGAAGTGCCGAACCAGTAATTTACACTTCCAAGTGGAATTCCTCTGGCAGCTGAGAAGACAAGTTTGGCAAAATAGGGACTCTTTAATTCTTTTAAGTTAGATGTACAGCAGCTATCAACCAAATAATTAACAGAGTATTAACCATCACCTTACATGTGTGTCCAACAATGTTCCCAGGATACAAGATTAAAAATATGTATTGCCCTTGTCCTCAACTGTATGCTTCTTGAAGGCAGTGATTGTGTATATTTGCCTGTGCTTATTGAAGGCCTAGCATAACACCCACCATGATAGGTATTCAGAAAAAATTTCCAAGTGAGGATTCTATCAAGTTGGCAAGATAAGTCCATTAAAGGCCAATGTAATGGCAGTACTGAAGAAAGCACTTCTGTTTGTCTCCCTCCGCATCTCTCTTAAAAGGATACTTTTTTTTTTATAAATTTATTTATTTATTTTTAGCTGTGTTGGGTCTTTGTTTCTGTGCGAGGGCTTTCTCTAGTTGCGGCAAGTGGGGGCCACTCTTCATTGCTGTGCGCGGGCCTCTCACTATCGCGGCCTCTCCCGTTGCGGAGCACAGGCTCCAGACGCGCAGGCTCAGCAGTTGTGGCTCATGGGCCCAGTTGCTCCGCGGCATGTGGGATCCTCCCAGACCAGGGCTCGAACCCGTGTCCCCTGCATTGGCAGGCAGACTCTCAACCACTGCGCCACCAGGGAAGCCCTAAAAGGATACTTTTGATGGTATTTGGGGTCCATTTGAATAATCCAGAGTAATCCCCTCATCTCAAGATCCTTAATTATATCTGAAAAGACTTTTTTTTTTTTTACAAACAAGGTAACATTCACAGATTCTGAGGATTAGGACACAGATTATACCTTTGGGAGCCATTATCAGCCTGCCACACTAACTTCTGGCCTATGGCATATGATCAGAAGTAATGTACGCTGCTTCCAGGCCTGACCCATGAAAACTTCCCAGGTGAGATCTTTACTCTCTTCCCCTCTCTTCTGGCTACCCAAAGAGGTCTTGGAAGCCATGTGTTGTTAACGATGGCAGAGACTCTATTACCCTGAGTCCCTGACGGGCTATGTGGAACAGAGCCCCCTTTCACTCCTGCTGATTGGCCTTTATATAAGCAGTAATATCCATTATCTTAAGCCATTGATAATTTGGGGTTTATCTGTTTCAATACCTAGCTTTATCTTAACTAATTCACTCTGAATCTAAAGTTGTCATCCTTCCCTGTTACCCTCCCTTTCAACATTCTATTAGTATCCCCTTTCAGAATAAGTAATTATTTTATTCACTTACATGTTTGCTTATTTCTTATATGACTCTCACTAGACCGTAAGTTTAACAAAAGCAGGGACTATGTACTTATGTCTCGTTCACTGTTGTGTTCCCAATTGTCTCTCCTCGTGTTTGGCACACAATAGGTACTCAATACATGTTTGCTAAAAACTTAAATCAAAGAGCCCTGACAAAGCAACTCTGCTGAGGGGAAAGGAACCCTTCGTGGTCAAATAATCAGATCATGATGCATGATGGGTATTTAATTAATTCCAAAAGCCTCAAGGAAGCCCATTCACAAGACCTGACTCTTGCCAGGGGAGTAGGCACAGGTTTCCACACCTAAACCATGACATAATCAGACCCAGAGCAGTTCCAGACATTGGGCCAAGTTCATATAAGTTGCCTAAATCCTTTCCAAGTGGCTGTGCAATGGCTGAGACACTGACCTACATTTGCAGGCCAAGAAGCAGAACTTAATGAGAGCACAAAGCGAATCTCCTGAAGTTGCTTGACCCTTATCTCATAATCCTAAAAATAAGCCCCCTCAGTACTGTGAGGCCAAAAATAAGAGTGAACTCAAGACCCAGAATGCAATTGTCCCGAGTTCCCCAGACATCTGTAGCAAAGGGGAACTGGATTTCCAAGTGTCCCCTGACCCGGATTCTTCATAGCTACACTCCCTCTGTCTGTAGGACACCTTGTTATCCAATGTCAGGCTTCCAGATGCTGTCTGCCCTCTGGACCATGAAGAGCTGCTAGTTGGGTACAGCTTGTGAACTCCTTGGCCTTTATATATTTGCACTGTATTTTTAACAGTAACTGCAAAAAATTTTCTTACTCTTCAATTTTCTTCAATATGGTTCTTCATCACCTTTCTTCTCCAGCAGTTCACTGAAATCTCTTGATAATTCTGCCAAAAACCTCAAATTTCCACATGCAATGCACATTTTTCAGTCTTCATTTTACCAAACATCTCTCCAGCAGCTGACAGATGACCACCCAGTAATGCTTGAAACTTTCTCCTCCCTTGACTTCCAGGATAGTGAACTCACTTGATTCTTCTCTTACCTCTCAATCAGCCCCTTCTCAATCTCCATTGAAGGTCACCCCTCCCTACCTATCCCTTAAATGTTGAGGACCCTGGGCATACCATCCTTAATTCACTGAATGAGCCCATCATTCACATGGCTCCAGAGATGACCTGTGTGCTGAGAATTTCCAAATCAGTGTCTTGATACAGTGCATCTTTGGAGCTCCAAGCTGCATGTCCACTGCCTTTAGCAGCTTGTGTACCTCACACTTAATATGGTGCAGGGGTTAAGAGTGTAGGCTCAAAAGGACACATCACTTATACAGTATTCCTGCCAAAATACGTGACCTGAATATAATCATGAGGAAACAGACAAACACAAATTAAGGGATATTCTACGAAACAATAAGGCTGTATTCTTTTTAAAATGTCAAGGTCATGAAAGACAAAAAGAAAGGCTGAGCCCAGACTAAAGGAGACCAAAGAAATAGGACAACTGAATTCAATATGTGATCTGGGATTAGATCCTGGATTGGAAAAAAAAATGCTATTAGAATTAGGAATAGTAATGGTCAATCATTTGAATCTGAATAATCAATAGTATTGTTTCAATGTTAAATTTTCTGATGTGATAAGCACACTGAGGTTAGATGAGAGAATGCCCTTGTTCTTAGGAGATACACACTCAAATATTTAGAAGTGAAGGAAATGATCTTTGTGACTTACTCCCAAATAGTTCAAACAAAAGCAGAAAAGAAAAAAAAAAAAGAATAACATAAAGCAAACATGGGGGCTTTCCTGGTGGCGCAGTGGTTAAGAATCTGCCTGCCAATGCAGGGGACACGGGTTCGAGCCCTGGTCTGGGAAGATCCCACATGCCGCGGAGCAACTAAGCCCGTGAGCCACAACTACTGAGCCTGCGCGTCTGGAGCCTGTGCTCCGCAACGGGAGAGGCCGCGACAGTGAGAGGCCCGCGCACCGCGATGAAGAGTGGCCCCCGCTTGCCGCAGCTAGAGAAAGCCCTCACACAGAAACGAAGACCCAACACAGCCAAAAATAAATAAATAAATTTTTAAAAAAAGGAAAAAACTCAACTATATGCTATTTAAAAAAAAAAAAAAAAAAAAAGCAAACATGGGGACTTCTCTGCTGACGCAGTGGTTAAGAACCCACCTGCCAGCGCAGGGGACACAGGTTCGAGCTCTGGTCTGGGAAGATCCCACATGCCGCGGAGCAACTAAGCCCATGCACCACAACTACTGAGCCCGCGCGCCTAGAGCCCATGTTCTGCAACAAGAGAAGCCACCGCAATGAGAAGCCCGTGCACCGCAATGAAGGGTAGCCCCCGCTCACCGCAACTAGAGAAAGCCTGCGTGCAGCAACGAAGACCCAACACAGCCAAAAATAAATAAATAAATAAATAAATTATTTTAAAAAAAGCAAATGTGGGAAAATGTTAATAATGGGTTAATCTAGATGAAGGTCCATGGGAGTTCATTGTAATATTCTTAAAACTTTTCTATAGATCTGATTTTTTTTCAAAATGAAAAGTTTAGAGAGATAGAGTAGGTTTAAGGTTCAAATTCCAGCTCTACCACTTGCTAACTGTATAGCCTTGGGAAATTATATAACCATCACTGACTCAGTTTCCCCAGCTATACATTGGGGATAATGATAGAACCTACATCATAAGTTTTTGTGAGGATTAAATAAATTAACACATGTAAAGGCCTTGGAACACTGCCCAGTATATGATAAGCATTCAATAAATGTTAGCTAGTATTAATTACTATGTCTAAAGTTGAACTCATTTCCTCTCCAATTTAGACTATCTCTTATACTCATTTTTTTTTTTTTTTTTTTGGCCACGTGGCTAGCGGGATCTTAGTTCCCTGACCAGGGATGGAACCCGGGCCGATCCCCAACCACTGAAAGCACTAAGTCCTAACCACTGGACCGCCAGGGAATTCCCTAGACTATCTCTTATACTCTTGACTATGGTCTATAGCATCATGATCCAGTCAGTCTTCTAAGGTAGAAAATTCACTACATTCTTCTGTGTGTCCCCAGAACTTTGTCCATGCCTCTATTACAGCACATGCCATAAGATAGGATAATGTATTTGCATATGTCTATCTCTACTGGACTGTGTTTGTCTCAACTAGATTGGAGTTGGGGGTGGAGAAGGCAAGGGAGAAAGGGGAAGAGCATTCCAGACAGAGCAAATAGCATGAAGGCTCAGAGATGGGAGAGCAAGGCACAAAGAAATCCAGTTGGATTGGAGTACAAAAGGTGAGAGAATGAGGGATATAGAGTGAAGCTAGATTGAATTAAAACATAACATAAAAAGATTATTTGTATCCTCTGGTACATCCATTAGATCAGTGCTGCAGGGCTTGACGGTACCTCTTCCCATGCTTTAGTCCCATGGAAGATGGGAATTAAACCTAAGAGAAGCAAAGGCAAAGTCAGAAAGGAGAGAAGACAAAAAGCCATGCCAGAGGAAGGAGAGCCAAGGCAACCCTACCGAAAAAAAGACTACTCAGTGATACATGAGACCGGCACTTAAATGGACAAAAGACTATCAGGTATAATTAATTGTTCAGGTGTCTGACGGTAAGCTCCCATTAGATTGCAAACTCCTTCAGGCCAGGGAGGGACTAAATCTTGTGTTCCTAGCACGTAGTATGTTACTTGGCACATAGTCGGTAGGCTCAGGAAATGCCCGCTGAACACATGTGCAAATATCAACCGCCTGACCTCAGAGGCCAGAAGTCTTCACTAGTTAACAGTCTTACTTCAATTACACAGGCCCCCAAACCCCAAAGCGCTTGATAATTTTATCAGCATCGCTCACCAGCAGAGGCAGCTTTCATCATCAGCTGGGCAAATTCAATGGCACCTCCTTTTCTGAAGGATAATTTAAAAATAGCCTGTCCTTCCCAGCCACCTGGAGGAAGAAATGGCACACACTCACTAAGAGGCTGGCATGCTGTAACAGAAGGACTGCCACAAACACTAAGAGAAGTACTATCCAATGAAGCAGGGGCCAAGTCTGAATCTTAAACCTTCTGGAAGCTTTTGAGAAAAAATACACTTCTGAGGGGGGACACTTACCATCCGGAGCTGCCTGAATGGTTCCTTTAATGAAGTTGGGGGCAAAGATTGGTTGTTGAATGGTGCAATTACTCATCAGACCAAGTGGCATCATAAAAGAAAGCATGCGGTCATTGACTAAGTGTGAAGTCACGAAGATCACCTAAGAGAGAAAAGAAACTTTGGAAAAGGAATGCAATTTGTCCATGGATTGAGACATATAAGAGCAATTCTGAAGTTAAGGCTGTTTTGGCATTCTGGCCTAATTGAGAAACATCACCAATTTTCTTCCATCACACTTCAACATGGAAAATCTCAAAGGAGAAATGGTTTAAAATACTTTGAAAGTCAATGTTTAACCTCTCTCCATTTTAAGGAAAACAAATGTAGAGTTAATCAGATCAAAGTAGAAGTAGAAATTACCCGGTATGAAGTGAGAAACAATGTTCCTCTTTTTGTACCATTAAAGAGATCAGATCCCACTGGTTGCTGTAGGAAGGAGAGGTCCACATCCTGACTCTGCTTCAAGACACTGCAGAAAAGACAGGGCAGACAGCACACAATTTAAAATCTATATAAAATTATACAAACAGAGCTCTTAGCATAGATTCTAGCCTGGAGGGAGATTTTAATAAATGTTACTTGCTGCTGCTGCTGCTACTATTCTATTAAAATAGAAAGGAATTTAAATGATCTTATTCTCTGACAATTCACACTTCTTCTTCTTCTTCTTCTTTATCATTGGGTTCTTTTTTTAAAAAAATTGGTTCCCCCACTCTTATTAATTAATTAATTTATTTATTATTTTTGGCTGCGTTGGGTCTTAGTTGTGGCAATCGTTATCTTTCATTGTGGCTCACAGGCTCCTCACTGCGGCACGAGGGCTCTCTAGTTGAGGTGCACGGACTTAGTTGCCCCACAGCATGTGGGATCTTAGTTCCCTGACCAGGGATCGAACCCACCTTCACCTTCATTGGAAGGCGGATTCTTTACCACTGGACCACCAGGGAAGCCCCATTGGGTTCTTCTTTCTTATCAAACCTAATTCTATTCTTAATGTATATTCATTAATTCTTCTACTTCTTGTGCAGTTGGTATAAAGCACTCTGTTAACGGAAATGTTTCTTGGACTCTGGTAAAGAACGTAAGGCACACACAGAGTGCTCCCGAACCCTCTGACATGTTCCCTCTGTCTGTCATGTTCTCCCTGCACTCCTAACCTGAAAAACTTGGACTCATCCTATTCTTACTCATAGAATCCTATTGGGTTATTTCCCTTTCTTAGTAATTTATATATATAAATTATAAATATATAAGTGGGTGCTACTAAATATTGAAGGAATGAGTGAATGAAAACATGAATATAGGTAATAATGCAAGAAATATATGACATACATCACATAAATGGAACAAAAATATCATGGCAGTTTGGTGGAAGGAGAGATTAGCTCTTGGTTGAAGTAATTAGGAATGACTTTACAGAAAGGTTGACATTTGAGCTGATTCTTTTTTTTTTTTTTTTTTAGGCCGTGCCGTGCAGTATGCAGGATCTTAGCTTCCCAACCAGGGATCGACCTGTGCCCCCTGCATTGGGAGTGCAGAGTCTTAACCACTGGACCACCAGGGAAGTCCCATTGAGATGATTCTTAAGAGATGAATAGTGTTTTAGTAGGCAGAAGTGAGGGTAGGGGAAAATCCTGATGGGGAGCAAACAGCATTAATGGAGGTATGCAGTAGAAAGAAAACTGCGTACTTGGGAGCAGCCTACCTGTGTGGATTCATCAAAACAGATGGAAGTGGAACTGGGAGGAATAGTGAGATAAAGCTGGAATCATGCTGGGACTAGAGCTTGGAGACATCATTCAATAGGCAAGGCAGAACTGTGACTTGCAGCTGTCTCAGCAGGGAAGTCACATGATCAAGGAAGTGGTGGTGTGTCAGAGGGATCCATTTAAGAGTTCCTAAAATAGTTCTGCTATGAGGTAATAAGAACTGGAACTAGGATGGTGGTGTATGGATAAAAAGGGCTTTTTAAGAGACTATGAAAAAATAGGATGTCAGCAAAAATGGTGGAATAAGGAACTCTAAATGTCAGCCTAGAACTCTAGAATCTAATCAAAAGTTTATAGCAACTAGGGGAATGTTTAATCAAGAAAAAAATAGTTGAATGTCAATAAGAGAGCTTTGTGCACTTTAACTTACCCTAGTACTATCCTCCACTCCCCAGTTTGGCAACAGCCTTGACAACAACAACCCACATTCTCAGTATAGGTGCCCACTACTGGGGGGAGGAGAACAGACCTTACTGTGGTTGTCTGTTTTGACCTGTCCAGTGGCTTCCTGGAGGACTAGCTCTAAGGGCATGTGCCTAACTCAGAACTCTCTTAGGACTTAGGCAGCTACCTAGGGCACATTTGTCAAAAACATTTCAAGGCAAATGTGTTAGAGCTGATATCTGGGGCAAAGAATGACATTTTGGGCAAACAATAAAAAAACTGAAAAGTGAGGAAGGAAAGACTGGGAAATGAGATGCTTTGAGGAATAAAGGCTTTGAAAACCTCTGACATGTTCATGGGAATCTAGAAAGCACGACACATACATTTTCAGGGCTGAGTTCATGCTCAGAAGAAACCTGAGAAGGCCCTAAAACTGTTACCTCTGGCCGACAGTGAGGCTCTGCTCAAGCAGGCAGTGAAAGCTAAGACAGAGTTTTAAACTGCCTAGCTGAGTGATAAAGACAGGCTCCAACACACACACACACACACACACACACACACACACACACACAGTCCATCTGCAAAGGCTGGGATTTTTTTGTTGTTGTTCCAAACATACAAGTAAACTGTCAAATCACTAGCTAGCCTCTAAATTAACATAAAAGAGGCCACACATGTCATTAGCCACACATGACAAAGAATAGAGACTTTACAAAATTAGTTCAGAAAAATCACTAAACAATAACTACAACATGCAGCAACAACACCCTGTGGAAGAGGGAGAGTCTGATTTCCAGAGTTGCCACATTATAATTTTTTAAAATGTCCAGTTTTCAACAACAAAAAAATCATGAGGCATGCAAAGAAACAAGAAAGTATGGGACTTCCCTGGTGGTGCAGTGGTTAAGAATCCGCCTGCCAATGCAGGGGACAAGGGTTCGAGCCCTGGTCCGGGAAGATCTCACATGCCACAGAGCAACTAAGCCCGTGCACCACAACTACTGAGCAGGCACTCTAGAGCCCACGAGCCACAACTACTGAAGCCTGTGAGCCACAACTACTGAAGCTCATGTGCCTAGAGCCCATGCTCTGCAACAAGAGAAGCCACCACAACGAGAAGCCTGAGCACCGCAACGAAGAGTAGCCCCTGCTCACCTCAACTAGAGAAAGCTGGCATGCAGCAATGAAGACCCAAAGCAGCCATAAATAAATAAATAAATTTATTTTAAAAAATTAATTGAAACTGCCCCTTAGGAAGCCAAGAAATTAGATTAACTAGACAAAGACTCTAAGTAAACTATTTAAAATATATTCAAAAAGTTAAAAGAAACAATGACTTAATAACTTAAGGAAAAGGATGAAAACAATGTCTCATCATGTAGAGAATACAAAAATAAAAAGATAGAAATTATAAAAAGGAACCAAATAGAAATTCTGGAGTTGAAGACTATAATAACTGAGATAAAAAGTTCAGTAGTGGGGGACTTAATGGCATATTTCAGCAGGCAGAAGAATCAGTGAACTTGAAAATAGGTCAATTGAGATTAATAGTTACTACCTGAGTAACAGAAAGAAAAAAGAATGAAGAAAAAGGAACAGAGTCTAACAGACCTGTGGAACACAATCAAACATATCAACATATGTATTATGCAACAGGCAGAAGGAGAGGAGAGGAAAAAAGGGGGAATAAAGAATTTTTGAACAAATAATGTCCACAATTTTCTCAAATTTAATGAAATACATGAATCTACACATCCAAGCTCAACAAACTCCAAGTAGGATAAACTCAAAGAGATCCACACCAAGACACACTGCAATCAAACTGCTGAAAGCCACATACAGAGAATCTTGAAAGCAGCAAGAGAAGAAAATTATCATGCACAAGGAATCCTCAATAAGACAAACAGCTGACTTCTCACCAGAAAATATGGAGGTAGTGGGATGAAATATTCAAAGTGCTAAAAAGAAAAAGAAATTGTCAACCAAGAATTCTATATCTGGCCAAACTAACCTTCAAAAATTAAGGAAAAATTACAACATTACCAAGTGAACAAAAACTGAGAGAGTTTATCACTACTAGATCTGAACTATAAGAAATTCTAAAGGAAGTCCTTCTGCCTGAAATAAAAAGACACTGGACAGTAAATGAAATCAACATAAAGAAATAAAGAACACTGGGAAAGATAATTACATAGGTAAATTAAAAATCAGTATTAACGCATTTTGGGTTTGTTCATTTCATTTCATCCTATATGATTTAAAACACAATTGCATAAAACAATAATTATAAATCTATAATGATGAGCACACAATGTATAAAGATGTAATTTGTGACAATCACAATATAAGAGGGCAGAGCTATGTAGGAGTAAAGTTTTCACATATAATTAAAACTAAGTTGGTATTAATTTGAACTAGATTGTTATAAATTAAGATGTTAAACATAATCTGTGGGGCAACCACAAAGAAGATAACTAAAATACATGCAGCAAAGGAAATGAAGAGGGATCAAGATGGTACACTAAGAAATATCTGTTAAACACAAAAAAGCACTCATGGAGGAATTGAGGAACAAACATGATATAAGAAATATAGAAAACAAATAGCAAAAGAGCAGAAGTTAAGTTCTTCCTTATCAATAATTACATTAAATGTAAATGGATTAAAGTCTCCAATTAAAAGGCAGAGAAAGGTAGAATTTTTTTTTTAAAACATATTACCACTATAGACTGTCTACAAAAACTCACTTGAGATCTAAAGACACAAATAGGTTGAAAGTAAAAGGATGGAGAAAGATACTCCATGAAACAGTAACCAAAAGAGAGCTGAAGTGGCTATACTAATACCAGAAAAAAATAGACTTAAAAATTATTACAAGACAAAGAGGAATCTTCTATAAAAATAAAAGGATCAATCATCAAAAAGATACAACAATGATAAGCATGGATACATCTAACAAAAGTCAACTAGACCTAACATATAAGGACACTCCACCCACAAAGGTAGAATACACATTCTTCTCAAGTGCACATGGAACAGTCTCTAGGACAGACCATACGTTAGGCCACAAAACAAGTCTCACGAAATTTATGAAGACTGCAATCATACAAAATATCTTTTATGACTACAATGGAATGAAATTAGAAAAAATTAACTGAAGGATATCTGACAAAGTAACAAATATACGGAAATTAAACATCACATTCTTAAACAACCAATGGGTCAAAAAAGAAATCATAAGTGAAATTAGAAAATACTTTGATCTAAATGAAAGCAAAAGCATACATATCAAAACTATTTAGATGCAGCAAAAGCAGTGCTTAAGAGGGAAATTTATAGCTTTTAATGCTTACATTTTTTTAAAAGAGAGATTTCAAATTAATAATCTAACTTTCCACCTTAGGGAACTAGAAAAACAAAAGCAAATGAAACCCAAAGCTAGCAGTAGGAAGGAAATAATAAAGATTACAATGGAGATAAATGAAATAAAGAATAGAAAAATAGAATCAATGAAACCAAAGTTAATTCATTGTGAAGATCAACAAAATGTACCAGTCTTTAGCTAAACTGACCAAGGAAAAAAGAAAACTCAAATTACTAAAACTATGGATGAAAGTCGGGATGTTGGGCTTCCCTGGTGGCGCAGTGGTTAAGAATCCACCTGCCAATGCAGGAGACATGGGTTCAAGCCCTGGTCCAGGAAGATCCCACATGCCGCGGAGCAACTAAGCCTGTGCGCCACAACTACTGAGCCTGCAAGCCACACTACTGAAGCCCACTTGCCTAGAGCCCATGCTCTTCCACAAGAGAAGTCACCGCAATGAGAAGCCTGTGCACCACAATGAAGAACAGCCCCCGCTCGCTGCAACTAGAGAAAGCCTGTGTGCAGCAACGAAGACCCAATGCAGCCAAAAATAAATAAATAAATAAATAACATTTAAAAAAAAAAAAGCAAGAAGGTGGGGATGTTATCACAGACCTTACAGAGATTTAAAATAAGATTATAAGAGAATATATGAACAATTGTATGGCAACAAATTAGATAACATAGATTAAATGGGTAAATTCCTAGAAAAAAACTACCGAAATTGACTGAAGAAAGAAAATTGGAATAGACCTATAACAGGTAGAGACTGAATCAGTAGTCAAAAAACTTCCAATAAGAAAAAACAGAAAAATACTGATGTAAAAAATCCTCAAAAAAAAAATACTAGTAAACTGAATATAACAACACATTAAGAGGATTATACACCATGACCAACTGGGATTTATCCCTGGAATGCACAGATAGTTTAATATATGAAAGTCAATCAATAAAATAAAAATAGAACTACCTTATGATCCAGCAATCCCACTTCTGGGTATATATCCAAAGGAAATGAAAACAGGATAGCAAACAAGTATCTGTGCTCCCATGTTCATTGAAGCATTATTCATAATAGCCAAGATATGGAAACCATGTAAGTGTCCATCAATGAATGAACAGATAAAGAAGATGTGAGATAGATATATATATATGCACAGAGAGAGAGAGAGAGCCACACAGAGAAAGACAATACTGCATGGAATCACTTGTATGTGGAATCTTTAAAAAGTCAAACTCAAAGAAACAGAGAAGTAGGGTGTTGCCAGAGGCAAGGGGCCAGGGTCGGGGGCTGTGGAGAGAATAGGGACAGGTTAGGAAAAGGATAAAACTTAATATAAATTTTTTTTAAAATATATAGTTTTTTAAAGAAAATCAATCAATGTAATATACCACATTGACAAAATGAAGGACAAAAAAACCACATGATCATCTCAATTGATGCAGAAAAAGCATTTGACAAAATTTTACACTCTTTCATGATAAACACACTCAACAAACTAGGAATCATAGGAAACTACACCAAAATAATAAAAGCCATTTATGAAAAGCCCACAGCTAACATCATACTCAATGGTGAGAGATGAAAGCATTTCTTCTAAGATCTGGAAAAAGGTAAGGATGCCCACTCTCACCACTTCTAATCAGCATAGAATTGGAAGTCCTAGCCAGTGCAGTTAGGCAAGAAAAATAAATAAAAGGCATCCACATTGGAAAGGAAGAAGTAAAATTAACTCTGTTCACAGATGACATGATCTTATATGTAGAAAACCTTTAAAATCCACACACAGGGGGCTTCCCTGGTGGCACAGTGGTTACAAATCCTCCTGCCAATGCAGGGGATACAGGTTCAAGCCCTGGTCTGGGAAGATCCCACATGCCACAGAGCAACTAAGCCCGTGCACCACAGGCTTAAACTACTGAGCCTGTGCTCTAGAGCCCACGAGCCACAACTACTGAGCCCATGAGCCACAACTACTGAAGCCTGCGTGCCTAGAGCTCGTGCTCTGCAACAAGAGAAGCCACCGCAATGAGAAGCCCGAACATCGCAATGAAGAGTAGCCCCCACTCGCCACAACCAGAGAAAGCCCGCGTGCAGCAGCGAACACCCAACACAGCCAAAAATAAATAAATAAATACATAAATAAATTTATTAAAAAATGAACAACTTAGCAAAAAAATGGAGAACATTTATGAACCAAGAAAATTTACCAAATACATATAAATAGTCAATAACCATAAGACAAAAATAATTTCACTAGCAATTAAGCTTTAAAAAAAGATTTCATTATTCAGATTCCATGATCAGACTGGCAGAGCTATCAAAGGTTAACACAGGGTGTTGGCATTGGGCACTCAAAGTATTAAAAGGAATGTAATTTGATATAATTCTGTAGGGTAATTTTGCAATAAATATATTTCTATTTATAAATATATTAAATATAGTTAATATTTTAAAATATTTTAACAAGGATTTTCATATTAAAAATATATTTTTAAAATATTTTTTAAAACATCTGTGTCCTCTGATCCCACAATTCCACTTTCAGGAATATATCTGAAAGAAACATTCTGACAGGTGGGCAAAGATAAATCTTCAAAAAGTTCACTGCAGCAATGTTTATAGCAATGAAAAATTAAAATCAGACTATCCTGGACTTCCCTGGTGGCGCACTGATTAAGAATCCGCCTGCCAATGCAGGGGACACGGGTTCCAGCCCTGGTCTGGAAGATCTCACATGCCGTGGAACAACCAAGCCCATGCACCACAACTACTGAACCTGCACTCTAGAGCCTGTGAGCCATAACTACTGAGCCCGCGTGCCACAACTACTGAAGCCCGCGTGCCTAGAGCCCATGCTCCACAACAAGAGAAACCACCGCAATGAGAAGCTTGCGCACTGTAATGAAGAGTAGCCCCCACTCGCCGCAACTAGAGAAAGCCCGCGAGCAGCAACGAAGACCCAACGCAGCCAAAAAAAAAGAGAAAGAATATATCCTCCTTTTTTAAAAAAAAAAAAAAATCAGACTATCCCAGATACGGGCTTGAGCAAATATGTATGCATACTGGAGTACCAGACATTGAAAATAATGATGTAGATAATGATACTGGAAAGCATCCCTAATACATTGGTAAATGAGAAAAACAAGTTACAAAGCAGTCTGACAGGGGAAGGTGTGTATATTTCCACAGGGGAAAGTACAGAAGGATACATACCAAAATGCAAAAAGCACTGGATGTAGGAATTTGGGGTAATTTAAAATTTTCCCCAATTTTTCTACATGGTTTTACCTGCACACATTTTTGAATATGGATTTAAAAAAAAACAAAACTCAATGTCTTCCCTTTTTACCAGTAGAGTCTGGCCCACACATTTATGACTTTTCAGCTGGGATCAGAAAAAAATCTCCACGCAACACAGCCAAGCTGTGATGAATTTCTCAACTGTGTATTGTGAATAGTCCAGAGAAGTCAAAATATAACCAATCTTCTCCCTCTCAAGCTATTTCTTTAAAGTGGTTTTTATCCAGGAAGCCAGAGCACCTACAGAGACTTCTTTGCTGAGAAGAAAGAAGAGAAGCAGTCCTTTTCCTTTTAGAGGGGCAGCCAGAGTAGAGAAGTGAATGCACAGTACCTAAGTTCAGAGCTCTCCCACATGCACTGGCCATGTGATTTTAAGCAAATTACTTCTCTTTCAGTTTTCCCACCTGTGAAAGGAGGAAACGAGTACTGATCCTCATTGCAGATAGAGCATTGCAGAGAGCAGATAGGGCCCGTGCACAGTGCTCGGCTATGGTTAACCATTCAAGAGCACACAAAGGACCCCACAAAGGCAATTCAAAGGACCATAAAATCAGTATATGTTACAATTTTTTACAACCATGCTTCATTCCCTGCCACCAGCACACAAACAGAAAAGCAGACAGACAAACTCGTAGTCTGAATGAGAAGACACCCAAACACCAGATTAGAAGTGGCTTCAAGGCACAGAGCCACAGGCACACAGGTCAGCGTTCTCTAGGCCAGTGTGCACGCGGTCAGAATGGTGGGCAAATCATCTCCTACTACAAAACTGAACAAACAGCAGCGGTCCTTCAGGAGCAAGGGAGAACCTACCGCCTTGACGGCGCGTATAAATCTGTCAAGAAAATATTCTGGGGAAGGAAGCATAGAAAAAAGATCTGGACATCAGCAGTTGGTACTGACTTAAAGGGTCTTCCCGACAGATGCATTCAAAGCGACCTAGGTGTGCTCTGCCTCACCTGAGCACAGCCCTGGGTTTCAGAGCCTCACTGCTAGGCGAGCGCAAAGGAAAACGAGGGCAAATCGGAGCAGAGAGGAGCACTTTTAAGAAGTGCCGGGGAGATGGAGCAGGCCTCTGGAAAAATGGGGGCGGGGGACGAACGAGGGGAGTGGAGCAGAGTCGAGGTGTTAGGTGGGGAGGTGAAAATGGGCGGCTCCGGGCTGAGCCTGACAGAGGCGAGAGGAGAGGGGCGAGCGGCGGTCACCGCTAGCACCACACAGAGCGATCGGTGCAAACCCCAAGGCCGCCATGGGAGGCAAGAGAGCGTCATTCTTCCTAGACGCGTCTTCTTCTGGTCCTGATCATTTCAAAAAAGTAAGACCAGTCATCTCCTTGGTTGGGTCGAAGACGAGAGAGGGCTTTTTGAAGTTCTGAGAGTGAGGAGAGGCCCCTGACAGTTCGGGATCCTTCCAGAAAGATCCCAAAGACACTCACGCCTCTTCTACCTCCCAGAAGCCTGGGACCTTGTTCCCGTCACTCTACAAAGGTAGCGCACTAACAGCAGCCGCACGCGACCCGGAGGGTCGGTGCGACTCCCCACTCCCACCACTGCACGTCCACCTTTCTTCTGAGGCAGCACGCGCCTCGCTCCCTGAGCACGCGCCCTTCACACGTGCGACGGCCCCCGCTCACGCCTTCACATTCCGAACACCCGCGAGGCAGCACGCGCCCTAGCGTAGGGGCGGAGCTACGACCGCTGCGCACGCGTTAAAGGCGGGAAAGTCTCTGATGGGCTGAGAGTTTGCGAGCCGCCAGTTCCCGGTGCATCTGCTGCCTCCTCTGACAGCTCCGCAGGCTTCCTTTCACGCACCTTTCGCCGAAGGGGATGAGGGCCCCGCGACGGTTCTCGCTGTGGCTCTGGTTCACCGCCATCCTGCCCCAGGGCCGCTCCTGCCGCCCCTCAGATGGGAAGGGGCGGGGCCTGCGCCAAGCTGTTGGGTGGGGCTCTGAAGGGGAGGGCGGAGATTATGGCGTAAGGGACTGAGGCGGCTGGTCACGTGAGGGGCCTTGGTCAGAGGACCAGGCGGAGTCAAGGTTGAGACAGCCCTGATGGGGAAGGGGGCGGGTCCAGGGAGTTGACTCCACCCCCGGAGCGCAGAGGAGTGAGTGATGAGGGGCCTCCTCGACAATGATTCGCCGTCTCGGCCCCTACGTGGCTGCCCCGCTGCCCACGGGTATGAACTTGAATTGGTCCTGTCGGGAATCAAAATTAAAAGTGGAATTTTCCTACCCCCTCCCTGGCCTGAGTCAGGAAGCTGTTGCCCTTTGGAGAAAGGGTCCAGAACGATTCCTCACCTCTCCTAAGGCGAGCAGAACTTTCTTCCACCAAAGAAAGCCTGGGATCAGAGCCGATTTCTTGTGAGGCAGCATCCAGGAAAGGGTGCGTGAGCTGGGTCAGGAAATCAAAGGGGGAATTTCGACCCTGTGTGAGTCCGTTCCAGCTCCAAGATGAAGAGAGCCTTTTGTCTCTGTGGCACGCATCATACCTGCCCTGCCTCCTCCAAAGTGTGACTGTGAGGATCAGGTGGGATACGTTAGACCAGAATTGCTTTTAAGACTAAAATGTTGTATGTATTCTTATTTCCTTTAAGCTTCACCAATAGCACCAGAGGGCTTCAAACAGAAGGATGTTAACATCTTCTGGACTACCTACCATATTTCATCAAATTTAAGATGTCGTCAGTTGTAAAATGCACCATTTTAAAGTGTAACTCGAAGGAAAAAAAGTTGCCAAATAAACGGACATCAGTTGTAAGATGTATGCTGATTTCAGAAATATATGTATTTTTTTTTAATTTTTTTTTTTTAGGCTGCACCAAGCATAATGCAAGATCTTCCCGCGACCAGTGATCGAACCCGTGTCCCCTGCATTGGGAATGTGGAGTCTTAACCACTGGACCACCAGGGAAGTCCCAGATATACATATACTTTTAAAGCATGATTACAATAGGAAATGCGTGAAGCAGTGGAACAAGCACTGAGGTCTAGGCCCTGTTCTGCCTTGGTAACGAAGTGTACAACCTTGGGCAAGACGATTATGCTTTCTGGACTTGTTTCCATATCTGTTTGAAGGAAGAACTAGAAGAACTCTTAGGTTTCTTTCAGCTGTGATGTTTTATGATTCCCACACTGCTCTGTCACTCAAATCTTCTCACTTCCCTCCATCTTGGTGTGGCCTTGCCGTTCTAGTTCCACTCCTCATCCTTTTACTTGAATGACTCCAAGGGCCTGCTGACCTCTCTTCCTCTAGTCTTGACTCCCCACCATTCATCTATACCTTGTGCTCACCCTACAGAATGTTGAGGACCCAAACACAGTTGCACATGATTGTCACATTCAAATTCAGAGAGATAATATACAGGTAGAGTTGTGTTATTTGCTGGCTATAGAAGAGAGTGTGAACCTCAGAGAGAGGAAGGATTGGTTTAAGTTTGAAAAAGACAATACAAGCTAGTGCTTTAAGTTTAGCTCTTAAAAGTCTTCACTGCAAAAAAGGCAGGTCTCTAGGCAAGATAGGTCCACTCCTTTCCTAGATTTGGTTTTATGCCTTCTGGAAAAAGGAGGGTGAAAGCTAGGAAATTAATTGAATGAAAATAGACATTGTTTCCATTGGAGGAGACAGGCTATGCAGAGCATAGCATCCCTCAAGGTAAAGTGTGATAGCTCCATGACTCATTTTGGATACAAAACTCCAGGGAATAATGACGGCGGTCCAACTTCATGCCAACTGAAGATGAACTGACCTCACAAAAACTTTTCCATCTCTAATTTCTGTGTCTACTTCTTACCAAGATGGTCCCCGTCTCACCCTCCACACATGGGTGAGATGATGTAATAGCTAATTTGGCCAAGGACTGAAGAGCAAAAATAAAACACAGTTCAGTTATTGTTCAAACAGCAATGTTTAGTTGTACAACACATAAAGTCTAGCAACATTTACACAACCAGTTTGAGCGTCTGTTTGCTTACTTTCAATTGGGAAAATTAACCATAATGTCACCAAAAGGTTGGCTGGGACTGGTAACATTTAAGAAATGGGTCGTTCTTGCATCCCCTAGGCTTGGGCCTCTTGCTCCATCAGGACTTGGTTGTAGATGAATGGCCCACAAGTCACCAGCCTTTGAGCAAGTTGTGTCCAGGTGGAAATGGTGGGGCAGTGGGCAAGGGGTATTCCATAAAGACATAGTGTGTGGGGCGGTGGCAGCCGACATTCGCAAACATTCATGCATCTGATGCGGGGCTGTGCCCTCCACTGGGGATTTTCCACTAGCCTATAGTGACCAACTGTGGCCAGGCTGATTCATTGCTCACGTTAACAGAGTGGGGGAGGGGGTGGGGTGGAGTAGTCAGGGTGGGTGGGAAGAGATTCCCTCTTATTGCTAAGTGGACAGAAGGGTGCTTTTTTCCTCCTAGAGTTCACATCCTGTGACTTTCTGGAGTTTTGTGTGTGCATTCAGTTCTTATTTAAAGTCTGAGGATAAGGAAGTCAACTCCAGGAATGTCTCAGGAAAACCACGCTCCCTAAGTGGCTGCATTATGGGGCAGGGAGGGTGGCCTCTGGGCCAGCCACAAGCAGTGATTTTTTTAAAAAAGTGATCCTAGCCCTTGCTCCGCCACATCTGTAGTGACCCATCCTTATAAATAAGCTTTGAGCAATGAAGGAGACACCCTCGTCCCACCTTGGGGCTCACACAGCTGACGTCAACAAATCTGACAAGCAGAAAAGTTGCTTTCTTGACCCTTTAAGGAAGCCAAGAGTAGCTCATGCAGATGAATGGACAGGGAGCAATGCCATTTCCCTTGGAGATGGTTACAAGCAGCAGGTATGGGTTTGCAAGGGCAGAAGGGGCGCTCGGTGAGCTCTTTCACCCTACAGATGGCCTAGGACCAGCTGACACAGACGATGGAGGAGGGCAGTGCTGGCGAGAACTCCATTCCACTGGGAGGAGAGGGGTGGTTTGGATGAATGGAAGAAGCAACTGTCCTAAAGAGGCAGCTGGCCCCTCCCACCGGCTGAGGGCTGAGAGGGGCCGTGGTGTTGGCTGGACACGCACAGCACTAAAAAGGGCGTGGCCCTGCAGCAATAACAGCTGAGAGGAATGGAGGGAGGAGCGGCGCTTGAAATGGCCTTCATTCTGCAGTGGGGCAGGGGGTGGCTGGCACAGGTGGAAGGACAGTGCCCAGGAGGCCTTCTCCCTGCAGGGGGGTTGAGAACGGTTGAGGGTGTGGAGACCAGCAGCTGGCAGCAGACATATAAAACAGCTTCTCCAGGGAGGCTGAGATCATGATTTAGGGGCGCCAAGCATCAGTCTCCTACTCAGCCTCTCCAATGCCCCCCCACCCCCCTCACCCCTAGACCTTCCCCGCTAGGCCGAGGTGTCTAGTCCCACGTCTCCATATAAGCCAGGGATCCCTCTTCTGCTGAAATGTAGCAACCTCTGGGCTCTGACCCTGCCGCTCTTCTATCCTGCCTGGAATAACTTTGTGGGTGAGGGAAGATGTGGGTTGGATTGGTAAGGAGCTTCCAGGAAAGATTGTGACCATGAGTTTTGGGCCACTGGCAACATGATCACCTGCCTCTTTCTCCTGGTCCACTGAATCTTGGTCTTAAGTCTATGTGTTTTCCTAGCACCTGAGTGATAAGGGACTATAAATGCTTGGATCTGTAGGGGAACCAGTAAAACACCTAGGGTTAGACCAGGAGACGGAACAGGAGGTTGTAAGAGGCTACTGCAAACTGTATCACTTGTTTTCGCTTGCCTAAGGCTAAACTGTTTCCCCAGCCCCAAATTTCAGCCACCTTACAGACTAAAGGAGAAAGAGTAACTTGTTTGTAAAACAACAGGGGAAATATATGCATTAATAAATACAGGGCTGAAGGGAAAGGCAAGAAAAGGCTACATGTATGATTGTGGGTATCACTGGGAATGTCTACAGGGGTCAGGAAGAGGAATTGGGGAAAAGCAGAGAAAGACAGACAAAAATGCAATTAGCTTCAACATGAGAGAGAGAGAGTGAGACAGAGAGATAATAGAAGAGAAGTAAAGGGGGAGGGGGTCAAGTATACACAAGAAGAAGAGAGAAACAGAAGCCAGCTTTAAGGAGGAAGAATCCTGATGGAGAGAAGGGAGGTGTGGTTTAAAATTGCCAAACTACCAAGAAACACAAATACTGTATATTGTTCTTGATACTTCTTTAGACTCAGTTCTTCTAGAACTTAATGCCTAAAAAAGGTTGTCTCACTTGACCAGCACATGTGCTTCTTTAACCAGTGGGCACCGCATAACTCGCTGTGTCTCCTCCTTTGCTGGGCCGTCCACAAGCTCAGGGCCATTTTCAGGACTCGACTGCAGAAACTTTCTTTCCCATGCCTCTCTACAAATCCAATTTCTCTTGAAATCTCAGTTTGTACTGTCCCGTGATTTAAGCGATGATTTTATTTTAAGTGGCCTAAAGTCATTTTTGGAAGTAGACTGGGCATAAATCCTAAATATAGAAATGAAGCTAAAGTGGATTAGGGTAAAAAGAAGTGAAAAGTCAGAGGGGGCAGAATGAAGGAAGGAGGGAAAGGGGGGAAAAGAGAGAAAGTGGAAGCCGAGGGGAGCGAGGCAAGGGGAGTGCGGAAAGCAGCAGTCTTTGGTGGTGACAGGTAGTAGCTTTTGGACGGTGAACGCGACACGGACCGAAGGGTGGAGCTCTCTCCTCCACTTCTAGGTACTACTTCTTTCTGCAGGAGCCCAGCTCTGGCCTACTTCTCTGCTCTCCCCTGACCTTTCTTCTCCCAAATAGTCCTAGCCTTACCCCAGACCACCCCGGACCTACAGGGAGGGTTAAGTCATCAACTCCCCGTCCCCTCCCAGGTCTAGCTCCACAGACTGTCCTTGGAGAATCTCTGCAGTCCCTGTTTGCAGGTGGGTTTCAGAGGTAAGAAAGCATTACCTGTGGCTCACCTGCTCCCATCATTTTTAAATGAAACCTCCCCCAGACCACTTGAGTGAGGCACACGGCTTTGTTCTGGGACACAAGGAAAGGAGACAGATAATGGACAGCCATGGAGGAACCAAACTTACAAGGGACTTTCCAGGGAGGGCAGTAAAAATACCTCACCCCTGCACAGGCGCACACACATACACACACACAAGCACACACACACACTCTCTCTCACACACACACACACACACAGTAGACAAGATGCTCCACAATTACCAGATAGGCCTGTGGGACAGGAGAGAAAGGAAGAAGGTGGTTGGCGGTGGTTTGGGGATGTGTGTGCGTGGAGAAGTGGTATGTGTGATGATACAGAGAAAGGGTCGTCATGGGTTACTGTCGCGGCTTTCCTCTGTGTCCACGCTCACCGGAGGGAGGCCTCCATTGTCATTGAGCCGCTTGGCCCTGTAGGTCTCATAGTGGATGTTGTGTGTCACTTCCTTGAGGTCCTGGAGGTGGGTCCTGAGGGACACAGGGTGAGAAGAGAGAGGGATGTGATTAGGGGCGGGAGGAGGAAGAGGGGACCCATGTCTGAGGTCCACACATCGCGTCCATGGCCTGGACCCACTCCAGAGAGCCAATGATACCTCTTGAGCCCCTTTTCCTTTGAGACGGGAGCTGGGACTGGAGCAGAAAGCTCTGTCAGAGAGACCTGGGGACTGAGGAAGTGGATCTGAACAGACGGCCTCCAGACCCCAAATCATTAAACCTGCCATCTGACGGGAGGGGTGCATCTTACCTGATGACAAAGTCTCGAAGCAGGGCAAACTCACAGTGGTTGAGGTTTTCCACTGTGAACAAAAAAAAAAACAGGTGGTCATTTCACTAATGCAGCAACACCAGCAGGTGAATTTCTGTTCAGGTCATGGAGGCATTTAGGAGGGAGCCACGGGTCAGGCTATGGTCACCCTTTCAGAGGTGTGCTCATCTTGGCACTTCAGTGCATTGGATTTTACTCATTGAACAAGTATTCATTAAGTAGCTACAGTGGCACAATACTACTCTAGACTCTGTGGAATAAGCACTATTATATTTCCCATTTTATAGAAAAGAAAACTAATACACAGGGAGGCTAAGAAACCTGCCAAAGGCCTAAGACACAATTCCTGTCTTTAAGGAGCTTATAATCCGATTGGAAGACAGTAACACACATAGAAAATAACTGCGCCATCTTAAAAAGGTCATGATGGCTTGATAAATTCAATTCAACATAGACTGAGTGCCTACTATTTGCAAATCACTTGCCAAAGACTGTGGAAGCAGAAGAGGATTAAGTCACAAATCCTCTTGTCTCACAATCTAATGGGTAGGACAGATATTCTCATAATTCAAGGCAGATGATGATAAAATGCTATTTTTTAAAAAATCCCAACAAAGGGTCATAGAAAAATGAGAGACAACACGATATAATGGGATGAACTTGGTTTTGGAATCAAAATATCTGGGTCTAAAATCCAAGTTTCACCACTAACAAGCCATGTGATCTTGGACAGGACACTTAGCCTGTCTGAGACTCAAGTGCCTCAGCACGTGATGTTCTGAGAGCAGCCACGCCTACCCTGCTCCCCTCCGAGGGCATCATAATGAATGTGATCGACTGAAGCGATTCTCTGAGAACTTTCAGAATCACTGTGACCTTCTCAAGGTCACATCGTTCCTAATAAAATGAAAATGGCAACATCTGAACAACCCTTCAGGAGTTTTTCAGATCATGCCCCCTTTCATGTGAAAACCTTTCTCTGGTTTTTCCGATCCTTATTAATCTCTCCATGTTCTGAACTCCTTTGACCCTCGGGCTACTGCCTCCCGGTCAGGTGCTAAATCCATCTTTTATTGCTTCCTGCCTGTGAGCCTCATCTTCCCAATTAGACTGTAAGCCCCTTACGGCAGGGTCTGGCTGACATTCATTTTATATCTTACATCCTAGGACTGTGCCTTGACCTATAGATGCTTAATAAATAAGCAAAATTGACCAGCGGCCAGTTCTTCAAGAAGATGCATTGAATTACCTTCAATGATCCCCCAGGGAGTTTTTCTGCCGAGGACCCGCTTGCCATTCACTTGGTACTCCTTGTCACTTCCCACCACAGCGAAAGGCATGCTCTCCTGCTGAGAAACCAGACACACGTGCATGTCATCCTCCTACCATCTGGGCCTCCAAGGGCAGGATGGAGTACGGTCCTGGGCCTCTAGCCTTGAACTGCACATTTCTGAAGCTCATTCAGTGATCCCATTGATGGCAAGGGCAAGGCTCTTGTCTCTTAAAAAGAGCACTGGTCTGGGAGTCCGAAGGCCTGGGTCCAACCCCGATTGCTCCCCTGCCCAGCTGGTTAACCTCAGTAAGTCAGCTTTCCTACAACTGGAGAATGCTTCATGCTCTTCAGCACTTTATCAGGTTTGGTTTGATTTGGAACAACTCTGTGAGATAGCCAGGAAAGACAGACCTCTTAAACGACACCTACACAACTGACTGCCAAAGTAACTGAAGCTTTACACTGTCTCCCCCACTGGCAGAGGCCCACACCCGCTGACCTTCCAGAGCTCAGAGGCTGCTTTCTGATGTGCGTAGGCCCCTCTGCTCCACCAGGTGTCTGTTCCCAAATCTTTTTGCCTGGTGTGTACTTGTTGTTGCAATTGGACAAATTAACTATTATATAAGCTGAGGACATATCAGTGTGGAGAGTTGTTTCTCTGAATATTAAGTTGAATGTTTCAGAAAGACTTGATAAAGGTGAGTTGCTTTTGCATTCAGAGCAGACTTACCTTCAAAGAAGAGGGCTTGTCTCTCTATGAAAAGAATGTTTAATGAATGTATTAAAACATTTAAGATTTATATTAAAACATTTATTTTAAAACATTTAAGATTAATATGCTTCATTTTTAAAATGATTTCTTCACTTCAATTGACTTTTTCAATTAACTGACCAACTACCTGTCTCTACATCAGGTAAGGGGCTTCTACCAGGTTACCACACTTGATGAAGAAGGAGACTCAAGACCAAAGCAAGTGAGTGATTTGTCCCAGGTTACAGTGGTTAATGGAAAAGCTCAGACTAGAACTCAGGATTCTGATGTAGAATTACGGAATAGTAGAAGTTTAGAATTGAGAGGGATCTTAGAAATCACATAGGTCAGTGGTTTCCAAGCCAGGTTTCATGAAGCCTTAAGATTCCCAGGAGAGGGACTTCCCTGGTGGGGCAGTGGTTAAGAATCCGACTGCCAATGCAGGGGACACGGGTTTGATCCCTGGTCTGGGAGGATCCCACATGCCGCGGAGCAACTAAGCCCGTGAGCCACAACTACTGAGCCAGCATTCTAGAGCCCTCGAGCCAAAAGTACTGAAGCCCATGCGCCCTAGAGCCTGCGCACCACAACTACTGAAGCCCGCGTGCCTAGAGCCCGTGCTCCGCAATAAGAGAAGCCACCGCAATGAGAAGCCCACGCACCGCAACAAAGAGTAGCCTCCGCTCGCCACAACCAGAGGAAGCCCGCGCACAGCAACGAAGACCCAACGCAGCCAGAAAAAAAAAAAGATTCCCAGGAAATACCCCAGGGGCTGCTCAGAAGGTAGGGCTGTGCCTGTGTCACTTAGCCAAAGCAGCTCTGTTTTTGTGTTTTATATATTGGAGTCTGTCTGACATTTAATTTTTTTAAGGGTTCTTCTAGGGGAAAAAAAAAAAAGAGCCTATAAGCCTCTGAATTTTATAGAAGGGGAAACTGAGGCAGAGCTCTGATAGAGTATAGATACTTTGGACCCCAGCCTGAAGCTTTTCCTGCCTGTGCCCTTCCATCACCCCATACCCTGGTTTTACTTGGCCCTGTGGGGGAACGAGTGGCTTTTGTGTGGTCTGGGGATGGACGGGAGCATTGGCTTTCTGGGTGCAGGGTTCACAGTCCTGGCCAGCGTCCAAGTCCTCATCCTCTCCCATGACACTTCTGGTCTGGGTCAGGCAAGGTGGGGCAGGGAGTATGGAAAGGGAAAAGCAGGTTGAAAAACAGAAGTGGTACATGATACACAACCCAGGGGGACTAAGGCGGGCATCCGTGTGATGAACAGAGTCCCAGGCACCTACCCGGATTTTGTCATTCTCTGTCTTGTCCTCCAAATCCTCATCAAATTCCTTCTGAGGGTAGAATTCAATGCCATTTACTTCAAGCTCCTTTCGAACCTAGAGGTGGGGAGGAGAAGCATGGTAGCCAAGTGTCAGGATAATGGGAGAGAGGGCTATGTGTGTGTGTGCATGCATGTGCAAGTGTGTGCATGCTGAAGTCAGAGGGATGAATGCAGTCTTTGATAATCCAGTTATCTCTGAACTCTGAGGCCCTGGGCAGCAGGAGGATCCTGAACATATGGGAGCCCCAATCCTACAATTACCATAGCCCACCCCAGCCTGCGATGAGGAAGAGTCTGGGGGTGTAGCTTGTTTATCTTAGGGTAAGATTAGGATTTAGACAAGCAGTACAGCTCGGAACAGATTCCACATGGGCAGTGGTCATGCCATACTTGTTATATTCCTGTTTGCAGGGAAGAGAGGTGCATCGCCCCCACCCCCAGCCTCTCTGTTTATCCTCTTTCAAAGCTCGGCTTAAGTCTCCTCCTCCAGGAAGCCACCCAGTATCTCTTCAGTAATCTAGTTGATTGTAAGTTTCTTAAAGGCAGCAGCTGTCTTTATACTTCTTCTGCATCTCCCCAACCCCGTCGCCTGTGTGTCCGACACAGGATAGAGCTTATGGAAAATAACAATAAGAACTAGCAGGCAGTTGATTAATTAGTCCTTCAAGCAGCCTAACAGTGAGGAGTGGTTTCTCATGTTCACGGTGATTTATGTGTTCAGAGGTCTTTGCAGGTAAGTTTGGAGGGCAGGAAGAAGGCTGGAGCTGCACTAACTTCTCTTCACTGTTGGTCCCCAGATACCACCAGCCCAGCCTCTTTAATGGTTGAGTAGGGGCTGGGTGGGAAGCGGGGTAGAGGGTGGATATGATAATGAATGATAGGAGAGGGCTTGGACCAGAAGAGGGGAAGGCAAGGACGGGGACAGGAAAAGGAGGAGGGGGCCTTCTCACCCTTTGCTTGAATTCAGACTTCTCCTCCAGGGTCATGGTGTCAGCCTTAGCAATGACAGGGATGATGTTCACAACTTTGCTGAGGTGTTTCATGAACTCCAGATCGAGAGGTCGCAAGCTGGGGCCCAGAGAAGGTGGGGTGTCAGAGCCACCGTGCCCTCCCCCACTCAGCCACTGCCACCATTCCAGGGGCACCCTTGGGACAGGAGGACTGGGCTGGGAACTGGCTGAGGCCAGGAGGCTGCTCCCTTTCCTATCTGACACGCATCCACCATCTCAATGTGCAGAAGAGACCCCGACTCTTCACCCACACATGGTCCACCACCTGTCTTTCTCTTCCTCGGTTCCCATGCAAATCCTGCCTTCTTTAAGCCCCACTCAAACCATGCCTTCATGACATCTTTTCTGACCTGAGATTTCTTTCTCCTGGGAACAGCTGTGGACTGCTGTCCCTACCCAAACGTCCTTGTGTCACGGTTACATGTGTGTGTCTATTCTGCCTACAAGAGCACTTTTTGACAGGCCTCCTCCCAGCCCCCAGTTAGTCCTGCAGGGGTCCATCTGGGGGCCTGACCCCTCCCCCATCTGAGGGGCCAGCTTCCTCTGGACTCTGGGGCCCCAATCTGGCTCTAGTTTGCAGTCCAGGGGACTCATTCAGTCAGGCTATCTGCTGGCTTGCTCTGACCTTGGGTCCAGGTTCTAGGGAGGGATACGCAAACTTTTTGTTGAGTTCCTGAGCTCCTCCATTGAAAACCTGCTGAATATCTGATTCCTCCAAAATTGGGGACCTGCCTTGCTTGTGCCATCTTCTCAAGAATTGAACTAAGCTGGGCTTAGTGATAAATTACGAGACACCCGCCCTCTGCTCGCCTACTTGGATTGCTCCATTCTCTCCTGGTACTCCCTATCATGTAGCCCTGCCTGATACTCAACAACCAGAGTTCCCAGCATGCCCTGCTTATTGCCAGTCTTCATCTCTAGACACCTGGCTCCTCATGCTGGGCTGGCCGCCCTCCAAATGCCTACAGCTGGGTCCCACCCCCCCCAAAACACCAGCCCCAATCCAGTAGCCCAGCCCCTCCCCATTTCACCCTTCTTACTGCCTCTGACCCCAGGCTTGTGCAAAGCAGGTATCTCTTGAACAAATGAGGAGTATTTTGCGCACATAAACCAACTTCTGTCTGCTGGCACAGTCGTGCTATGGTGCTAGAACACCAATGGGCAGCGTAGGGGCTGATGTTGGTCAGCTTCACTCTCCTGGCAAGAAACTCTGGGGAATCACAGGGCTGTGACTATACTGGGGCCCATCTGGCCCTCCCCAGCTGAGTCCAGGTAACGGTTACCCACTACAGGTTGGGCACAGATGATGCAAACTAAAGCCAGGCCCAGCAATGGGGGTGGGACTGGTACATACGAGTGTCCCGTTGGGGAGATGAAGTAGAGGCAGCAGTGGACACGAGTGTCAGGGATGCGTTTCTTCCTGGCTATGTTCACCTCCTCCTTCAGGAATTTCTCATACTGTTCATTGATGTATTTCTCAATGGGCTCCCAGCTGCGGGGTGGGAAGAAAGCAGATGGATATCCCAGAAGGACAGGACCTGGGAGCTCTCCTTAGACATGGTCAGGTAGCAGTCCCCTCACATCCGTCTCATTTCCTACCTCCCCTGGTGGGTCTAGGTTACCTGCTGACTATTCTCCCTCGGCCTCCCATGGATGGCTTTCCCTGTTAGCAAGGGCAGAGCTCCCCTGGGGACCTAGCTCTCTGACTGGGCTAAGGGAACCTGCAGAACCCCATCCCACTCCCGACAGCAGCACACACTTTCCCCACATCCATTACTTATTAGCTGGGCAGCTCTGGGGAAATCTCTGCCCCTCTCTGAAGCTGTTTTCTCATAAGTAAAAAGAGAGTAACAATAGGTGCCTGGAGAGATTCACATAAGAATCAGAACAGGTATAGTACTTAACAGAGCAATGGCACATAGAAAGTACTCAGTCGTGGCAACAATTCATTGATAACAATGATTAATAACCCTTCTCTGTCCAGGAGTGTGTGTATAGCCAGAAAAGAAGGAAACCAGCCACTTCTCTAAGATCAATACAGCCAATTCCTAGGTGTGTTGCTGAGTGGTCCTGTCTGTCTGGGGCAGACCCCAGCTCCCTCACAGAGGCACAACTGTCACCATCCCTGTCTGGGAGCAAACTTCTGCCTGGAACCTTCTGTAAAGTGGGGAATGTCACTTGCCATCTGGTTCTACAAGGATTAAGTCATTAGTCACTGCAGTCGCTGACCTACAATATACCCTGAAAGGAATTCAGGACAAAGAACAGGATAAGGCTCTCTGCACTTTGGGAAAACAGGGAAAACAGGCCCTTAGATAGTTCTATTTCAGAAAAAAAAAATTTTATGGACCCAAATCCTTGCACCTTCCCCTACTTAGAAAAGCACTAAAATCTTAACTGAGATATCTGATCCTCGTGACGAGCCTTTTGCTGAGATGTTTGCTTGACTCTCCGTATCCCCCAGCCAGAAGTCACACATATATTGCCTCTCCCCCACCTCTTCAGAGCAGGTCCTCAGAACCATCTGAGAGTCTGTCTCCCAGGCTACAGTCCTCAGTGAGACAGTGAATGAAACCCAACTCACAGCTCTTACGTTGTGCTTTTTTTTCACAGTCGACCCTTCCGTCTATGTCTGGGCAGTGTATTTCACCCCTTCTTGGCTGGACGCTGACTGCAGCTTTGCTCTGTGGATTCCCAGAGGCAAAGATTCTCCATGGAAACTCCCCTTCCTCCTGTTTTCCACCCATCCTCTCTTTGTCCAGGGCTATAACATCTGGCTCTCAGGCCAAGCTCCCTGCCACAGCCTTCAGGTCAGCATGGATTTGCACCCCAGTTCTCCTGCCTATTATTGACAGATCCACTCCCATCTCCAGGCAAACCCTTGGCTGACATTCCCTCTATACTGTCCCCCTCCATCCCCGTACCTGGGCCCCATGTGGACCTCTTCCCTTGCCTCCTGACAAACCCCCTCCCCTCTTTCAGTAAGTCTTCCCGCTTAACCCCTCAGCATGGAGGGCGCAGACGGTTCTCAGTGTGAATGAATCTGCACCACATTCAGTATCTGCCTTGCAGCGTCTTTAGGGTGGAAATCTCACAGGCAGACATACCAGTTTTCATTGTTGATCTGGTCTCCAAAGCCTGGCGTGTCGATGACAGTCAGCTTCATTTTGACACCGCCTTCCTCTATCACTGGGGAGTGGACAGAAAAGGCACCAGGATGCCGCAGAGCAACTAAGCCCGTGTGCCACAACTACTGAGCCCACATGCCACAACTATTGAAGCCCGCGTGCTTAGAGCCCGTGCTCTGCAACAAGAGAAGCCACCACAAGAAGCCTGCACACTGCAACGAAGAGTAGCCCCCGCTCACTGCAATTAAGAGAAAGCCCGCGTGCAGCAACAAAAACCCAATGCAGCCAAAAATAAATAAATAAATAAACAAATAAATAAATAAATTTCTAAAAAAAAGGCACCAGGGAGGTCACTCCTCCAGCTGACACCAGGTGCCCCTACCAGCCGGGGGGGACCTGGGCTCCTTCCTTCTGCAGGACTGATTATTGGAAAAGTCGAGTTCAGGGTCTTCAACACCTTTGTCCATGATGTTCCCTGTGCCTGAAATGCCCTCCTTACCCCTTCTGCCTGTCTAAATCCACCCAGCCTTTGTCATCCAGCTCAAATCCTACTTCATTCCTTTCTAATTCCCTCACCCCCTTTTCTGGACTTACAGTCTAAGGAGTTGGCTCCCTCGTGTTTAGGGCTTAATTGTATTCTGTCTTGAGGTTGCCTTTCATCTGTCTCATTCCCCAAGAAGCCCCATTCTTTCCCTTTTCTGGCAGAGGCTCCTCTGAACAATGCCCATCGGGGTCCCTGCCTGGTCCTCACCATGCCCGATAGCTTTGATCTCCACTGTCTTGGGAATCTTCTCTTCCCGGTTCCAGCTGGAGGCCTTGCGGCTCACTTGGGATTTGAAGAGGGTGTTGACTAGCGTTGACTTGCCCAGTCCACTCTGACCTGCAGCAAGACAGGAGGAGGATGAGAAAGCAGGGAGACCCCATGCCCACCCGCCGAGCCTAGTATCTCTCCCCTGAGCTTACAGAATTCTAGAGCTGTGATCCAGGCCCTTGACTGACGGCTCACTGGGGAGGCAAGGGGCTGAGTAGGGAGAGCAGGTGGGTGGGAACAGTTTCCTACTTACTGGTGAAGGACCTGGGGGAATGTTAGTTGGATTCCACATTCTCTCCTTCTGGAGCCCCAGGACCACTGGGAAAGGAACAACCTCTGCATTTGTCTCGTGTAGTGGTTTTCGGTTTTGTTTTGTTTTTGCTTGACCTAAGTTTTTAATATTTAATCATACTAAAAGTAAAGACAGAATTACTTTGCATATTGACACTGCAGTTCTGCAGAAGATTTCATTCCAAGGGAGAGTTCCACACTAAAAAATATTTGAAAACCACTGGTCTGAGCAGTGCTTCTCAAACATGCACAAGAATCACACCGGCAAGCCTGGCAACTAATGAGTGGCATTGGCATCACCTGGATGCTTGTAGGAAATGAGGTATCCCAGGCCCCACCCCAGCCCTATGAATCAGGATCTGCATTTTAACAGGACTTCAGATGAATCAAATGGGCAATAAAGTCTGAGGTGTGCTGGTCTAGAGCATTCCTGTCATATATTAGGAAATGGGCCCGGCAGGGGGCTGGAGCCTAAGGTTCTAGACTCAACTGTGCTTCTTCCCTGAAGCCTTGGACTAGCCATGTTTGCTCCTCTGGGCCTTAGTTTCTCTTTACTGATAGGACGGTGGGGAGGGAGGGAATTGGATGAGACCAGGGATGGCAAATAAGGTACATTTCTCAATCCAACTGATCAACTGGCAGTAGCCACCTGCCTAATATGTTTAAAAGGCTACCTCTGGGCTCAGTACTGACTGCGCGCAGTGACTGACCCGTGATGAATGCCACAGGCACTGCCGGGGAGAGAAGTGGCCCACCTTTCTAGAACTGGCAGTAGAGTGGTGAACAAGACATCATCCTCAACCTCAAGGAGCCATTTGGTGTGAGGGAGACAAAACATAAGCGGACAATGACAAAGGGAATCTAATCCAGTCTCTCTGGGATCAAGGAGGACTTCTACGAAGAAGCAATAACTAAGCTAAAACCTAAGAATGACTTCAAATGACCCATGAGAAGCTGGGGGGGCGGGTTCTAGAGAGAGCGAACAGCATACACAAAGGCTAAGAGGTAGGAAAGAGCATGGCAAGTCCAGGAGAACTGTTCCTTGTAAGTGAGGAGTCGAATGCTACGTGGGAAGTGGTAAGAGATGAGTGGAGAGGTAGTACCAGGCCAGGCTAGGAATTTAAACCCTTAAACTTATGAAAGAGTGTGACCTGAGTTTTGCAGGTTGGAAAAATTATTCAGTCACTGGTGGACAATGGATTGAAGGGGACAGGAGACAGAGAACCAGGAGAAAAAGAAGTTCGCACCAGAAAGTAAATCAACTTACGTCACCAAGCACACTGTTTAGTTTAGCCGATGTTTTTTACAGCAAGACTTTCCAGATGATTTACACTCTGGCCTAGCTCCTTATGTTTGAGCAGCACTGAGTCAGGTGGCCCTGGTAATCCAGGGGAGAGATCCACTCGGCCTAGGGTGGTAGCAGTGGAGATGGAGAGAGGTGGACAGACTTGAGAGATATTTACCAGGTAAAATTGACCCAATTTGATGATTGACTGGATTGGGGGATAAAGGAGGAGGAAGGAAGGATGATGCCCAGATCCCAGTTTCAGCAACAGAGAGAATATCTCACTGAGATCAGGCAAAGGCCCCTCTCTGCTCTTACATTTTGTGACCCAGTGACCCTACTTAGTGACCAGTGTCCTGGAAATTCTCTCTAAGCTTGAAAGCACACAAAAGATCAGAAAGAAGACCACCTTTCATCCGATCCTCCCCCAGCTCTTGAAGGCAGGGGAGGACACTGGTGATGCCCCCCGTGTGCCACACACACGAAGGCAACTTGAGCACAGCTGCAAGGCTGCCTGTGTACAGCCAGGTGGTGATGGGGCCACGATGACCACCCACCCACAGCTCCCACCCTTGGATCAGCCAGCTTGTGGGGAGAAAGGGGTCAGGCCTTTGTGATCAGCACAGTGAGATCTTTCCTCCGAGAAAGAGCTCATTCTAGAGAAGCCAGGGCTGAGGCCGTCCTAGAGAAAGAATCGGGATTCTGGGTGCTGCCCGCCACCAGGGCCTCCAGGGAACCCACGGCCTCCATACCAACGACCATGATGTTGAAGTCGAAACCAGTCTTCATGGTCTTCTTGCGCATCTGCTCGATGATGGTGTCGATGCCAATGTAGCCCAGCAGGTTGGGGTTGATGCTGACGGGCTTCATGGGCACTGCCGGCTTAGGCCTGGGCTCAGGCACCAGCTCTGACATGGCTGTGTCCGTCCTGGTCTCCGGGAGCCCTGAAAAGCCAAGGTGGGAGGGGTGGGCTAGAGGAAAGCAGAGGTCACGTGGAAGGCACAGTATTATTCTCTGGATACAGAATCATACAGAGTTGGGCCTGGAAGGGACCTTACATGTCATCCAGTACAGGTCTCTCATCTCACAGATGAGGAGACTGAGGCCTGGCGGGGAAGGGCTTGCCTAAGAACACAGAGCAAGTCAGATGCAAAATCTGGACCAGTACCCAGACCCTCCAGTTGCTGGGGCATTTTCATATGCACCTCGCTGCTCCAAAGAACCACATCTGTGTCTCTAACCCAGGGGTTTCTCCACCTTGGCACTATTGACATTTTAGGCCAGATAATTATTGCAGGGAGCTGTCCTGTGCATTGTACGATGTTTAGTGACATCCTTGGCCTCTACTAGATGCAGGTAGTAGCCCCCCCAGTTTAATGACTAAAAATATTTCCAGACAGTGACAAATGTCTCCTGGGGACAACAGTGCCCCAGCTGAGAACCACTGATCTAAGAGATGTCTGGGGTTATTCCGACCTGAGTCCTGCCTCCCCCAGAAAAAGGGCAAAGACCTTTTAGGATACTGGACCTAACATCTGTTGACTGCCTGTCACTGATCCAGTTGCTTGTCTTTTAGAAGCACATGGGGAGACTTCCCTGGTGGTCCAGTGGCTAAGACTCTGTGCTCCCACTGCAGGGGGCCCAGGTTCGATCCCTGGTCAGGAAACTAGATCCCACATGCCACAACTAAGTGTTCACATGCCGCAACTAAAGATCCCACACACCGCAACTAAGACCCGGCAGCCAAGTAAATAAATAAATAAATATTAAAAAAAAAAAAAGAGGAAGCACATAGGGCTACCCCATCTCTGCAGAGGGAGCATCACTCCTGTCTCCCAGCCTCCGTGTCCCCTCTGTTCCACAAGCACTGCTGCAAAGTAAGGAGGTCTGTGCCCTGAGGTGCCCCAGACACCCTCCGAGCCTTAGTTTTGAGTCTGAGGAGGAATAAGTCTCCCCTTTTGACTGTTGGGGAGAGGATGAGACCCAAGTAGGGGCCATCACTGACCTAAGATGACATGACACAACGTGTTCTTGGGATGGTGGGTAGCAAAAGAAAGGGGAGGCTGAAATCACAGCCCTTCCCCAGTGGAGAAAGGCAAACATCCCTCTGGGTCTGGCAGATCATGGGTATATTCACATACAAGAGAAATCTGTGTGTTTCCTCATCAGGCCACTGTCCACCAGGGTGGGTTTCAGGATACAGCAACTCCATTTCCCTCCCCGTAAAACGGGGGTGTGTGGTGATGTGGAAAGAGCCTGGCTCTGCTGCTTGCCAGCTTTGTGGACTTGGGCAAACCACCCCGCCTCCCATGCGCCTGCTTCCTCCTCTGTACTCTGTAAACTGGTTAGGATGGTGATTAAGGCTGTAGTGAGCACGGCACACGCGGTATATGCCTAGAAGCGCCTGCACAGCGCCTCACTGTTCCAGACCCTCTTGCTCCTGTCCCTTTCAAGTTCACAGCCTGTCAGGAGGGGAAATGAAGTGGTGCATGTGAAAGCACTTGTTAAAGGGAGGTGCCCCAGATACTAATTACACAGCACAGTTACTGGACTCCACGCTCTCCAAAGGCCCTCTTCCAGCTCTGCCATTCTAGAATCCTATGGTTCATGGTTACCACCCTGCAGAGTCTCAGGCTCACAGAGAGAACTGATGGAGCAGCAGATGGGAAAGAGGGTGAGGGGACAGGAGTACCTCCCTCCCCCACCCCCAAACCCAGCCAGGAGGCTGTTCTTGTACCCCTACCACCTGGTCCTTCCACTGGTCCTGGCAAGACTCTCTCTCTCTCTCTCAATTGGAAACCATCCTTTCCTTGTCACTCCCAGACACAGCCAAATCTGACAAAGTCTCAGGACCTCCCCAGGGCCTGGCGTGGCTCCCTCCTGCTTCCCAGGAAGCTGCTGCCAGCCAGGCGGCCCCAGAAGGCAGCAAGATTGGCTCAGCCCTGCAGCAGCTGATTCTCAGCAGCCTGGCCTCCACCTCCACTCTGCATGTGGCTCCCGGACCCAACTCAGCACACCTGCACTGGGGGCCAATGCCCCATTTTCCCTGCCCAGCTGCTCGCACGGCTGGCCCCATTCATCTCCCTCATGCCTCTACAGCCAGCCCATTTGGTCTCCACAACCTGTGTTGTGAGATAGATCCATCAGTGTGTATGTGTGTGTCGGGTGGGCGGGGTCTTACCTCATTTTACAGACCTGGAAAGTGAGTCTAGTATTTATTTATGGGAGTTTTGTAAGTATTTTTATAAAGTGTGTGTCCTCACCATGGCCTGCTCAGCCCTGGCCTGTCAACTGCAGCATCTTCAAAGATCATTCCCAAAAAGACAGACCCTGGTTGCAAGAAGGGGCCGGCCTACCAGATTCCCAGGCCTTCTAGGGGCTACAGCAGGCCTGCTGCAGGTCCAGCACGGGAGCAGATCTCACCTTCATTCTTCCATCAAGCACCTATGAGCACCCATAGAGCTCCTGCTGGCAAGCTGCCCCTCCCAACCACATGTCAATTACAACCACCCAGCAGCCACAATTACTGCAAACCTGTGGTGGGTCACTGTGTCACAGCCTTTGCTGGAAGACCCTTTGCCCACTCCAGCCCCTGGCTAACTCGTACTCTTTTTTCGCCATTCAGCCCAAGGGCTACCCCTCAGGAAAGGCTCTGCTTTCCCATCTCATGTGGATGCCTCTCTTCTGTGCTGCCTCGGCCCCCTGACTAACTTTCTAGTCATCACATTCATTCATTCACTCACTCCATCCCATCCATCCCATCCAGGCCATTCCATATGCTGTCAAATGGGAGTCTACTCCAGCCAAACTTTAGATTAAATGCCAAGGACACTTCTGGACCCCAGACAAGGTCCTTGCCCCCAAGGGCCCACTGTTTGGTGAGGGTGCCTGACAAGTACATAAAGCCCTCCAGGGCACAGGACAAATGCAGCTCTGGAGCTGAACTCTGGAGCTCCATCCTCTGCCCTTAAAGCTCCCCTGGTCCCGCCATGCCAACTCCAGATGGCCCATACTTGACTCCCAGCTAGATGACCCCTGTGAGCCTCAGTGTTCTCCTCAGGAAAATAGGTACAGTACCTACCTTGCTGGGTTGCTATGAAGCTTATACAAAAGCATGGACATAAATTACCTGGCACTGAACATTTGCCAGTTCCCACCCTTCTTCAGGGCAGGAGCCTCGTCTTATTGATTTCTGTGCCCCAATGAACGTAGTATAACAAGACACTCAGCAATGAATGAATGAATGAATGCAAGCCTCACTGCAAGGCAGATGTTACTTCAGAGCCATCACTTTTCTCCTCCCTCAGATGCGGCTCCCTTGGCAGAGCAGCTGACCTCCACCCAGCAAATGGCTCTTGTGTGGGCCACAGTCACGGAGGTAGACTCTGTTATGAGACTTTCTCCTTCCCCTGCAACAGGGATTGGAGGGGGGCTCCCCAAGGGTGGGCAAGAGCTCAGGATGGGGTCACAGCAGGATGTAGCTCAAATATGCCACCCTACCTAAGTGGTTCTTGGGGCTCCTCCTAAGCTCTCAGCTCTCTCAGGGCCCCTGGAGAGGAGGGGATCTGTCTGCAGCACCCCCTGCCAGGAGCCACCTGCCCATCAGTGCTCCAGGAAGAGACATTGTCCACCCGACTCAGCTCTAGCTTAGTCCCCACAGAAACAGCACCTCCCCCCATCCCCGTGCCAAGCAAGGACCCTGGTGCTTTCTTTTACAGGCAAATGAATTGCTTTGTCTTTGTCTGGCCCAGGGACCCCACCCCTCTGTTGGGAAGGTGGCAGCAGGGGGAGGGGACCTTTCCAGAATAGCACCTTCCTCCCTGGCTTAGTGGGGATCCAGGGGGTGGGGAGGCTCTTCCATGGGGAGCTGGAGATCTTCCCCAGCCCCCAGCCCCTAGCAGCCTTCAAGACACCGCCCCCACCCGGAGAGGCAATTCCAGCCCACCCCAGCTCCAGCCCACGGCTCTCAGAAAAGGAATCACAAAAGATATCTTAGTACTTTCCCATTCACAGAAGTAAAGGGCCCTGGGATACCCCTGCCTCCATCCCAGTCCTCTGGAGGCCAACGAGTTCCCTTGGAGACCACCAGCTGGTGCCTGTCTCAGTGTGCGCCTGTGTGTGGGGGAAGGGGTCTATGTGTCAGCGCACAGGTCTCTTGTCTCGCTGTAGGTGGTCCTGATACCTGTGCGTGGTGTGCATGTGTGTGCACTTCTTGGTGTGCTCCAGTGTGGAGCTTTCTGTGCGCATCTGGGTGCCTCCTCGCTTCTTCGGGGGTCTCTGTATCTCTCCGCGTTTCCATATGTGCATTTCTCCGGGCTTGTACATCTTGGGGTGTGTGCCACCGTGTGTGCGTGTGTCCGTGCGTATGTCACCGCGCATGGGCTCCTCAGCGCATCAACCCTCCCCCTGGTAGCATCTCCAGCCGGGCTTTGGGGGCCGCAGCCTCCTCCCGGCGCGCGCCGGTGGCCCCGCCGGCCTTCCTACCTTTGGACATGAATCCTCCTTTGTCTCCGTTCCTCCGGGAAGATGCTCAGGGCGCGGGGCTGCAAGGCTGAGTTGGACGCTGGCTCCTCCTGGGCCGAGCAGACCCTGCAGCCGGGCCTCGCCCCTCTGCGTTCTCCGCCCACCCGCCCGGCCCGCGGCCCGGCAGCGCCGTCCCCGCGCCCCGCGCTGCCGCGCCCGCCCGGGACTTCGACTCGGCTGGCTCGGCGCAGCGCTGCCCCTGCCCGCTTGCACCGATGCCGCCGCCGCCGCCGCCGCCACCCGCACCACGTGACCCGCCCGCCCCGCCGAGGGCCCCTCCCCCTCCCTCGGCGTCCTCGCCCGCACCGGCTCCCCTCCCGCCCGCACTCGGGAGCGGGCACCCAGGGCCGGCTGCGGGCCGCCGCGGAGGCGCGCGGGGGCGCTGCGCCTGCAGGCTCGAGGTGCCGGGCGGGGCATGGTTCCCGCATCCCAGTCCCGGTCCGTCCCCCTCGATCCTGCTCCCGGCCTGTTACCCTCTAGGCCGGGGCGGGGCGGGGAGCGCAGGGGACCTGTGGGATCTGCGGGAGGCGGTGCGCGCGCGTGAGTCACGCGGTGGTTGGGATGCTGGGCTGGTTCAACGCTGTTCTGACCAGATGCGGGTGCCTGTAGAACCCTGCCGGATTCAGGAGCCCGGGTTCCAGGCCTGGCTCTGGGATGATGAGCCCTGTGACCTTGAGCTAGTCAGGAACTTTCCTGAGCCTCAATTTACCCGTCAGAAAAATCATTCTTGCATTCAATCAACTTGAATGGACAGCATATTGCCAGGCCTTGAGGGGACAGGAATGAGGATCATCATTTCTGTCCTCAAAGAGCTCTGGGTCTGGTGGGTCAAGACAGAAAGCTGGACTGTCCTAATGCAGGGGGTGGGGTGTGCACAGGGTACTGTGGGTACAGGGAGGTGGGCACCCACCGGGTACTGTGGGTGCAGGGGTGAGGGCCCTTGGTGAGGGCCAAGATGGAAAGGCAAATATAGGTGTGAGGGAAGAAGGGAAAGCAGTCTATGGAGAGACCCAGAGGCAAGAGCTGCATGGTGCTGGGGACAACAGAGCTCCTGGGTGCACCAAAGCAGGGAAAAGTCCAGACAGGGATATAGAGCTAAGAGGCTGGAGAAGTCCAAAGCCTTGGAAGCGAGGCTAAGGAGCTGGACTTATCAAAGAAGATAACAGTGAGTCACCAACAGCTGTTAAGCAGAAAGTGCTGCCATGAAATATATGAGTCCCTGTGGCAGCTGTGTGGAGGGGCAGGGGGTGGCCTCACAGGGACAGAGGGATGGAGAGGAGGGGACAGACAACCTAGGACTGAGGAGGTTGATCAACAGAGTTGGAATTAGACTGGATGGGATGAAGGAGAGAGAAAGCTGAGGAAGAGGAGGATACCCAGGTTTCTGGTATGGTGGTGCCTGCAGCTGAGGGAGTGAGATCAGGGAGGGCAGAAGTCAGGAAGAAAGGGGCTGCCTCTAGACATGCCCGGGAGTTGTCTGGGTAGAGGGGTCCGGCAGGCCACTGGCTGTCTACACCTGCATTATGAGAGAGAGGACTGGGCTGAAGATGGAGGGAGAGCTGAGGTCCCTTAGGGAGGAGGGAAGACCAGAGCCTGGGTGGGCTGCCCCAGGCTGAGTGTGCAGAGGGCAATGAGAAGGGGGCTGACAACCCCCAACGCCAATTAAGCCACTGGACTGGATGCTTTCCAAGCATCTGCCAGACCCAGAATCTCTGAGCCTTTGAAATGTTGGGAATGAGACTGCCCAAAGTAGAATTCCAAGATCTGGGTTCCCATTAGCTTACTGCCACCAACCAGCTGTGTGACTTTAGGCATGTCACAGCCTATCTAAGACCAAATGAACTTCTAGCCCTTGTGTTGACCTGTTTATACTTCTATGTAGGACTTCCAACCTACAAGTCCCCAACTCACCTTTCAGGACTAAAGGGCTGGGGGTAGGGGACCGAGAAAAAATTCCAGGTGAGGCACCTTTTAAGCAACATCCATCTTCCTGAAAGGCCGACTGGGGATGATTTAGAAGGTCTTGGGTGAGATCACTATTCACATCTAGAGGAGCCTGGCAGTGTCGACTGTTAGACAAATCACCACTTACTGAAGTGCTGGTCTATATTTTTGTGTAGGTGGTTTGCTTTTCAAGCTGGACTCACCTATAGATCACCTGATTATTTCAGCTCTTCAGGGAACAAAGAAACAATCATGGAAGATGCTAAAGGACAGACTCAGCATAATTGCTTTCCCACAAATTACCCCTGTAAACCCTCCTTCTGATGGCTTCCCTCAACCTGACCTCTGACTGGCAGGTTGGGACCCAGTTCAGGGTGCATCCCCTGTGTTCTGCCACTCAACCCCATTCCCTCTTCTCCCAGCTCATTCAACTCTGACTTTAAAGTCCCCCAGATCTATCCAAGCATAATCCAGCTCCAGGCTCATACACCCCAGCAGTCCAGCGCATCCCCAGCCCAGCTCTTTGCATTTACCTTTGGTTTCTCTGGGCAGGTCCAGCATGGTGAGCCCTGTGACCCAGTCTGTGGCAGCATCTGCTGTAGCACGGTCCAGGGCTGCGTCTGTGCTTCTGCTTGGCATTAATGTGTAGGTGACAGTGTCTGATCTAGTCAGCTTAATGACACTGTCCAGTGTGGTCTCACCAGTGACTGGGTCTGGGGTGACTGGCACAACTGAATGCATGGCTGTGCCCAGCCTGCTTGTATCCAAAACAAGAGAATCCGTAGTCATGTCCAGCTTGGCTACATTCGCCCTAGCCAACACCATGGCTGTGTCCAGCTTGACTGGATCTGGTGCTGCCACTTCCCTGGCTGTACCCTCTGTGGTTGTATCTGGCTTGGCTGTGCCTGCTGTAGCTATGGCTTTGCCCAACTTTTCTGGGTCTGGCGTCACCACATCCATGACCGTGCGTGGCTTGGTTGTGCCTGCTTTAGCCAAGTCCATGGCAGAGCCCAGTTTGCTATCCAGATGAGGGCACTCAGTGCTTGTGTCCAGTCTAGATGTGTTTGGTGTAGCCAAGTTGACAGCCAAGCCAGGCCTATTGGTGGCCATTGTGGATAAATGTCTGGATGTGCCTGGCCTCGTTGTATCCAGAGTAGCCAAATCCATGGCCGTCGCAGGCCCCGTGGCAGGGATGGCCCTTTGGAGATGCAGCCGGGGTCTCTGAATACCCCTGGACCGGGGCTTGCCTCTTCCTGGAGAAGCTCTGGTAGGCACATGGGCAGTCATTGGGACAGGGTGCCTCTGACCCACCAAGCCTGGCCCTGCAGGACCTGGCGGAGTCTGAGCTAACCGGGATTGGAAAGGCAGGGTCAGGCATGAGCTCACCAGGGGCTTCTCCACTACAGGCATCCTGCTGGGCTTGGCCAGACCTGGGTGACCTGGACCCTCGGAGTGGACCCTGTCCCCTGGCACTAGGGTCACAGATGGTGAGTCAGGAGAAGGCAGCCTCCCTCCTCTGTGGGTGGCAGCCTCCCTGCCCGGGGTAGACACCTGTTCCCAGTGAGAAGGTAGGGGGCCCAAGGGCCATGCCTGGCTGTGCTGGCGGACTGTTAGGGAGATGGAGCTGAGCTTCCTTGGTGCCAGGCTCTTGCCAGTCTCCTGTGGGGGCACACTCCACGCCCTAGCTCCAAGGCCTGGTCGGCCGGAAGCCTGTGGGATGTGGCTCTGGGGGAAAGCATCCAGATGGACGGTCTTCTTGAGAACAGGGATGAGAGGTGACACCCCTCCAGGGAGCTTTGAGGGGCGGGCAGGGCGCCCCAGTAGGTGGCTGCGGGAGAAGGAGGTTCCAGCGCCTGGGGCTCCGTGAGGCTGCATCTCAAAGTTGTGGTCCATCCAGGTCTTTCGTCTTCCCCTGATTAACAGAGACAAGGGGCCAAGCAGGGGTGAGGTGCTCGAGCCTGCAGGTGCTGGCCTTCCCCCTCCTGACTAGCAGCTAGCGCTCCTCTGAAGGGGCCTTGTTTGGGGGACTGTCAAGTCCTCAGTGGAGTACACATGTCCCTTCCTACAGCCCTCCTACAGCTCCCACCTGCTACATGCCTACACACCTCACACACATGGACCCTCTCACACACACACACCTACCAAGATACCAGGTGAATGTGAAAGAATGTTCCAGCAATGGGTGGAATCCAATGAGCAGGCTGCCCCGGCATGAGGAAACCTCTCCCTTTGCAGGCGAGTGGCCATGGCCCCTCTATGGCCAACTCCATGGAGGTCACATATACATGTTCAGGAGCCCCAGTGGAGGGCAGTGGTTATTGGAAGCCTATCTGCCTCTTCCAGAAGGGGCCAGAGGACTCCGGGTTCCCACACACAGCAGCCAAAATAGGAGTTCACGCGTCCAGGTAGGAGACCAAGAGATGACCAGTTTGACTTGGGAACAGGGTCTGCACCTGGGGCTCCTGCCTGGAACCAGGAAAGAGCCCTGGGCTGGCCTGCTGCTGGAGCTGAAATCGGAGCCAGAATTGGAGCTGAAGAGGGCCCTGGACGAGGTGAGGCTTGGGAAGTAGAGAAGTAACGAGCATTCACAGGGTACTTGTCCAGTGAACAAGCCGCAGTACCTGCCCTGGGGGGACCGGCCATCCCCAGGGGCACCAGACAGTGAAGCAGGCAGAGCTATGCTGGAGCTGAGCCTTCGGGGTTAAAGGAGAGAGGCTGGGCCTGGGGCTGGGGGAATTCACACAGAAGGCCCGAAGGTGAGGAAATGTGGCATCTTTCTGAAAATCCTCCATGGGGCTCCCAGGCTGTATCGTGGGGGAGGGGTGAGACAAGCCTGCAGGTGCGCTGGGGCCCAGGCCAGGCCACAGTGATGCTCAGGCCCTGGAAGACGACCTGGTCAGATCTGCAGGTGGCCACTCCAGGACTGTGTGACGGCAAGATCAGGGGGAAGAGAAGTGGAGGCAAGGAGGGAGTTCCCTGGTGGCCTAGTGGTTAGAATACCGGGCTTTCACTGCCGTGGCCCGGGTTCAAGCCCTGGTCAGGGAACTGAGATCCTGTAAGCCTCCCAGCAAGGACAGCAGCGAGTTGAAACACTCTGAGCTGGGGGTGGGGCTGGAGAAGGCTGAATAGCACAGAGGAAGCAGCAGCAGGACTGCCAGGACATGGGGAGTCAGGGAGGGGGCGTCAAGGACTCTGGCTGGTGGTCTGCATGGATGAGCCATTCCCTGAGGGGGGCTCCACAGCTCCCAGGCGGCCAGCTGGTGCACACTCTGGGCTCCATATAACCCACCCTCTGGAACAAAGTTGTTTCTGTTGCTTTCAGCACAGCAGGTGGGGACATGATACTGGTGAGGGGGGCTGGCAGCAGGCGCTTATGGGGGGAGTGTGATTTTATGGCTAGGGCCCTAAAGTTTGGAGCAGGGACGGGGAAGGCAGGACACTGGAGGGGTCTTCATCATCTTTCACGGTGGCGCCCCAGACCCTTATCCCCATCCAGTCACATATTTGTACCCAAGGCTGTCCCTGCCTTATCACCTCCCCACTTGGCTTATCCCTTCAGCCCTGCTTTGGGGCCCTTAGTCACAACCACACATACCTGGGTGCATGCATGTTTACCCTGCACTTAACCACAAACATCTACCCTCAGTGTGTGTACACACACACACACACACACACACACACACAGAGCTGGCCAGAGGACAGAATTTCTGAGATCTGCTTGTTCTAACATCCCCAGATCCCTTCCCCTCACTGAGCATCCACCCCCCCATCAATCACTTGGTACTATCCTCCCCCCACCCACAAATACTCACCTACCTTGATCAGAGAACAAGAAAGATCTAGTGTTCTTCAGTCTGGGAAGCTAACTCTAGTGCAGGGCCCTCACCTCCTCCGCGCCCAGATTCTGGCTGTGATGACCAGCTCAGGGATCTCATCTCTCTGGTCCCCTCAGGGGCCTCATCCCTCTGGTCCCCTCAGTCTCCAGGCTGTAGTCCCCAGGCCTAGGGCCCAGCCTTCTCCTGACCTGTACCACCAGCTACATCCACAGCTGGGCTGGGCTGTGGGGCAGGGAGGGGCTGGCTTCTCAGCAGTGGGCGTCAGTGAATGGCTGCTCTGAGCCTCTGGAATCCCAAAGGGCCATGGGAGGCTCCTAACGGCCAGGCTGGGCTGCCCTGGACTCAAGGACACGTGGGGTGTGGTGCCCTGCTGCCTGCCCTCCCCAAATCTGCTCTGTCTCCCACAGACTCTGACCCTGGAGAGATGTCTGCAATAAGAATAGGGAGACTCCAAATATGGCCATGCTCCAGTGGTCCCAGAGCCGACCTCACTTCTGCTTTCCCTCTGCATTGCCCCACACCCTGTTTAGTTCTGTGACCCTCAGACCACCTTGGCCACCCATCTGAGGTCTTTCCTGGAGCAAGCTGGAGTTCCTGGGGACTAAAGCAGGGGCTTTCTGCTTCAACATCTATCCCCTGAGCCCGTGTTCCCTCCAGCTGGATCCTGTACTAAGGCCCTGAGCCTGTGAAGATGACCCTCCCCTGGGCCTGAGGAGACCCAGGCAGCCACCCAGCCTGGCTCTGGCATTGCGGGCTGTCAGCAGACCCTGGCCCTTGGGCTGGGCTGGGTCCCCTCTTCTGCCTCTATCATAGGAATAGTAATAGTAATGAAGGTGATAATAATAGCTACCGTTTACTGAACACTTACTATGTGCCAGGCACTATGTCAGGGCTGGGAAGGAGCCCGCTTCTGCTCAGGAAGATGGGAACGTAAATAGATCCTTACAGTAACTATAATACAGCAGTGACGGTGGGCATCCTCCGAGCACTCACCCTGAGCCAGGAACTAGGCTAAGCATTCTCCTGGCATCTCCTTTCATCTTCGCCTCGTCACGGGGACCAAGCAACTGAATTCTTAATTTTATTTAAATTTAATCTGTGGCTATGATATTGGACAGCACAGTTCTGAAGGGCCTGGATTTTATTCATCTCTGGGTCCCAGGGCCTAGTAGGAATTACCCTCGTAAGTTTCTGTAGAATGAATGAATAAAAAGAAAAAATGATTGAATGAATGGTGAATGTGTGGACCTAGGAACTTCCCCTCTTCTTATTCATTCTCTCCCCTTCAAGCTTTAGGTTCTCCAACTTGGCTGTGCTCTGGTTACCAGGACAACCTGCTGGAAGTCCTAGTGGGTGGGGGAGGGGATCTGTCTGGAGTTCTTCCCCTTCTCTCCTTGCTTTGAGGCCTGAGGACCAGCCTGATTCTAGGAAGAAAAGAGGTGGCTGGGGGAGGGGATAGCACAGCTCTCCCTGGACAGATTGAGTTGAGGGAGCCTTTACTGCCCACCCCCGCTGGATTGCATTATCTTTGAGATGCAGAAACCCTGAGCTGAAGTCAGGGGTCCTTACTCGCTGGCTTCTCGCCTCTCTTTGGCCAGTGACTCATTGTGCAACTTCTATCAGATCTCTTGCCCCTCTGGGCCTCAGTTGCCTTTTTAAATAGGGACCAGATGCCTTCATGTGGCCTCTTGAAGGTCTAGAATTCCTCCATCTTGCTCCCTGCCAGGCTGTTAGGGCCTTGAGAGCAAGGAATGGGTCTTGTTCATCTCAGTATTCCTGCTGCCCACCTGCCCGTCTCTCTCCTCCAGTGTTGGGGGCCTGGACGAAACTGCCTGCCTGTTAATTACGCGCTTGGGTTCAGCTGCCCTCTAGTGGCCCAAAGTAGCAATGACCTCCTTGTGTCCGTACACAAGTTTTTTTCCCACCAAAGGAAAGATTGACAGGCCTGAAAGTGGCCTCAAAGGACAGACCTCCACCCAAGCAAAAAATCATTGTGGTGGCCTCCCAGACAAGTGGCACAAGCTCTAGAGTCTCAAACCTGGGTTTGTTACAGCTGTGCGATTTTGAATAAGTCACTTAATCTCTGTGAGCTCCAGTTTCTTCATCTGTGAAGTGGGAATTATATCAGTCAAGATGGGTTAAATTATGTTGCAGTAACAAACAATTCCAAAATCCCAGTGACTTATAATAACAACTATTTATTTCTGATTCATGCCTCATGTCCGCTGTGGTCTGGGTCCACTGAGGCTCTGTTCCATGTCTCCTTCACTCTGGAACCCCGGCTGATGGAGCAGCCGCCTTCTGGAGCCGTGTTGGTCATTGTGGCAGAGGAATGAGAGAGTGGTGAATCATATGGTAGCTATTAAATGCTTTGGCCTGGACTTTTCTCATCACAACTCATTGGCAAGAACTAGTTGCAGGAAGGTTAACCCTACCATGTGCAAGAGCTGAAGAGCCAGACATATTTGGCAAGCAGCACTGCCGGCCCACTCCCACGGCTGTAAGGATGCAGTGAGAAGTGCCAGTGCACTATCCCTCATGCAATGAATTCAATCAACCTTAGCCATTGAAATTACTGCCTTGTAATTCTGATTTCCCCTTTTATTTACCCTCGTGATTTTCTGTGACTTCCACATCAATTCCAACTGTTTACAGCTGCAGATACAGAGAGGGAAATGGACTTGCCAAGTTTCACACAATGAACCCGTAGCTGGACACACACATCCCCAGGCTCCAAATTCTGAGCTCCCTGCCCACCCCCCACCTGATGGGGTGGAGGAGAAGGGGCTTTGCCCTCCCATTGTTCTCTGTATGGGTGTTGACTGACAGTGTGACGGTCTTTTGAGGGGGCCTGGAGCCGCTGCCCTCCTCCCAGAGCTGGTCTCTCAAGTCTTCCCAAGCCCTGCCCGCTCAGCCAGAGTGGAGAGCCGAGGGGGTAGAACAATGAGAAGCCTGTGCCGCCCTCCGGGGCCAGAGTCCGAACATTGCAGCCATTCCTACGCAGGGACCCTACACATTCCCGCCTCTTGTTTCCCAGTCCTGGGCCCAGCCCAGACATACCCACCCCGTATCCTGACAGCAACCAGATGGTGGGAAAGGAGAACTCCCCGGACTCTTCAAAACCTCCCAAAGCATTTTAAAAACCTGCACAAAACCTGACCCCCAGAAAGCCTCCTAGCCTCTCTAAAATCTTTGTCTCTAAGCAGATGGGTGGCCCCTGGCAAGACAAAGAGACGGGCCCCACTCATCCGACAAGCGTGCTTTCAGGGAGGCCCTGCCCAGTGCCATGGAGGCTGCAGGCTGAGATAAGAAGATGCTGTCACTCCTCTCCACAAACATGTGAAAAAAATCACAGCACAAGACTAGGGCTGTAGTGGGGAAAGCTGCCGGTGGGGTCAGGGAAGGCTTCCTGGAGGACGTGGCAATTAGCAGGTCATCAGGTTCTCTCCCTGGACCTACGCCTTACTTGAAACACAACTTTCTGGTTGTTCATGCTCCTCTCCCACCACTTACTCACCAGTATTCTGTGCTGCAACCACACGACACCACTCACAATTCTCAGAAAGGTCTGGGTCCTCCCTAGCCTCCACGGCTTTGCACTTGCTGGCTCCTCTTCCCTTTACAGGGAAAACTCTTATTCAGCCTTCAAAACCCAGATCAGTAGTCATATCCTCCTTGATAAACCCCTTCCCTGGGATTCAGTTCTATTTTCAGTTTCTCACACATACTTCTCTCACTACGACAGTTGTAATTTGTTTACATCTCCATCTGACCCCCCAGTTTGTGAGTTCCTTTGATTCAGGGACTATACTGTCATTGTCTTTGCATTCTTGGTGCCAGACCTAGTGCCGGGGGTAGAGCAGGTATGTGACATGCCTCTGCAGGGTTCCGGAGAATAGCTGTATTATGCATGGGATGTATATAGTGCTTTCCTGCCAACTACCTCCTTTGACATTTACCTTAACCCAGCAAGGCAGGCAGGGCAGGAGTGATGTAAAAACAACCAGCTCTCTACAAGAATCTGACATGAGCTGAGCGCAATGTCAGGCACTGACAGAGGACACTTATCTGGGCTTTAATCATCTGTGATTCTCAGTGCCTGGCACACAGAAATGCTTGGTGAACTCAGTTGTGTGTCAGAGCAAGAAACTCGCCCCCAAAAATGCAACGTATTGTTATTTTTTAAATATTTATTTATGTATTTATTTATTTGGCTGCGCCGGGTCTTAGCTGGCATGCAGGATCTTCGTGGCCGTGTGCGGGATCTTCCTTATGGCGTGAGGGATCCTTTTTTTTTTAGTTGTGGCATGTGGGATCTTTAGTTGCGGCATGTGAACTCTTAGTTGCAGCGTGTGGGATCTTTTAGTTGTTGCCTGTGGGATCTAGTTTCCTGACCAGTGATCGAACCCAGGCCCCCTGCACTGGGAGCGCGGAGTCTTAGCCACTGGACCACCAGGGAAGTCCCAAAAAATGCAATTTTAAAAAATATTTATTTATTTATTTATTTATTTATTTATTTATGGCTGTGTTGGGTCTTCGTTGCTGTGCGCGTGCTTTCTCTAGTTGCGGAGAGCCGGGGCTACTCTTTGTTGTGGTGCGCGGGCTTCTCATTGCAGTGGCTCCTCTTGTGGAGCACAGGCTCTAGGCGCACAGGCTTCAGTAGTTGTGGCCTGCGGGCTCAGTAGTTGTGGCTTGTGGGCTCTAGAGCGCAGGCTCAGTAGTTGTGGCACACGGGCTTAGTTGCTCCACAGCATGTGGGATCTTCCCAGACCAGGGCTCGAACCTGTGTCCCCTGCATTGGCAGGTGGATTCTTAACCACTGAGCCACCAGGGAAATCCCCCCAAAATGCAACTTAAATGGACAGTTTTATAGGATTTACTATTGCCTGGCCCTGACCTCAAGTTGCTCCCAGTACAGTCCTCTGGCATGCCCTGGCAGATGGAAAAATCTGGTTCCATGGGCACTGGCCTGTTTCTGTAGGCTCTGCCATCTGGGTCAACCCTGCCCCTTGTAAAAAATGCTGAGGGCACAGTCTACTGTGTTGCTCTTAACACTGAGACATTTCTTTTTAGTATTTGGAACCAGAAAACTTGTCTTTCATTAACAGTCAATTTCTCCTTCTATCACCTAACAGGAATAAAAATGACCTCTTTGTGTTTCCCTTTTCCCTCTGGCTGCCAGGAAGCTCAAAGACAAGTAATAGTATTACAGTAGGAGTCAGAGTCAGAATATTTCCTTTCCACCCCCATGTATGTGGCTCCTTCAGCTAAAACCTTCTTGGGTCCTTTATGGGAGGAGCATGTATAAGTAAACATTTATGCAATAAGCCCTGGGGAGAGCACAGGGAAAGGATCCAGGCTGAAGAGTAGAAGGCTTGGGTGAATCCCTTACCGTCTCTGAGCCTCAGGCTCCTCCTTGGCAGCCTGGGGTAGGAGACCCTGCTGCAGCTTTTGGACAGAGCCAACTTTCCTGCGATGAAGACTGGCCACTGCCCAGGCCTCAGGTAGGGTCACGGTCAACATCCTCCCTGCTGAGGCTGTGAAGCTTGTAACCTTGAACACCTTCACACTTTAGACCCAGTATGGCCAGAAGTTTTATTTTTAAAGAGGAGTCAGAGAAAAGATTTTTTCATGAAATCTCCTGAGTTATAAATGTTGCCAATTAATTTGCATTTTTTCAGGAATTCCCTGGTGGTCCAGTGGTTTGGGCTCGGTGCTTTCACTCCCAGGACCCGGGTTCGATCCCTGGTCAGGGAACTAAGATCCTGCCAGCTGCATGGTGCAGGAAAAAAAAAAAAAAAATTGCATTTTTTCAAAGCACTGTGTTGGACAAACCAATCTTGGCTGCTGGCCAGACCTAGTCTGAGGCCTTCCCTGGCTCATCCAGTTAAGCTGAATACATCTCCAATAGGGACTGTCTCGTGTGTTCAAGCTAGGGGTGGGGGAGCAGTTTTCATCATTTCTTCTGAATCCTGCCTTCCTTCCATAATATCCCAAGAGACCTGACAGTAGGACTCAGCGTCAGGTTCTGAGATGACCTGTGCTCAGGTCATGTTGACTGGTCCAGATGGGCCCTGACCCAAGCTGGACCACACACAGGACCCTGCCCCAGCCTTGGGTGATGAGTTTAAAATGGGTGCCTGACCTAGGATGAGCCATGAATCCCACCCCTGAGATATTTGTGCTTGCAGCCAGAGAGAGGCACAGGGTAACTCTCTCTCCACTGGCTGGAGCTGTAAGACATAAAATGCCAGCAGTTGGCTGCTACATTTTCCATGATGGGGGAATCGGGGTTGGCTAGTGAAGTGGGTATACAGAAGCAGGAATAAAAAATGGTTTGAGGGGCCTTCCCTGGTGGTCCAGTGGTTAAGATTCCACGCTTCCACTGCAGGGGGCACGTGTTCGATCCCTGGTCAGGGAACTAGGATCTCACGGGACACTTGGTGCAGCCAAAAAAAAAAAAAGAAAAAAAGTCTGAGAAAGAATTCTAAGGGGGTCTGAGTGGCTGGTTCTAGTTGTCCTGAGTCCCTGATACTTTCCTGTCCTACAGGACCGGAACACTCCAGAGTCTTTGTGATAACTTCCCCTTCTTACCCAAGCTAGCGGAGGTGGGGCTTCTGTCCTTCACAGTCATCAGTCCTAACTCATGCACATGGTCCTGCTTGGGCTCTTTCCAGTTTCCTGATGAACAAGAGCAGCACCGAGCTCCTCGTCCTGGCCTCCCAGCTCCCTCCCCCATGCCTGACACCTCTACTCACTTGGATTAGCACTGAAGGAACTCGTGAAATCCAGAGCCTCAAAATGAAAGAAGTTCATCCCCACAGGGAAGGGAGCTCAGAATACATTGGGGCTGGCACTGCCAGAGAAACTGAGGCAGTGTGGGACTGGCTACCGAGTGGGTGGTGCTGGTTACCCCCATTCTTGTGTGGGGTGATCTGTAAGGCACTGGAAGGGCCCTACCCTCCAATGGGTCTTTACAGAACCCACTCACCTGCTCACCTACCTCCGCCACACCCTGCCTGCCCTGGAAGTCCATACTCAGAGCACCGATTCACATGCTCACCAAATCTGAGGGTTCCTATCCACCCTCCCCACCCCAGACTCCCAGTCCCAAACCCAGGTGCTAGTAACCCCCGGGTCACCCCGGGTGGGTCACTTCTCTCCATGCTTGTTTCCTCTTCCGTAAAGCAGTGTCCTCAGTCCCTCTTGGGTTTTGCCCAGCATCCCTTCCCGTCCTTTAGGTAACAGCTGCAACCTACCCCCACCCCCTCAGACCATGTGATCAGTAGAGCCAACTCCACCCCTGGCTCCCGGGGTGGGTGCCAGAGCTGCCTGGCAATCAAGGCACCCCCATCCCCTAAGCTCATAAGCCTTGGGGGCTGACAGGAGCCCACCCCCTGAGGTTTTGCAGGAACAAGATGCGTGCTCTCTCCTGAAATCAAGGCACAAGGGCTGCGTGAGCCTGGGACTGCCAGGGCACCTTTGTACCATGTGGAGAAAATCCACCTGAAGGAAGCCCACAGGGCTTAGCAAGATGGAAAGAGAGAAGGATGGAGAGCTGGAGTGACCCAGTGACATCCTTGAGCCCCAGGGTCCAGCTGAGCCTGAGTCCAGAACCAAACCCTATTATTGCAGCTGTTTTCAGTTTGGTCTCTCGTGCCTGCAAGAGTCCTGGGCGGTAGTGTGGTGGGGAAGCTGCCTGGTGGGGGCGGGGGGAATCTCTGTGAGCTGCTAAATGCTCTGCTGGGTCAGAGGTCAGGGCTGTGAGACTCAGAAACAACAGGGCTGGGCCTGGGGTGAGGCAAGAGAGGTGCCGAGAATTGAATGAGGTGGCCCTCTTGCCTCGCTCTAACCTGGCTCTGCAACACAGCCCCCTGCAATTCCTGGGTTTGCCCCAGGGAGGAAGGGCAGCCTCACCCCTCGAGATGAGAAAAGGCAGCTTTTGCTCTCGCTGACTCCTAAGATGGGGCGTGTGCAAGAGCGAGACCGGGTCTGGGGTCAGGAGGTCTGGTTCAAATCTCAGCCTGTTGCCCTGTTGCCTTGACAAGTCCCTATGAAAATGGAATGGCAGCTGCCTCCATGTGTTCTCCCGCTTTCAAGGAGGGGGACTTTTTTCTTTTTCTTTTTTTTTAATATCTTTATTGGAGTAGAGTTGCTTTACAATGTTGTGTTAGTTTCTGCTGTACAACAAAGTGAATCAGCTATATGTAAGGAGTGGGACTTTTTAAATGGACACACAGCCACCCAGCTCTTCCCAGCCTCCCTTGCAGCTAGGAGTAGCCACGTGACTATGTATTGACCGGTGAGGTGTAAAGGGAAGTAAGAGGTCCAGCCAGCAGGAGTGTCCCTCAAAGGGGCAAGTGGCCCCTTCCACCCTCCCTCCACCCTGCTCCTTGGGATGCCGAAGAGCCCCCTCGGATGGCACCAACCAGGACAACAGCCCTGCAGCAAGAGAGAAGCAACTCAGGTCCCCGAACACTGCAGGGAACTGTCCACCAGATCAGCTCTGGACAACCTCCCTACGAACTGTACCGTGAGAAAGAAAAACGTTCTATTTGGTTTAAGGCCCTGCTGTTTTGCATCTCTGTGCCTGGATTTATATCCTAACTGGTTCTCTACCCCGGGGATTCCAGTTAGTTAGGGGGGAGGGCACAAGTGCTACTGGTTTCTAGTGGGTAGAACCCAGAGATGCTCATCACCCTACCACACACAGGACAGCCCCCTTACAAAGAATGATCTGGTCCCAAAAGTCAATAGTGCCACTGCTGAGAAACTGCTCTTTCCTCTTGGAGATTCAGTGTTCCCATCCCCCAAATGGGGGGATATTGAACTATCATGTTTTTTATGAGGACCCAGTGAGATGATAGACATGATCCTACTTTTAGGAAAGGAGACAGTCCTGCAAAGATAGTCATGGAGTCTTTATTATTGAGATAAATTAAGACGGACGCCCCAAAGGAGGGGAGTGAGCAGGTTGCCAATCTATGTCCAAAAAGGAGGCAGTGGTGCCCCACAGAGAAGGAGGGCTCCAGGGTGGGCTTGGGGCCCCTGGTGCAGTGCAGGACCAGGAGGGGAGGGCAAGGGCTCCTGCCAGCAGCCTCAGCCTTGGGAAAGGGAAGGGATAGGGAAGTCCAGCCGAGGGAGGGGGGTGGGAACTGCTGGTGGTCCCCACACTGCCCACAAAGCTCACCCCATCCCCACCACCTCCCATCCTGCCTGGGCCCCCCCACACACACAAACATGCTTCTCCTCCCCGCCGCACGCCTGCCCACTCCCCTCAAACGTTCTCTCTATCTCACACACACACACACACACACACACACACCTCCTTCCTCTATGGCCTTGCCCCTTGCACACCCCACCACACACACTCATCCATGCCAAGCCTGGGTCCAGAGTGGTAGGGCTGGGCTGGACTAAGTTGACATCCCTCCAAAGGGGGCCCTTTCCTTGGGTCAGCTTTGAAGCCTGGCCCATGAAGCTGTAGGGTCGATACCATTGGCTGGAGTGGGGAGCTGAGCATCACCGAGGATCTGGTAGGGAAGTGGGAGACCTGGAGGCTCAGGACAGGCAGGGGCAGCCATGCCTCACGCCGGGTGGAGGGGCAGGAGTGCTGGGCAGCACAAAGGCACTGGGGGGCCGTGGGGCATCCCCGGAGCTGGGGAGGGCAGGTGTGGAGTGAGCTGGCTTGACCTGGAGAGCAAGCCCTGGGCCATCAGAAGCGACATCTCGGGGCACCCAGGTGCCCCATCTCCCCACAGCCAGGGTCCTCCCAGAGCCCCTCCTCCCGGCGTTCTCCTCCTCTGCCCCGGGGTCTCCAGGCCGGGCGGGACGGGAGAGGGCACCCGGTACCCACCTCCCACCTCCAACAGAGCCGGTCAACTCAGACCTCGGGGCCCCCGAAGGCCAGGTTGTCGCGAACCATCAGTGTCTTGCAGAGGTCACGGTCCACCAGGGGGCGCTGCATGCGCCACTTGTGCGCCTCCTGCAAACCGGGCTCGAAGTAGTAGATGCAGGCGCCGAAGCCCACCAGGATGAGGACAGAGATGAACAGGTAAACAGGCACGAACCAGTCCAGGAAGTGCGGCATCGCGGCGGCCTTGGCTGCTGAGACACGGTCGGTGAGAACCAGCAGAGAGGCTGCTTATTCCACCCACCCTCCCAGAGGGGGACCCGCAGGCTTCACAGAGCCAGGAGGTCAGAGCTTCACCTTAGGGATGGGAAGACGGAGACCCTGGAGAGTGGAGGGCAGTGACAGCAGCCCCGGCCCCCTGACCAAGCACACAGCTGCCCCCACCACAGGGTCCCACCCAGCTCCTACTCACCCTTCTACAAGGAAGCTTATAGCTGAGGGCTGGCCCTGGCTCAGTCCCTCAACAGTATGTGTGCCCTCAGGCAAGTTGCTTAACCTCTCTGGGCCTCAGCATTGTCCCCTGCAGAAGGGGACGCTAACAGGGCCTTGTGGGGATTCAGTGAGGTGACTGACCCCTCAGGGCACTCAGTAAAGGACAGCTTGGGCCATGCCTCCTCTGAGCCGCCTCTCCCGGCTCTGACTGTGCATTTGCAGAGGCTGCCACTTGCTAGGCCCCTCACAGATGAGTGGGTCCCCAGCCACCCGTGCATCCTGGCTAGGTGTGGCTTGGTGAAAGCATGGTGAACAACCGCCCATCCCTAGGGGACCTGGTTGATATCAACAAGCTCTGCACAGGCTCCCGAATTCAGGCCCATGCCCCATTTTATAATTATAAGAGTATGGACACAGGTGCCAGCCCCAAAAGACTTGGACATTGGTTTCCACATCCGTAAAATGGGAGTGAAAACAGTATCTAGGTCATAGGGCTGTTGTGATTGTTAAAAGAGTTAATTTGCGTAAAATGCTCAGAACCAGTGCCTGGCGCTTACCAAGTGCCACATAGTAGTTTGTTCTTATTCTCTGGGCCTCAGTTTCCTTATCTGGAAAATGGGCATAGAAGTAGGACCCACTTCTTAGGGTCTCTGTGAATGTTTAACAAGACAATGCCTAAGGAGCATTTAGCAACATGCTGCTTGGTGCAGAATCGGCACTCAGTGAATATCAGCTATTGTTATTTCCAGTGCACCAGAGGTGGGGAAAGCAGGAAAGTGGAAGCTAGCAGGTTTAAGGTGCTTCACAAGTTTTACATACACCCAGCCTCTTTAGAATGGCCCAAAGATGCCCACATCTGCTCTCTGCCAACCTTGCCAGGCTCATCTCCCACACTACGTGCCATCACAGGGAACCACTTGTCAATCACCTATGTGCATCTGCATGTTATACAGTCTACATCTTTGCATATGCTTTCATTTTCCTTGGAATGTCCTTTGCATTCATCTTCATGTGGCAAACTCCTGTACATACTTCAAAAGCCACACCACAGGTTATCTCCTCCAGAAATGGAATAAATCAGGGCCCATTTAACCCACCCTCAACCCCTTCCTGAGGTGTGAGAAAGGGGTAAGGTGAGGAGCCCCACTTCTGCCTGTCAGGCAGGGAGACCACAGTCAGAATGCAGTCACAGACCTTACAAAAGGCCTATGGGGTAGGTGTTACTGTCCACATTTTACAGATGAAGAAACTGAGGCCCAGAGAGGTTCACTAACTTGCCCTGAGTTACCCAATTGAGAAGTGACAGAGCTGGACTCCAACCCCCCAGCGATGTCCTGAGGTTTGATGGGGAAAATACCTGAACAGAATGAAATGAGCAAAGGCCCACCTTGTCTTCTAGGGAGGGAAGAAAGGGGATGGATGGAATGACCTCCAGGGCAGGCTGAAGAGAAGCTCCAGCTTTTCAGACCTCTGTCTCCAAGCTCCAGCTCCTCTTGTCCCTCTACTGCCAGGTGGGTCTACGAGGTGGGCTGTGACCCCAGGGGAGGGAGAGATGCTGCTTCCCAGTCCTGCATCCACCCAGAGCCCCTCCCCTGCCCTCCAGGGTCCCCACTGGCTGTTCTGAAACACAGTGTCTCAAGGTGCCCTATTCTCCTCATGGAGACATAAAATGAAGAGTGTGCTAATGGCCCAAAGTCAGGGTTACAGCAGTGTCCTCCTAACCATCTGCCCTTCTGTAGAGCCAAAGAGAGGGTTCAGAATTGCTTGGTGTGGCCTGCATTTAGGGGGAGGTGGAGAAGGGGACCTACAAGCAGAAAGGCTGCTCCAAACTAGCCTGACTGAGGCCAAGTGATTCGTGCCCCCTCCCCTGGCCCCACCCAGGACCCCAGCCTCCTTTGCGCTTACACATGAGAATGGGGGACTTGGGCAGAGCAGAAGCCATTTCAGCTGCAATGCTGTGGGCCTGTGGAGCAGTGTTCAGGGTCTCCCAACCTCTCCAGCCCTGTGAACAAAATCCCAGGCATTCTGGGGCAACTGAGGACCCCAGACCTTCTCCTGGCTTCTCAGAGGACTGGCTTAGCTGAAGCAAAACATTCACTGGCCTTCTGTGTGACCTTGGGCCCCTCCTCACCGTCTCTGAACTTCCAGGGTTCCCTGCACAGTGACGGGGTGGGGGCGGGGGCTATCAGATGATCTATAAGGAATTTTCTAGCCCCCATTCCAGCTAAAGTCCCATCCAGGACAGTGTGAGGGTTGCAGAGCCCCTCTCCCTGCCTCCCAAGCACCACTCAATCCCCCACCCCGACCCCCATGCCCGCAGACCCACCTCAAGCCCTGCAGATGACTGTTCCGGGGGCTCCGGGCTGAGCGCACAGCCTCGGCCTAAGCAGCTCAGTGTCGGCCCGTGGACTCAGTCGCAGCTGCTGTCCCCAGAGATGCTGCCATCTGCAGCCGACCCGGGTGCTGGAAGCCGAGAAAGGGCGAGGCCAACGCCCCCTACGGGAGACAGAGTTTCTCAAGCCCAGGGGCTCTGACTGGGCCAGGAGGGGGCAGTCCTGGGCTAGCTCCGGCAGCCTGTACCTCTCCCTGCCCATTGGAGACCCTTCTCTCTGCCCCCCACCCTCAGGATAGCGGGAGGTGGGACCTGCCTTAGCCAATCAGCAGTCTGGCAGAGCAAGGGCTTTATCCTCTGTTGCCCTGGCAACCAGCCTTCTCTTCAGGATCCCTTGCACTGTGCACATGGTACAGAGATGACAGGCAGAGCAGGGTTGGATAAATTCGGGACAGATGGGAGCCACCCAGCATGCTGCTGGACCCCACGGCTACTAGACCTAGAGAGGAAGTGGCCCTAACCAAGATAACTAGGAGGATTTGGAGACTTGTCATTTGAGGGTAGGGAGAGATTGGGGTCCCTGGCACGTGGGTAGGACACAGAAGCAGTGACCAGTAGAGCCAATGAGGGTCATGTGTTATAGAGGGAAGAACCAAGACTGAGATTCTGGACACATTGGTCCACTGTAGCATTTACCATATGCCAGACACTGCTTTCAGTACTTTACATATTTATGTTAACTCATTTATTGGTCATCCAAGGTCACATGGCAAGAGTCTCAGTGCCAGGGTCGGAGCCCTAGCCTGGGCTGCAGGCCCGTTCTCAGGCGCTGCCCTCCTGGTTCTGCCTCACCAGCCCCGGAGGCCCCCTGGCTGGGATACGGCCTGAGAGAGTCGTGGCTCCCAGCCACGGAGCCCTCCCCCCCAGGCCAGGACTGGGCCCCGCATCACTTCATCTGGTCCTCCAGCTGGTTAGTTGTTGAAGCCCACTTTGGGGTTGAGGCAGCTTCGGCTCAGAGACGTGAAGCTGCTTACCCTCTTCTTCTTCAAGGTCACTCAGCTTCTCAGTGACAAAGCCAGGGCATGTGCAGGGGTGGGCTGGAGGTGAGGGTCCACCTCCCAAGCCTGGGTCCTCCCTCCTATGCTATAGACAGAGTGTTTGCAAAGTTTCAGAGGCCCAGTGAGCATTCCATAAACAGCAGTGGTTATCGTCTCAGGAGGAGAGAGCAGCCCCAGAGGCCCACGGGGTGGGGAAGAGTCTTCGAGGAACCATCTCCCTGGGGAGTCCATTCCCAGAAACTGAGGACTGGCAGGTGGCAAAGGCTATGGGTAAAATGGCTTTGGGTCTCTGGGTCCCCCACCCCACAGACACCCTGCCAGCTGTGGGACCATCTGGGAGTCCTGCGAGTGTCCTCTCCAGCATATGTGGGCCAAGGGGAGTGAGTTTGAGTTTCCAGAGAGATTTTTATTAAGATCTAAGGTACATACAGTAAAATACAAACCTTAAGTGATGAACGTTTACGTGTGTATACACCTTTGCAGCTGCCACCCAGACCACGTCTAGGATATTTTCATCATCCCAGACAGTTCCCTCCTGCCTCTTGCCAGTCAATACCGCCTTCCCAAAGGCACCCACTGATCTGATTTCTGTCACCATAGATTAGTTTTTCCTGTATTTGTATTTCACATAAATGGAATCTTTTTTTTTTTTTTTTTTTTTTTTATTTATTTTTGGCTGTGTTGGGTCTTCGTTTCTGCGTGAGGGCTTTCTCTAGCTGCGGCAAGCGGGGACCACTCTTCATCGCGGTGCACGGGCCTCTCACTATCGCGGCCTCTCTTGTTGTGGAGCACAGGCTCCAGATGCGCAGGCTCAGTAGTTGTGGCTCACGGGCCTAGTTGCTCCGCGGCATGTGGGATCTTCCCAGACCAGGGCTCAAACCCGTGTCCCCTGCATTGGCAGGCGGATTCTTAACCACTGCGCCACCAGGGAAGCCCACATAAATGGAATCTTATGGTATGTGCTCCTTTGTGTCTGACTCCTGTTGCTCAGCACAATGCTTTTCTCTGCACTGACGATGTTGCCTTACCAATGTACCACAGCTTATCTGTTCACCACTGAAGGACATCTGGGGCATTTCCAGTATTGAACTATGATGAGCAAAGCTGGCAAAGTGCCGTTGAACAGTTTGGAGTGGGAGGGCAGAGAGGAGGTGGGGGAGGACGAAAGGGGCACAGAGAAACTTTTGGAGGTAATGGATACTTTCATTATAAATTGATTGTGGTGGTGGCTTCCTGGGTGTATATTTATATCAAAACTTATCAAATTGTACACCTTAAATATGTGTAGCTTATTACGTGTCAATTATACCTTAATAAATCTGTTTTTAAAACTGATAAACAGGGGACTTCCCTGGTGGGGCAGTGGTTAAGAATCTGCCTGTCAGTGCAGGGGACACGGGTTCGATCCCTGGTCCTGGAAGATCCCACATGCCATGGAGCAACTGAGCCCGTGCTCCACAACTACTGAGCCTACGCTCTAGAGCCCGCGTGCCACAACTACTGAAGCCCGCACGCCTAGAGCCCGTGCTCCGCAACAAGAGAAGCCACCGCAATGAGAAGCCCGCGCAGCGCAATGAAGAATAGCCACCGCTCGCTGCAAGTAGAGAAAGCCCGCACGCAGCAACAAAGACCCAACGCAGCCAAAAATAAATAAATAAATTTATTTTAAAAATTGATCAGCGGCCCTTAGATATTGTTTTAGCCACGTGATTCTTTATTCACACAAAAGTTTATGGGAAGCTCAATATGTAATAGAGATGAAGCCAGAGCTGCTTCTGTTAAATGGTGGGGTGGGGTTTCTGGGCCCTACGTACTCAGCTTCTCCCCTGCCCCTCACGGTGCCCCTGAGGCATCTCCCCAGGGTTTCGCAGAAGTCAGTTGGAAAAACACTGGCCCAGAGGGTGTCTGATGGCCCTGCAAGTTCTGGGTGTTGATGATACAAGAACCTCCAGGCCTGGGTCTGGGCTTCCTGCCCATCTCTACACTTTATCACAGTATGGGTCTTACACACAACTATTTTCTATTGCACTACCTATGGGACAAGCACCAACTCACCTGACCCCTCAGCCAACAGTCACCTCCCCAGCAAAGTGTAGCGGGGGCCCCCCAGGGAGCCTTAATGCACCTTCATCTGGGCTCCAGCTGCTTCCCACGCTGGCTCTCACCCACTGTGCTGCCTTTGGTGGTTGTTATCTGCCCGTCCACCACTGAAACCTCTGTGCCTGGGTCACAGTGTCCAGCACCAGGCCTGACCCAAGGCAGGCACTCAGCACAGTTGGATTGAATGGGTCTCAGCTCAGCCCCTCCTGGAACGTGCTGAGCAGGGTCCAATGTCTTTCCTTGACTCTCTAAGGGCCTCAGTCACCTGGCCCTCGATCACCTCTCTAGCTTCACCTCCTCCACTCCTCACGCCACCTGCTTCAGCCACTGGCCTCCTTGCTGCTCCTCAGAAGTGTCAGGAATGCTCCCCACTTGGGGTCTGATCACTTGCTGCTCCTTCTGCCTGAATCCTCTTCTTCACTATATTTATTTATTTATTTAGCATTTTTATTTTTTAACATCTTTATTGGAGTATATTTGCTTTACAATGTTGTGTTAGTTTCTGCTGTATAACAAAGTGAATCAGCTATATGTATACATATATCCCCATAACCCCACCCTCTTGCGTCTCCCTCCCACCCTCCCTTCTCCACTATATTTAATTGGCTCCTCTCTCACCGCATGCAGACATCTGCCCAAACATCACCTTCTTTTTTTTTTTAAAGGAATTCCTTTATTTTTATTATTTATTTATTTATTTATTTATGGCTGTGTTGGGTCTTCGTTTCTGTGCTAGGGCTTTCTCTAGTTGCGGCAAGCGGGGGCCACTCTTCATCGCGGTGCGCAGGCCTCTCACTATCACGGCCTCTCTTGTTGCGGAGCACAAGCTCCAGATGCGCAGGCTCAGTAGCTGTGGCTCACGGGCCTAGTTGCTCCACGGCATGTGGAATCTTCCCAGACCAGGGCTCGAACCCGTGTCCCCTGCATTGGCAGGCAGATTCTCAACCACTGTGCCACCAGGGAAGCCCCAAACATCACCTTCTTAGCGAGGCCTCCCCTGACCTAAAGTAGCTCCTCCTACCCATCACGTTCTATCCCCTAGCCCACCTTACTTTATTTTCCTAGTACTTACTCTACCTGTCAGGGAGTCCCCTCCATGCCCCGTGCCATGGGGAATCAAAGCACCATCTGTGCTGGGGCAGGGGCTCCCTGAAGCCATGTACTTCCTGCTCTTTCTAAGCAAGGTATAACTAGTTTGGTTCATAGTGAGAAGGATTTAGGTTAGACAGAATGTATGCCTCTTTTCTCCCAGATGTCACAGTAATGAACACACTGTGAGATCACGGTCCTACTCCCCCATCACACTGAGTTGGTCAGTAATGTCTGATTCATCTGTGTTCCCAGGATGGGGCATTGGGTCTGCCCTAGGAAATGAATGAATGAATCACTGCTGAGAATAAACAAATGGATGTAAATCAATTAATTCATTCAACAAATATTTATTGAGCAACTACTATGTACCAGAGACTTTTTAAAGTGCTGGACATACAAACTGACAAAATCTTTGCCCTCATGTATCTTATGCTCTAGTTGGAGAGACAGACAATGAGCAGATAATTATATAACTGTTGGGAGAAGCAATCTGCTGTGGGCTCTGAGTCCCTGCAGGTTCTTGCTGAGCATATGCCAAGAAAGCAGGGCTCTGAAAGCTCTTTACCCAGGCCATTTCTAAGGGTTTGTTTTTGCAGCAAGCAACCTTGAGGGTTGGAAAAAGAACAGGAAAAACAAGCAACCGGAAAAAGAACAGGCATGCCTACCACTCACTATAAAAGTGGTGAATTTCTAACCTCTGTGTTCCTCTCCTATAATGCCATCCACGAGGTGTACAGGCAAACATGATGGGTGGGTCCTTTGCAGGGCTTGCGGGACATGGGGAAAATGACACAAACAAAGGTAAAGCCACAGCTACTGCTTTTACCTTGAGTAATAATGTCCTTTGTCCCTTACCCAGGAGTTTCATGTCTTCTGCAGCATCCATGAAAAGGTAACAGACTATTACTAAACAGTAATAAACAGTAACAGTTTATTAGTTTGTAAAATCTCAGGTGCTGCCCAGTTCTAGTCAATATGTGAAGTGCTATTGAGAAAACTGAGCAGAAGAGGGGAGAGAGGGATTATGGGAGGGCTTGCTATTTTAGATAGCGTCGTTAAGAAAGCCCCCTCTGATGAGGTGACATTGCAGCAGAAACATGAATAAAGTGAGGAAACAAGCCATGTGACTATTTGGGAGGAGAGCATTTCAGCCAGAGGGAACCACAGGGCCAGGGGTCCTAGAGCCGTTGTTAGAGGGAGAAGGGCAGAAGATGAGGCCAGAGAGACTGTCAGGGGCCAGAACCCACAGAGCCTCAAAGGCCCTGTAAGGCATTTGCAATGTACCTGAGTGAGAGGAGAACTATCGGTGGGTTTTGGCCAGGGAAGTGGCCTGCTCTGATTTCTCTTTTTAAAGGATGACTCCGATTGCTGTGTGGAGAATAGCCAGTAACCCTGGAGACCAGGGTGGAAGCAGGGAGCCAGTGAGAAGGCTCTTACAGTAGACCTGGTGAGAGATGAGAGTGGCTTCTCCTGGTGGTGGGGTGGAGGTGGTGAGAAATGGTCGGCTTCTTGCATTTTAAGAATAGAACCCACAGGCTTGCTTACGGATTGCTTGTGAGGTGCAGGGAAGGGGAGCCAAGAATGACCCAAGATTTTGTTCTGAGCAGCTGCAAGGACGGAGTCAACTGAGATGGAGAAGATGTGTGAGGGACAGGTTTGGAAGGAATCAAGAGCACCTTGAATGAGCACGAATGAATGAAAATGAATAACTGAATCACTGAATATCTTCTTTCTCCCAGTCGTGAAATAAAAGTCTTGTCCCGCAGGCAGCAGCACCCTGTGTGCCTAGAGCCAGCGGTGGAACCTCCCCTCGGAAAAGGCGGTAGTGGTTCCTTTAAGAAGTCCCGCCCAGGCACTGTCACGTGACCCACGATTACGCACACGGGGTGGGATACAGGGCGGTTTGAAAGCCCGGCGCGCACCGCACGAGCGGCGGTTCGGCCTGTCCCTGGGATGTCGGTGTTGCGGCCGCTGGACAAACTGCCTGGCCTGAACACGGCCACCATCTTGGTAGGCGTCAGCAGCCCAGATTCTCCCGCCCGCCTTTCCTCCCAGGCTGTGCCTCAGCCGCCAGGTCCCCTGCGCTCTCTGAGGTGCTGGCGTGGGCTATTCTGGCTGGGGTGTGGTGGGCCAGAGAGCCACACTCTGAACCAGTCGGAGTAGCTGCCCTTCTGAGGCTGAGAGACGTCCCCACCAATAAGTGCGCAGTTTCTGATTGGTGGGGCGGCTGGGCGGGGCGACCGCGCGCGGGGCGGGGTGCCGGGTGTCCAAAACTCGGTTTTCCCGCGTAGAGAGGTCGGACTTCTGGGAGAGACAAGGCCTTTCCGGGAAGGGTCAGGGGAGGTAGTGAGTGCTTTCCGGACAGGACCGGAGAGGGTGCAAACCTTGGGCCCTCTGCCGGAGTCCTCTCGGTAAAAGGGTGCCTCGCGCGCTGGAGCCGGAATCTTGGGTTCGCGGCCGTCCGGGCCCTCCAGCGGGACTGCTGTGTCCAGGTATCAGTCTGTCGCCTTCTCTCTCTGGGCAGCTGGTGGGCACGGAGGATGCTCTCCTGCAGCAGCTGGCCGATGCGATGCTCAAGGAGGATTGCACATCGGAGCTGAAGGTGTAAGTAGCCTTATGCTGGGGGTGTCCGATCGCTGGCCTGGGCGCAAGGGAGAGCGGGGTTGGCGGTAGGGGGGCCGCCAGAGAGGCGGGCACAGGTGGAGCCGGTTGACCAACCCCTCGGAGTCTCCGTCTTAACGCGTGATCTGTCCCCGTCCAAAGGCATCCTCCATCACTGTCACACAGTTTTTCTATTTTCCTCTAGCACTTGTCACTATAAGAAGTTTCCATGTTTCTTTACTTGTTTCCAGTCTGCCACCCCTAGGGACACCAAGGTCAGCCCCTTGAGGGCAGGGACTTTGACTTTTGCTCACTGGTGAATCCCCAGTGCCTTGAGCAGTACTTGGCACAGAGTACATGCTCAGATACCCCCCAAACTTGGAGAAAAAGTAACTAAAGTATATTTTGTTTTCCTTTTTCTAACTGAGAGGGAGTAGAAACAGCTGCTGGCAGGAGTCAAGTGACTGAATACATGTGGGTGTCATTCTCCCTGATAGAAAGATTATGTTCTCTTATTCTACCTAGTATGGGGCATTTCCAATTCCCACAGAGGAAATACCCTCTAGATTTGGATCATTCTCCTTCAACATAATCTTTCCCTCAAAATAAAGATTGTTCATATGTCCATCTGTGCTCTACCTGTCTTGCCAGGCTCTTTGGCTATAGAACACCAAACACAATAACCAATAATCTCAAACCCATAGCTCAGAAATAGGAAGGGATAAGAAAAAACATTAATTTGGGACTTCCCTGGTGGTCCAGTGGTTGGGACTTTGCGCTTCCGCTGCAGGGGGCACGGGTTTGGTCCCTGGTCCAGGAACTAAGATCCCGAATGCCATGGGGCAAGGCCAAAAAAAAAAAGTCAAAAAAATTAATTAACATCAGAGTAAATGGAAAATGTGGACAAAATTGCCTGCATTAAACGAGATGGAAACCATTGGCAAAAAAGAGAGAGTCACATGACTTGCAAAAAATCTGATGAAGAACCCACTCTGGGAAAAGGGGAAGAAAGCTCCTTTTTGAGTGCTTTGTGCCATTGAGAAATTTAATAGGAACATGAATTTTTAAAAGAAGCGTTCAAAGACCAAATAATAACAGAATGAGAGGAAAAGGGAGGTTGCAGAGCTAAGGACAAAAAACGTGAAAAATAATACCATATGAGATCTATCTAATAAATACATAGAAACAGCAAGGATCAGAGTAGATGTGGTTAAAGACTTAATTATTTACAAAGAAGAAAGATTTGAAAAATTACAGCAAAAGTGTTTGAAGTGTAATAGAAGAAGACTTCCCTGGAATGAGTGAAGAGTTGAATTTGTCCGTTAAAAAGGGTACATATATCTTGTTCCAGGAAAAATGGACAATTATTTACTTCTGAAGTAAATAATTCTTCAGACTTTTAGGCAGGAGAAGCAAATCACCCATATGGTCATCTGTTCATTCTGTTGTCAAGTATTTTCGGCTCTCTGCATTTGGAGTATTTGGCAGGAACCAGCTTTGACCTTTTGTGGTTATGTGGAGCCATGTGACTAGTTCTGGCCAATGAGTTGTGAGCAAAAATGATTGTCTCTTTATTGCTGAAGCATTTAATTGCCAGTGAGAGACCTTCCCCAGTACCCTTTGTCTCTCTCATGTTCTAGAGTGGCAACTTCATTAGCTGAGGTCCGAAGTTATGGTTAGAGCAAAATATAAATGTATATAATAATACCATTAATAATAGCAATATAAATGTACATTTGTAAGTTTTGTCCAAATGGTAAGGTAGATTTTAAGAATGCTAATTTTCTCACTTTTCTTAATAATAGAGAATCAATCCCATATAGGTAAAATTAAAACTGTTAAAAATGATACCAACTTACTCATATTTTCCATAATCTTTTTTTAATTGGGTTCTTTGAGGAAATAATTTCTTGTGATTAAAAAATAATTTATCCAAAGTTCATCTTTTTTTTTCAGTTCTACTTTAGTTATTTTGCTTCCACTAAATTCAGATAAAATTAATACTATTATCCTATTTTTATTTATTTTTATTTTTTATTTTTTGGCCGCACCATGCCCCTTGCAGGTTCTTAGTTCCCCGACCAGGGATTGAACCTGGGCCACGGCAGTGAAAGCGCTACATCCTAACCACTGGACTGCCAGGGAACTCCCTCCTATTTTTCGATTACATCTACTGTATTCTAGTGTCTGAATGTGTATACATTGTGTACGTGGAGAGATGTTTAGAAAAATGTTCTAATGTTAATAGTTATTTCTAGGTAACTGAACTTTTAGGAGTATGTGTTTCTTTTTTAACTTTTGTGTTTTGTATACTTTTTGGTATTCTTAAATTATAAGCTGAGGGGTGGGGGGCAGATGAGTAATAGTCATATGTGGAAATGGGCAGAAGTAGAGGATTCAAAAAAACCCTTCAGGTGGGTATTTGACAATCTGAGACTAAGTCCAGACAAGAATGATGAGGGTGACTTGCCCAAGGTCACATAGCTGATAATTGGCAGACTTGGGATTTGGGGCCCCTCTGTCTTACTCCAAAGAGCTTCAATCTTAACCCCTAAACTTCACAGTCCAACACCCTCCCCGCCTTCTGAGCCTGGTCTCTCTCCCTCCCAGCATGCAGTGTAGATGGCTAGCCTCATGCCATCTTATATCCAAAACTCCCTGTTGCCAAGGCAGTTACTAAACTTTCTGGCAGGGAGAGTAGAGCAGGAGTCATCTGGATAGGACCAGCTCTGCCCTGCTCCTGTGCTCACCTGAAAAGTCTGGCTTCAGGTGAACAGGAGAGGAGCTCTTCCCTGTGACGGGTGGCATGTGAACAGTCATTGTGACGTGGGTGCGTATTTAGTCCTGCAATTTCTTGTTTTTCAGCCACTTGGCAAAGTCCCTCCCTCTGCCCTCCAATGTGAATCGGCCCCGAATTGACTTGATTGTGTTCGTGGTCAACCTTCACAGCAAACACAGGTGAGAGCCGGAGGATGGGGGCTGCCGGGCTCAGGTAGACCTGGCTCAGGGATGTCCTGGGACAGTGGCCTCACTTGTGATGGGAAGGAGAGGAGACAGGGAGAGGCTGCCTGGGGTTAACTTAGACCCTGAGGAGGGGGGAGCCAGTGGCCAATGCACGATGTTTAAAAGACACTGATAAATGCCAGCAGTGTCATCTGTCATTTGGCTCTCTGAAGCCTACTGTGTATCCCTGACAGCAGGCACAGACATGAATGAAACAGACCCCTGTCCTCAAGGTCCATTAGGAGAGGAGGCTAGACTTTTGAACAGACAGTGACAGTACCTGCGATGTGTACTGTAAAAAGAAGGAAGCCTGGGGCTGTGAGAGCCCAAACAAGACCTCTGACTCTCAGGACTTAGGTCAGGCTAGACTTCCCGGTGGAGGTGACATTTAAATAGACACCTGAGAGATGACGAGAAATTAGCCAGGGAAAGATGAAAGTAAGCAGAATGTTCCAGGTGAAGGGTTAATGTAAAGGGCAGGAGGAGCGTAGTGTGTTCGGAGGACTGTCAAGGCCTGTGCGGCGTCAGAGCCCAGTCTAGCGTGGGGCCGTGGCAGTGGCAGCATGGGTGGTGTTGATGCTGGTGGCCTGATCCGGTCTCCCTGTGGTGCTGGCAACCCTGGGGACAGGACTGCAGCCAGCCTGGGGAGTACAGAAGAAAGGTCTGCCCTCTCCCTCCTGGGGGACAGCTGGCTAAGAGCAGGGCACAGGGTCCAGCACAGAAACCAAGGCAGACACCTGGGCCTGTGGTAGGGATCAAGGGAAGGCTGTGGTGGAAACACCTGGGAATCCAGTGGCATAGAGACACCAGATACACGTAGCATCAGGACCATGTCCAGACCGCACTTCCTGACCAGTTGGAACCAGTCAGCGGTGACTTAGGCCCAGGTGGGGCTGAGAAAGGGCTGAGATCTGCCATGGTTGCCAGAGGGCCCTGGCTCAGCAGATCTGTTGCTCTTTGGGTGAGATCTCTCCGTTCACCAGAAGGGACACTGGCCCAAGTCTTTGGAGAGATCCTGCTTCACAGCCACACTTAGGGGCAGGGCCACTGTTGCTGTTGGCCTCAGGCTGTGTTCATTCAGGCTGAAGCCTGACCTTTGAGATGGCTTTTTGGCCAGGAAACAGCAGGTTGCTTCATCACTCCCTGGACATGAGTGAATGAAAGCCTCAACCCAGAAGGTCAGGGTGCCCTTGCTTAGAGGAAAAGAGTGTTTTCATATGATTGATATGACTTAAAATCGCTGTAACCTTATTGGAAAGCAATTCAGCGATACTTATCTACACTTAAAAAAGACACATACTGTGACCCAGCCATTCCACGTCTAGCATCTGTCCTACAGAAACGTTTGCTTGGATGTGTAAGGACCTGTGGGAAAGAAAATTCATGCAGCATCTTTCGTAACGGTGAACACCAAGGGGGGAAAGTGGCGGGGGTGGGGGGAGGGGTGGTGGTGGGATGAACTGGGAGATTGGGATTGACATACATACACTAATATGTATAAAATGGATGACTAATAAGAACCTGCTGTATAAAAAAATAAATAAAATAAAATTCAAAAAAAAAAAGTAGTTTAAAGATATGAAAGGACAAAGTATTCCTCTAGGGCTGTTTCCTGTCACCATCCTCTCATTCTCTGGCCTCTCTGGGATCAGAGGCGGGGTGGCTTCTGCTTTCTCTGTTGTGAGGTTTGTCCTCTGCTTTGTTCTCTCGCCCTGGCCACTGCAGCCTCCGGAATGTTGAGGAGTCCCTGCACCATGTGGACGCCACCTTCTTCCTGGGGAAGGTGAGCTTCCTCGCCACAGGCGGTAAGTGCGTCCCTCCCCCGCCAACCCAGGGCCTGTGGTGGACTCCTTGCAAAGGCAGCCTGGGTGATGGAAAAAACATGCATTTTGGAATCTGATGTTGTCAGTCTTTATAAAGCAAATCTGAGCTGATCAGTCTGCCAAGTTAATTCTGCTGAGATAATGGCCTAGAGGTGCTTAGTGGCTCTCTGTGGCTTTCAGAGTAAAATCCAAACTCCTGTAAAGGCACAAAGTATTTTGCAGTTTGGCCCCTGCCTTCCTGTCTTATCTCCTATTACTCTTCCCTTCTTTGGCTCAGCTTATATTTCTCTGAGACTTGGTAATATTAACAGTGGAAATAATAATAGCTACCCTATATCGAGCACTCACAATAGACCAGACACTGTCCTAAGTGCTTTGTTTCTATATTACTTAATCTTCACGACAGGTACTACTGAAGTAGGTACTATTTTCTCTGTTTTGCAGCGGAGGAAACTGTGGTCACGAGGTTAGGTAACTTGCCCAAGGCCCCGCAGCTGAACAGTTGTAGAGCAGAGATTCACACCTAGAGTCATATTCCAGAGCCCATGCCTTTAATGATTATACCATGTGGCTTCTCTCAAATACTTTTTCCTCTTCTTTATCTCGGTAACCCCTATTTTCTGCCTCCTGGGGGACCTGACCAGCCCTGCAGTCTGGGCCCTCAGGGTATCCATCCCACACATGCCTCTGGCAGAGACTCCTAACCCTTCTACCTACACTGGTGGTGTGTCTGCCCTGCCAGCTGCACTGCGAGCTCCTTGCAGGAAGGGCCTGGCACGGATTATTCTCAGCAAGCATTGGTGGGTAAGTGAACACCAGGTCACTTCTGTGTATTCATTCATTGAATCTCTGTGGTAACTCAGCAGGGTAGGGGTTGTTACTATCCTCATTTCATAGATGAGGAAATTCATGTTTTTATCGAGTACTCTATGCAAGCCCCTTCAGCCTATTTTCTGATTTGATGATCTTGACTGCCCTGAAAAGAAGGTAGAACAGGATTGTCACCCCACTGACTAGTAAGAAACTGAGGCCCAGAGAAGGGAAATGAACTACTTGGCCCAGTGCTTCCTAGATGACAGCCGTGAAGGTAGAGATTACAGGCCGTGGCTTCTTTGCAGCTGGGCGGGAGAGCCACTGCAGCATTCACCGGAACACCGTCGTGAAGCTGGCCCGCACCTACCGGAGCCCCCTGCTCTTCTGTGACCTGGAGGTGAGGACCCCGAGCACGCGGGTTGAGGGACGGAGCAGTCAGCACACAGTGGGCGTGGCAGGGATGCTTCTTGGAGGCTCGTTGCGTCCCCTAGTGAAGAGGGTCCTGATGTGGAGACGAGGTCCTCGTTTGAGCCCTGGCTCTTCTGCTCTCCGCCCTTGCGTGGGTCACCGTAAGCCTTGGGTTCGCGCATGTGAAGTAGGGTGACGCTCCGTGTACATCTCGAGTTCTGCTCGTGCACCAGGCGCCATCACCTCTTGCTTTTGCGTCGTTCTCTCTACTCGTAACTAAGTCTTGTGCGTGTACCTGTGGGTCCATGTTAATATCTCACTTCCCTGCTGGGGTTAAGTGCTGTGAGGCCAGGCATCTTGTCTGCCTCATTAACCAGCAGTAAAGGTGCCCAGTGTCCCCCTTACATCCCTGGATTGCAGACCTTGTCTGGTCCCAGCCTGGGGCAGGGGGTCTAGCAGGCAGCAGAAGGGAGGCTGGGTAGGTGGGTAGGTGGTTGGATGGATACGTATGATATTGGTTCTGCCCTGACTTGCTTTTCTTGGTGTTTCTCACGAGGTGAGTGCTCATGGTGGGGTTAGCACAGCGGATTTCTATTTTGCTGTTGAATTTTGCTCTTCAGCCTTTCTTTGTGCAGTACGGAACCTGACGACTTTTTGCTAAAGGGTCCTCAGCAGGAGTTGATGCTGCTGCCTCTGGGCTCCCAGGGCCTGGGCTGCCCCACCCGCACACCAGACCTGCTCAGTTGGTTTTGAGATTCGTTTTAAAGATTTGTGTTTCTGCTCTGTCCTGGGTCTTGCACCTGTTCCCAAAAGCAAAGTGATGTCATAAGAGGGAACTGAGTCAGTATGTGGTCCCTCATCACCAAGGGTTCTTACTCTGGGGTCTGTGGACCCCTCTAGTCAGAAGGGAGAAGAATTCAGGGGATTTGCGGACCTGGATGAGAAAAAAAATTACTTCTTGTTTTCACTAACCTCTAAGAGAAATTTATCATTGTGAATGTAGGCAAGAGATGTCAGTAGCATTAGCAGAACCTGTGACTGTTAGCAGTGGAAGCGGCGGACGTTGCCATGTCCCATGGGGACTGGGGCAGATCTCATTACTACTCCGACACTGCAGAAGTCATTAGACCTGCCCTAGATCTCATTCAGTGCATCGGTTAAGATGTACAGATTTGTGTTTCACATTTGATGACTATTTTAAGAACCCCGACTCGACCGACGCTCTGATCTCACAGGTAGGACCTGAGGCCCGGGGCACCCCCGAGGGGCCTGTCCCTGCAGGCTTTCCTCACAACAGGAGAGGCGAGGCGTGCTCACAGTCACACAGCTAGTAAGTCAGCGGAAGAGCCAGGTTGGTGAGCAGCTGTCTCTTTCCTGTCTTAGCGGGCTGACTGTGTGGCTTTGAACAAGTCGACCCACCCCCAACACACACACACACACGCACACACACAGCCTGCCTTCTCTTGGCTCTGAAGGGGAATCGCCATCTTTGCTCCACAGCTGAGGTGCGCGTGGTGGTGCAGTTCTGTGTGTGGTCAGGAGGTGGCAGGCTGTACCAGGTCCTGGCTTGTCCTCTAGCCTGAGAACTTCTCTCAGAAAAGGTCTGTGGCCGACTTTCTATTTCCAGCCAGCAGCAGCCCTGCTGAGAACCTGGACCTGGCATTCTCTCCCACAAAGCACCCAGTGTTTGCACGGTCAGCACTCCTCGTACCGCTGTTGTCCTGTTCGGGGCACACTCCTCCGCTTAATCGACTTGGAGCCTCACCATATTCTGAGGCCTTTGCGTGGCAGGAATTATGAGCCCCGTTTTACACATGAGGAAACACCCAGGGAGGTGTGGGATTCGCCCAGTGAAATGATTTCCCAGCTCCGCTGATCGGGCCCTGTGCTGGTCCCTGAGAACACAAATGCCTCAGACGTTGGCCCTGCCTCTCAGAATCAAGCAAAATGGACCGACGTGTAACATACGCAGCAGCAGAAGGACTTGCAGAGCTTTGGAAGCCTGGCAGTGGAATTCAGTCATTCCCTCCTGTCGGTGACGGGGCAGCCACGCTAGGGTCAGAAGTGGGATTTGGGGGCCGCGTCTCTGGAGTATGATGTGTGGATGGGAGGAGGCCTGGCCAGAGGCAGGAGGGCTCGGGACGAGGCCGCTGCGGGAAGCAGACTGTGGAGTCCGAGTGAGAGCTGCAGCAGTTTGGAGGGATAGTTCAGAGGCAGAGGCCGCAGAACTCAGAGGATTTATTCAACAAGTATTTCTCGACTTCCCTGGTGGCGCAGTGGTTAAGACTCCGCCTGCCAATGCAGGGGACACGGGTTCGAGACCTGGTCTGGGAAGATCCCACATGCCGCGGAGCAACTAGGCCCGTGAGCCACAACTACTGAGCCTGCGCTCTAGAGCCCGCGTGCCACAACTACTGAAGCCCACGTGCCACAACTACTGAAGCCCGCGAGCCACAACTACTGAAGCCCACGTGCCTAGAGCCCATGCTTTGCAACAAGAGAAGCCACCACAATGAGAAGCCCGCGCACCGCAACGAAGAGTAGCCCCTGCTCGCCACAACTAGAGAAAGCCCACGCACAGCAACGAAGACCCAATGCAGCCAAAATAAATACATTAATTAAAAAAAAATAAAACAAGTATTTCTTACATAATCTACAGCGCCATGAGCATTGTTCTAGGCACTAGGGAAGCAGCATAGAGCAGAACAGTTTTAAAACTCCCAATTCTGTTCTAGTGGAGGAAACAAAGTGAGGAAGTAGAACGTATGGCATGTTAGAGAATGGAGATGTGACCTGTCAGGTGGTGGTAAAGCGGCAAGATTTACATAGGGGTTGAAGGGGCTCACTAAAAAAATGACCTTTAAGTAAAGACTTGAAGGAAGGTGCCGTGGAGCCTCCTGGTGGAAAGGCCCACTAGGTTGGAGAAACAGCAAGTGCAAAGGCCCTGAGTTTGGAACTTGCCTGCTGTGTTCAAGGTCCACAGGGAGGCATGGGTGGCTGGAGCAGAGCTGTGGGAGATGAGTCAGAGTGACCGTGGGGCTTTGTGGGTCATAGGACAGGTGGTGGCTTTCACTCTGAGTTAGACTGGAGCAATGGAAAGTGTGGGGCTGGGGGGGGGCGGAACGCAGCCTCACTCAGGTTTTAAGTGGGTCCCTGCAGCTGTTGGGAGGAGAGTGGACTGAAGGGAGACGGGGCAGAAAGGAGATGGGCCTGGGGACTGTGTCTGGAAGAGTTAAGCGTGGCCTGGGCTCAGTGGTGTCTGGGGAAGAGGGAGATGAGATGGTCTGTGATGCTGGGTGTTTCCAGGGCGGGGCCGACAGATGTGCTGATGGCCTGGATGTAAGACAGGAGAGGAAGAAGAGTCAAGGTCGACTCTGGAGTTTTCAGCCTGAGCAACTGGAAGGATGGGGTTGCCTGTGGCTGCGATGGGGGCGACTGCTGTTCGGGGGGACTCCCAGGAACTCCGTCTCGGACACACTAAGACAGGAGTCTGTTAGGAGTCTACCCAGAAGCCAAGCGGGCAGCGGCACATGTGTGTCTAACACTCCGAGGAAAGGTCTGGAGATGCAGTTTGGGCATCCTCAGCAATTAGATGGTTTGAAGGTCACGGAGCTGGATGAGGTCACCTGGGGACCGAGTGTGGGGGAAAGAGATGCAAAGGCCAAGCCCTGGGACCCCCAGCAGTTAGACGTCACACAGAGGAGGGAGCGGCCTGCGAGGTGAGAGGAGAAGCTGCGGAGGGTGGGGTCCCGGGAGCCAGGTGGAAAAGGCCTGTGAAGGAGAGGGAGCAGCTGCGTGAGATTCTGCTGAGAGGAGACTCAGTGCGAGTGAGGCCAGTGTGATGAGGACTGAGACGTCGCCTCTGGACTTAAAACCCAGGATGTCATGGGTGGCAAATGGTGGAGAAAGCAGGAGGGCGTGGGGCTGCCTGGTCACCAGCTTGGGTGACTGGGTGGATGGTGGCGCCCTTTCCCCAGTTAGAGAGGGGACAGGGGAAGGGGGAGATGCATCTGAGGGCACCTGTTGGTCAGGGGAGAACATCTGAGCATCACTGTTGATTCTTCAGCATTTATAATGGGCTCCTCATCTGCCCACACCATCTGGTGCCAGGCCCTAGCACAGTCCTGTCGCCCCGCCTAATCCCACAGCTCCTCTGGGCCCACCAGCCCTTCAGAGGCCCTGACACAGGAGCCGTCTGTTGATGGTGCCTCCCTGGCCTCGGACAGGGCCGCTCCCTACCCACCCCTCCCTTCTCTCCCTGTGAGCGTCTTTCTCAGACAGATCCCAGCTAAGGAAGCCTTTGGGGCCTACTCTACCCCAGCATTGGTTGGGACTAGCCCTGGTTCAGATCCCAGCTCTGCAGTCACTGACTGTGTGCCTCTGGACGGTTGACCTAACCTCGCCAGCCCAGCTTGCTGAGCCTTCATTTCTTCTGGAGCAGGGGTCATTGTCTCTGGTATCCCTGGAGGGTGTTTAAAGGATTCGGTAAGCTGAGGTGGTTGGAAACGGCTCGGCGAGGTGTGGCGCGGACAAGGGCGTGGCCATGCTGGGCAGCGGTGCCCTGAGCTGTCCCCACATCCCAGCGCCCCGCTCCCCTGGGCAGCCCGCGGAGCTGCTCCACGTGAGGGCAGCAGGCCCCTCACCACTGTTCTCTGCTCTTCCTCTGCAGATAGGAGACTTTCGAGCCACCATGGCGCAGCGCCTGGTCCGCATGCTGCAGATCTGCGCCGGCCACGTGCCCAGCGTCTCGGCCCTGAACCTGCTGTCCCTGCTGCAGAGCTCTGAGAACCCCTCCCTGGAGGACCTGTGAGGGCCACCAGCCCCCGGGCTGCCCCTCCCCATGGCTTGGTGCCCGGCTCAGTCAACAGTCACTGTTGCTGGCGCTTGACAGGCCGGGGTCAGCGGGCAGTTCCCTCAGGGTCCAAAGTCCTCGAGCTCCAGCGGGGCGTGCCGGGGGCAGGGGGTGGGGAGGGAGCCCAGCTGGTGGGACTCCAGCCCCCCTCCCCCTCCCACGCTCACTCCAGCAGAGCCCCAGGTCTTCATCCATCTGACGTGTTCTCTCTCCACTTAAGTCTTCGACTGAACAAAGGTCCGTGGCTGAAAAAAGTTTGCAAATCACTGGTCTCGTCCACCACTCTGATTTTGCTGATGAGCAAACTGACTCAGAACAATGAGGAGTCGGGTAGGGGGAGCTTGGACTCTACGAGCCCAGTCTGACTCCGCATCCTGGCCTTGCCATGCTTGTAGGACCTGGCTGTTGCCTCTTGGGGCCTCAGTTTTCCCAGGTGTGAAATGGAGATTGCTCTACTTACCCTGTTGCGTTGTGAGGATTGTATGAAATGGTGGGGGTGAAGTGCCTGAGGTTGTATTACTCTTGCGCTTGATGTATTTCATAATAAACGTGTTAATGCTTACACAGTGCCAGGCAAGCACTCAATGAACAGTTATTTGAACTATTATTTGAAATCACACAGAGCTAAGTTCAAAAACTGGTGCGCATCCAGGAATTACACTGTGAAGTCTTCAGGTTGTGAGAATTCAGTGAGAGAATCTGACCGAGGGCTGGTTTCTGGGTTGGCAGCAAGAGATTGTGCAATGACCATTGCTTTCCTTCTCCTTTGGGTCTCATTAGAATTTGTGGAAGTGCCAGGATTAGAGTCCAGAAACCCTGGCAGCCAGGTCTGGGCTCCTGCCACTCCCCTGTGGCCGCTGGGCACACATGTGAGAGCTTGGGGGTGAAGAGGAGGTCTGGTGGGAGAGGCCTCAGGAAGAGAGCCAGGTCCCGGCTACCCTGGAGCGTGACCGCGCCCTCCCAACCCCACCCAGCTTGTGCCCCGGCCTGTCCTCCGTCCTCAGGCCTCAGGACCGACCCGCCCTGCTTGATGCCTTGCACGGTGCCAGCACTGCAGGGCCTCTGCTTTGACGTCACCATGGCAGCCGCAGCTCATGCTCTTCACTGAAGGATGGGCCAACCTGAAACTCGGCGCAGGCGTCATAAGGGTAGGGCCCGCCTTTCTCCTCTCCTTGGGTTCCTTCCAGACCTGGCCCAGCGCCCCACCCCTCGTGCGTGCTCGGTAAGGTTTGCAGATGCCTGGCTGGCTTCCACGGAGCCCCCTCAGCCCGCCGAGAACCTCAGCTGCCAGCTGTGGAGATTCCGGTTCAGGTCCCAGACGTCACCCACCCGACCTTCTCAGAGCTTCACAGTTTACAGAGCCCTTCTCACACAGTCGCTCCTGCCACCCTCCCCACAGACCTGTGAGGTTGACAGTGTTTCCCCATTTCAGTTAATGAAACTGAGATTTGTCATCAGAGGCTTATCCACAGTCGCACAGCTAATCGGAGGCAGAGACAACCTCTGGCCCCAATTCTCTGCTTTTTCTCTCCGGTTGTTCTCTTAGGCACCTAATCGTTGAACAAAGGTTTGGGTATCTCTGCTGGGCAGGCCCTGAGCTGAGAACACAGAAATGGTGGACACACAGGCCTTGAGCCAGAGAAAGCAGCCGTTTGGAAGGGCAGTCTCCCATTAGCACAGGGGGAGGCTTCACGGAGGGGAGGGCGGAGAGCAGGCCTGGGGCACAAGGATCGCCCAAGGACTCCCAGCATTTGGGAATGGAAGCCAGCTTCTGTGCTGAAGTTGGGGTGGGTCTGGCTTGAAGGAAGAGGCTGGCAGTAAAGGTGGGCGGTGAATCTGCGGGGAAGGGCAGGATCAGCAGAGGTCCAGGAGGCCGGCCTTCCAAGAGGGCCCCCGGGCTCCTAGAAAACCACATTGTCTTCAGCCCCTCAGGAGCCTGGGCGGGGCTTTGCAGGGCTCCGTGGAGGGGTGGGGGAAGGGGAGGCCTTTGGGGGATGGAGCATGGTGTCCAAGCAGGAGAGTGCAGTGGTGTGGGCACAGCCTGCCTGCCTCTTCTGGGCTTGTCATTTTGCCTGGAGACAGGTGGGGTCCTCCCCATACACCCGCCCCCACCCCCAGCCAGCATGAGGCACTCTCTCTCTCTCTCTCTGGTCCCCGTGCCACGTTTTCCTCGCCACCTGGTGCCATTTAACAAGAGAAATGGCGTCACGTTCTCCAGCCGAGGATCTGGGAGCCTTCCAAGTGCTGGGGGAGCGCGATGCTGTCACTGCTGTCAGCTCCAGCGAGCTTGGCGGGGGGCCCTGGAACCCAGAGGCCGCCTCTGCCTCACAGCAGAGCTGACCAACCCCTAAACGGCCGCCGGCCACCCTCAGGCCCACTGCCCCCAGCCGGGGAGTAGGGGCCAGCAACATTGTCCAGGAGACAGTTTGACGGAGGGAAGTGACGGAAGACCAGTCTTTATGCCCCCATGGTGCCCGGAATTGGCGCTTGGTGCTGTGGAGGGAGACAGGAGAGGCTGCACTTGGCTTCTTACTGATCTCCCCATCTCAGGCAGGTCACTTATCCTCGATGTGCCTCAGTTTCCTCATCTGTAGAATGGGGTCAGGCTAATTGATGCCTTTCTTCCAGCCGGTTGTGAGGACTGAGACTGAGAAGCTGTTATTTTAAACATAAAACTCCAAGCAAATGGAAGACTTCTGGGGCTGGCCATGGTCACAGGGTGGTCACGTTTGAGGCAGTTATTGAGAGTGGGCAAGGACCCCTGGGCAGCAGGTCCGAGTGGGTGGGCAGCCCAAGGCTCCCGGAAGGGATGCCCTTCTGCTGGGCCTGGGAGCTGCCCGGTCCAGGCTCTCTGAGAGCACAGAGGAGGGAGTGGGGCGTTTGGGCCCCCGCCGTGTGGATGAGGCATCCAGGCTGTCAGAGGGGCTGGGCTTGTTCAGGGTCACAGGTTCTTTTGTGTCCTCAGGCCACCTGGTTGTGGGCAGCCCTGGAGCCCAGGCCCAAGGAGCTCACATTCTCCGTAGGAGGCGTCCCAGACCCAAGCATTCAGGCCCGGGTCTTCCCAGGAGGCAGGGCCTCCCTGCGGGGAGGGGGCTCCGCAGCATGGCACCTGTGTCTCCACCCCTCAGCGAGCAGAGGCAGGGGCAGCCTGGCCACAGAGGGGAAGTGATGCAGTGGGAAAGGACCTGGTCTTTGAGTCCCATTGACTTGGGGTCTGCGGCCAACCTGCAGTGTGACCTGGGGTGGCTTACTTCCCATCCCTGAGCCCCACGGCTTGCTGGGGTTCTCGTGAGCTCAGAGAAGCTGAAGTGCCTGACACCGCAGCTGCCGCATGCACACCCTACACGCGCCCCGAGGGTTGGGTGGTTGGGTGGTCGGGTGCAGGGGTTCTTGAGGTCAAGGCCCCCTCACACCCGGTGCCAGGCCAGCACAAAGGGACCCTTTCCAGAAGGGGTCTGCTGACTTAAACCGCCGCTCCCCCCCCACCCCCCCCACCCCCCCCCGCCATCCGTCAGTCTCCCCTGGGGCCGAGCAGAGAATCATTGTGAAAGGACTTCTCACAGACACTTGGAGAGGCTGAGGGAGACAGTGTGGTGGGCTCTGCACATCCCAAATCTGTGAGTCCTGCTTGAGTGTGACCCTATGGACGGTGGGTCCCTGAGGACCAGCTCTGGGAGGGAGAGGGGGTGAGCAATGCCCGGGGCCCCTGACCTGGGCAGGAGGCAGCCTTCCCTGGGGGGTTCTGGGAGCTAGCATTTGGTAGAGGCTTGGTCTGACTGCATAACAGCCCTGCCAGGCCAGGCTCAGAGTGGGTGCCCAGCACTTGGTCCTCTTCTGTGCCGGACCTGACCCCACCCCCCCAGTGTCATCGACCCCCAGATGTTGTATCGTGGGAGCGGTGGTGGGAGAGCTCAGGGGCCGAGGGGCTGCCGGACTCATCCCTTTTCCTTCTGAGCTTGCTCTGTTCTTTGCAAAGTAAGAATCACGATTCCACCTACCCCCACAGGATTGAGGCAAGGGATTCAGGTGACACGTGGGGCACAGGGCCAAGCAGGTGGTAAGCGTGCACGCCGCCACCTTCCTGGTGCTGTGCCAGCCCCTGGGCCTTGCCTGCTCCTCCCCAGACATCTTCCGGGGTCACTCGCACCTCTGTCCCCCCGTTCCGAGGTCTCACCGGGCCTTTCGCAAGTCTCTGGCCCTCCCTGTCACCCTTCGGTCCTGAAGTTTTCTCCCCAGCACTTCTCACCTCCTCACCTACTATATGGTTTTACTGTTGGCATTTTGTCTCTGTGGTTCCCTGCTGTCTCCCCAGAACCTAGAACAGTGCCTGACTCGTCGCAGGTCTCAGTAAGTACCTGGTGTCTGCACCGGTCGGCCTGTGTGTTCACACAGCGCCAAAAGCCCCCAGGAGGCCCGGAACCAGCGGCCAACTTGTCCCTCCCGTGTGGTGCCCTGAATGACGCCTGGGGAGGGATGACCGCTGGGGAAGTTCCCTGCTCCTCCCCCTCCCCACCCTAGCCTCACCGCCTCTGTCCACCTTACACACCTGCAGGCCTGGCCCCAGGAGGTGGGGACTCTTCCCTGTGGCCGTGAGGCTAAAGGGCCGGGTCTCCTTTCTGACCTCACATGGAGGGCCCACGTCCCCCAGCCTAGGGCCAGGCTGAGAGAACTGCTGGGGCTGCTCTGGCCAGGAACCCCTGGACTGCACGTGTGTGTGTGTGTGACTGTGTGCAGGGAGACTGGGAGCTTGAGGCTAGGCAGAGAGGGCCTGGAAGAGCCTGGGCAAGGATTTTCTAACTGCTTCATGGACAGGCATGACCTGCCCTTGTATAACTTGGGTTCAGGGGAGAGGGGCCCCGGGGGCTCTCTGGCCTCACCAGGACTTTGTACTGATCTCCCTGCCTCTCCCACCCTCTCCCAGTGTCCAGAGGCCCAACATCGCATCCTTCCCACTCCCCGGTGAGGGACACTTTCTGGCAGTGTGCTGTATGTCAGAGCTAATACATGAGAAAGGCAAAGGGAATCACTACTCTGGGGGCTCCAGCCGCTGTGACAAAATAAGATGGAGCGAGAGGGACTTCCCTGACGGTCCAGTGGTTAGGGCTCTGCGTTCTCACCGCCAAGGGCCCTGGTTCATCCAAAAAAAAAAAACAAAAGATGGAGCAAGAGAGCCAGCACAGCCCTCAGGACGGGCCCAGGGATGGGAAAGGCCAACAGAACAATCCATACCTCGTGGCCCCTCTATGAAACACAAAACCTGTTTTTCCTCTATGCACGTACACGAGAATTTAAAGGCATAAAAATAAGACTGGGATGAAAGACTCCAAAGAGAAAACAGACTCCTCTGGGGGCGGCAGGGAAATGCCCCTTCTTACTCATAGACTTCTGTATTGTTTGAGGGTTTTTTCATGAGACTGTGTTCAGATATTACTCACAAAATGACAAATAAAACTAATTTTTAAGTACAGAATACATGCATCCCGGGTCTCAGAGCACTTTCACATCCAGATCTGGGGGGCTGGGTCTCTCTGCCCCTGGGGACTGCCCCCACCATGACACTGAGCTTGTCCAACAGGCAGAGTTTCCTCACTTCCCCAGTCCTGTCCTTGAGGCACAAAAGGCATAGGTCACACTTCGTAGTCGGCTGGACACAGACCCCATCCAGGCCACCTCGAACGTGCTGGGTCATCCCTTTGCCCCTCAGAGCCCCTATTTCCCCACCTGAAAAACGTACATGATGATAGCACCTGTGTCAGAACCATGGGGACGGTGTTTCGGGGGGCATTTTAGGGATACAGATCAAGGGAGACTCCCTTTTCCCTGACAGACTCAAATTAATCGTCTTTTTAAAAAAACTCATCAATGAATGAAAATTTGAGAACACTGATAGATTCAATTTGAAGGGTTTTTCAGCAACAAAGTCCCTCATTTTCTGCTTCAACATGCATTGAGGTGATGATACCAAATTATTTAAAGTAAAAACTATCGAAAGAACAAGGGAACTTTGCTTGAACCACATGGATTTTAGAAACTTTAATTCTTCTCTCTTGCTCACATCTCACAGTTAAAAAGTGACGTAGAAGACGAATTTTAAAAATTAATTGACTTAAGAGCTATGTGAAAAAAAAAAAAAAAGAATACATTGAGGAATAATACATTTTACCACGTTGGTCTGATGGTGAAATTTCTCTTCTTAACTCCTAAGTCGTCCAAGCAGAGATTCGAGGCCTCCTGCTTCCCTGTTTAGGAGGCACAAGTGAAAAGGTTTGTCCGGGGTCAGGTGCCCGCACACTCCATTGACACGTGTCCTGTTGCCTGCTCTGTCCTCAGCGCCTGGCTGTTCAGGCACATGGGAGGCACCCAGGAAACCTTTGTGTCAAACCTTTGAGTGTCTCCGCTTCTCCCTCAAGGTGGCCTGCGCCAGGGTCCACGACCAGCAGCGCCACAGCTCTCCCCCAGAGTCAGAGCAGCCCCGGTGAGATGAGACAGAGGCCGGGCAGCCCCTGCAGTGATGGCTCAAGTAAATGACCCCAGACCTGGCTCCACCCTCACCCAGGGATAGGTTCCCCCTCCAGGCTCCCGAGACCCAGCCCCCTCCACTGGGGCTAAAAGAGATGCCTGATGCGAGTAAGGGCCCTGCAGTCCCTAGGGTAACAGGTAATAACAGCATCCGTAGCAATGGCGATGGGGCGGGGATTGGGGCGCAGTCTTCCAGCCTCGCCGCCGCCCCTCTGCCCCATAGGAGGGCCTTCCCTGCCCTGACTCCTCTCCAGCTCCGGGCTCCCCACCCCCTCACCACACACCCACTCTCACACCCACACCCACCGCCCCAGACCCACTTCTCCTTTGCAGTTGCCCCACCGCCTACACCTTCCTGCCACGGAGTTGCTGGCCCGTGGGTAGGGGACGGAGAGGCAGTGGGCCAGGGCTCCTCAAGGCCGTCCAACTCAGGGTTCTGTGTGAGTCCTAGGGTCCCCGGAGCCAGAAATCTGGGGGCAAGCCTTGCTCCCCTCACTCCATGGCATCCCTCTTTCCTCCTAAACAGCTGCTGGCTCGTTCCCTGGCCCTGGGCTATGGTGCCAGCCTCCATGGTGCCAGCTCTGCTCACTTTGTCCAGTCTCCAACTCCACAGCAGCCAGGGAGAGGGTCCCTTCTAAGGCACAGCTCAGAGAATCTCTCCCCCACTCAGACACCTCCTGGGGCTCCTCACTGCCCCAGGCCTGTGGCTTGAGGCCTGGCCCTGCCCATCTGCAGCCTCCGTCTCCCTCCCTCCGCAGCATCCCCTGAGGCAGTGGCCATGCCTGTTCCCAGAGCAAGCTTCCCCTTGCCCCTCTCTGTGCTTCTGCCCTCGCCCATCCCCTCTCTCTGCCTGGAAGGTTTCCCTCCCCCTTGAACGGCTAAAGATCTACTCCTACCCCTAAGCCCCCTCCCTGCCCCGGGGACAGTTACTCTTTCCTCTGTGCACCTCCAGCCCTGAGTGCTTAGGGGTCTGGTATGGCCCACCATGAGGCTCTAAGTCCGTGCTCCATGCTGAGGCTCTCTGCCAGCCCCTGCCCTCAGGGAGGGGGCAGCATATATCCAGGAAGGTCGAGGGGGCTTGTGTGTCTGAGACTCAGTCTGAGAGACACAGGTGAGAGACAGGTGGGTCTGCCCCAAACACCAGGGAGTAGAGACAGACAGGAGGGGCCTCGGTGAGACACAGAGGCGAGCAAGCCTGGACACACACAGCCCTGAGAAAAAGGAGTCGGGTGGGTGAGCTGCCTCCTGCCTGCTGGGAGTTGGTCTGTTCATCGGTCTGTTCGTCTGTCTCTTCATCTGTTGATCTGAGTGTCCCTCCTGCTTAGGATCTGGAGACCGAGCTGTCCCTGGACCTACCCCGTCTGTGCCCTCTATTCCAGCCAGTGGTTCCTCGCTAACCATAGTCAGGCAAATCTGACTATGACACGCCTTGCTTAAAGCCCTTCATGGCTCCCCAGTGCCTTTCCAGCCGGAGTCCCAGCTTCTCTCAGTCAAGGGCCTCTGGTCCCAGTACTCCCTGGCCTTCATATTTAGGCCCTTGCTCACACTGGGCGCTCCCCTAGACCTCACTCCACCTAGCAAACACCTTCTCATCATCTCCTCCACAAAGCTTTCCTGTCCCCTCCGTGGTGATCATCTTCATTGATGCCGCTGCCGCGAGGCATTGTCTCCCCCATCACCACCTCCAGTGTGGGAGTCGTCTGGGGCCTGGTACAGCGTGGCCACTCAGGATGTGTTTCATGAACTGAGCAGCTCTGCCTGAGAAGGACAGGAGGGCTCCCCGGAGGAGGCAGGTGAGGGGGAGATGATGGCTGGTGAGCATGGTCTAGCACTCTGGGCTGGCCTTGGGGAGCAGGACAGAGGAGGCCACCCAGAGTTCTGTGTCCCGATTAAAGGGCCTATCCTCTGCTCCCCAAGAGCAGGCCCTGGTTTGAGCCCCAGCCTCATCTCAGTGCCCAGCAGAGGGTCCGCCCAGTGGTTGTCTGGGGGTGATGGTTGAATGGAGAAACCACAGATAGAAGGTCTGGGGTGCCGGGGCCCTGGCTAAGAGTGGTCCCACCTGGTCTCACCCCAGCAGGCAGGAGGGCGGGTTGGGGCGGGGTGGGTGGTGGCCCCGCCCGGTTTCCTCCCCACGGGGCAGCAGGGGCCAGACTCAGTGCCAGCGGGGTAGGCAGACAGGCATGGGCTTTGGCAGCATGAGGCGAGGGGCGAGGGGCCTGAGGGGCAGAGACAGGCCGGCCGCCCCGCAGTGCCTGCAGACCCAGTGCTTCGACCCGCTGGTTCGCAAATGTGTGGCCTGCAGTCTCCTCCGGACAACAGAGCCTAGACCGGGTAAGAGTTGAGCCGCGCTGATGGATGGCAGGCAGGGCGGCCCTGAAAGGGGAGGGAGGGTTCTGCCAGGAGGCCCCCGCCCTACCAGAGTCGCAGGCATGACCCCCACCTGTCCCAGGACGTCGGGGGGCATCGCGATAACGGGCGAGGAGGGGGGCCTGTGGGCTGGGGCCTGGATGGGGACCAGCCATCGCCGCGTGGCCCTCACGGCCACCTCTCTCCCCCTCCCCCTGCCCTGCCCCGCCCGGCTGTCCCTCCCCTCCGCGGCCCAGCCTCGCCTCCCTCCGACCCTCCCCCTCCCCGCTCCTCTCTCCCCTCTGCCCCGTGCTCTGCCTGCCCGTCCCCTCCAGCAGGCGGCCCGAGCAGCCTGGCGCCCGGGACGGTGCTGCAGCCGCAGGAGTCGGTGGGCCCGGGGGCCACCGCCGAGGCCGAGGCCGCGCTGCCACTCCCGGCGCTGCTCTTCGGCGCCCCCGCGCTGCTGGGCCTGGCGCTGGCCCTGGTCCTGCTGGGCCTGGTGAGCGGGAGGCGCCGACGGCGACGGCCCGCCGCGGCGGCTGCCCCAGAGGCCCTGGAGGCCCCGGATGGAGACCAGGCTGGTAAGTTCCGCGTCTAGGGGAACCGAGAGGGCTGGGGGCCGTCGGAGGGGAGACATGGCCCTTGAGGGGCAGGGGCAGGGGCAGAGTAAAGGTGTGGGGGAGGTCTGAAGCGGAGGCAGGGCTCTAGGGGGTGATGCAGACAGAGGGGGCGAAGAGTGCGCTCTGAGGGTCTCAGGCTGAGCAGGGAGAAATAGTCCTGCCCCAGACCCCGGTCCAGGCAAGGGACACAGCTCTGGCATCCTAGACTTGTGTGAGGAAGAGACACAAGGCTGGGGAGCCCGTTCGAGGGAGGGGGTCTGTCCTGCCCTCTCTCTGGACAGCCAGACTGGTTCCCACCCCTCCTCTCCCTCTCCCATTTTGCCAGCGCTCTCAGCACTTCCTGTCCTGAGGGCCGATCATGTGCCACCCCTCCCCAATCCCGCCAGTGGGGCTTCATCAACTGACTTCTCTCTCATAAGTCAGAGGGCTGTTCCTCCAGGGAGGCTTCCGGAACAGGGATGGGGGAAGGCTGCGACCCAATCCTGACCCTGCATTCCCCTCCCACCTCCCCAGAGCCCCTGGACAGTGACAGCATCCTCTCTCCGGGAACCCTGGATGCCACAGCTCCCATCTGGCTTCCGCCCAGTGAAGACCCAGCTACCACCCCACCTGCCCACAGCGTCCCTGTGCCAGCCACAGAGCTGGGTTCCACTGAGCTGGTGACCACTAAGACGGCCGGCCCGGAGCAACCGTAGCGACGGAGGGGGCAGGAGGTGGTCCCTGCCCTCCCTGTGGGCCATCAGCCAGGGGCTTGGAGATTGAATTCGGTTCTTCACCCCAGCTCCCACCCTTCCCTCTTCTGGGAGCCATGCTGCTCCCCAGCTAACCCTGCAGAACCACAGGCACCGCAGACCACAGGGTTCAGACTGCATGGCATCGTATGGCATGTTAGCATTTGGCTTAAAATCATACCATCTATGGCAGCCCTCAAAGGTCGTGGCTGAGCTCTGTGCTTTCGAGTGGTTGGGGTACTCTGAGTAGGAGGGGTTTTTTTAGCATGGGGAAGCCACCATAAACCAGAATGAATCTAGGAAAATGATCGAGTGGGAGGATGCTTAATTTGTAGCTGGGTGTTGTATTTCTTTAATACTTGCTCTCAGAGCTGTCCCGCTTTTAAACTGATACAAATGGCAGCAATGGGTAACCAACTGACCTGTTTTCTTTGGGATTTAGTACAAGATGATTTTAAGAAATAGCCTGAATTGTGCTGATTCTTTGGTATCTGTATCCTAGGGTCACCCCTGAGCTTGGCCCAATCTGCTAGGACCTATGATGCCATTTTCACCCTGGTGGCAGCTTCCAGAGCCCCAGGCTGTAGCCCTCCCTTCCCTTGGGAGGAAGCCCTCTCTTCCCTTGGGAGGAAGTCTACAGCCTCTGGAGCTGGACTGCAGATTCACACTGAAGGCACACTGACAGGCATCTCCATCAGAGACCACCTGGAATCCCAGCTGCCTCCAGGGCACACTGGGCTATACACAGGGCAGGGCCCAGGACCTGCAAGAGGCTCCTTTGTTAGGAGGCCAGGGCAGGCCTCTGGCCTTGAACCAGCTGGACCTGATGTTCCTTGAGTGTCCTTCTCTTTGTGGCCTGTCCTCCCCAAGTGCTTGGGTCACTTGGCCACTCTGTGCCAGCCCCCTGGGGTCACCCGCCATCCCAGTGGAACTGTTCCTCTGACAGTGGTGCCCCTTGCTCTGGGGCCTGGAGCTGAGACCATCTCTTCCCGTTCTGGACCGTCCTGTGCACTCAGTCAGCCGCTGACTCTCCTGCCGACCCTCCTACACAGTGACACAGGCTTAGAACCTCCTGACCTGGACTCCACCCTGGACAGTGTCCTTGGAATTTGTCACAGCTCAGCACCCTGGGAAGGGGCAATGGACTGGGAGTCAGCAGATGGGATTCTGAGTACCATTCTGTCCCACTTGTAGGTTCTTGACCATGTTCTTTTTTTTTTTTTTCTTTGCCATGCTGCCCAGCTTATGAGATCTTAGTTCCCTGACCAGGGATTGAACCCAGGCCTTCGGCAGTGAGAGCTAGGAGTCCTAACCACTGGACCGCCAGGGAATTCCCATCTTGACCATGTTCTGTTCCACGCATCAGTTGCTTTCTGCGCATCTCTCCCGGACCTGCCTTTCCTGCCCACCCCTTTCCCAGCTCAGAAGATAGTCAGCGGCCAGCAGTATTTGGAGCCCCAGAACCTGGACTACCACATCTAAGTCTCTTCCTCTCCCTCCCAAACCCATCTCAGATGCCCCCTCCCCGCCCCCCGGCCACCAGGTGGCTGAGGTGAGGTCAGTGTGCGGGCATAGGCAGGAGGGTGGGGAGCAGGCCCAGAATGGGCCCCGCTTTCCACTTCCCTCCATCTCAGGGCTGGGGGAGTCTGAGCTGTTCTCTGCCATCCCTATCTCTCACCCCACCTTTTCTACCACAGCCAGGGGGTGGGCCCTGGAGGCAAAACAAGTGGGTGAACACCCCTGGGTTCCAGACACACAAACCTCTGGCACCACCGTGTCCCCGCTGAACCCCGAGTCCAGTCTCAGTTTCCTTTTCTGAAAAATGGTGGTGGGGGGTTGGACGCAAAGTTGTCCTCGTGGCCTGTGGCCCTCCGAGGAGGACTGGGAAGGCCACGTAGAGGGTCCTCACTCCCCCACCTCCATTTTACAGATAAGGAAACTGAGTCTCTTTCCCAGAAGGAGAGTTATTGCTTTAAAAAGGCCTTGACCTTTTTTAAGACCCCTCTTGGTCAAATTGCTTTCCTGAAAATCTGGACCATCTCACGTCCACGAGCAGGGATGATACGGCGCATTTTGCAGATAGGGAAGAAGAGGCCCAGAGAGGTGAAGGGATCTGGCCCAAGATACGATAAGCAGCGGTGGAGCTGGGCTACACCCGGGCTCCTGCCTGTCCAGAAGGTCCCTGGCCCAGGTGCTCTCCTGGAGAGCAGCAGACTCCAGGCATTGATTCCAGGCTTTACTCCTTGTTTTTATCACTACTCAAAGATTTCCCTCCCCAACTGGTCTCTTTCTGCAGTAAGAGGGATCCACGATAGACTGGGAGAGCTGCTTGTTGGGATGGGAACTGAGGGAAGTAGCCCCCCTCCCCCTAGCCTGTTCCTGGACAGTTTTTCCTGATGGAGGGTCAGGTGTGCCCGAGGTCCCCAGGGCCCCACGGGGTGGGGGCGGGGTTGGCTGAAGTCTCAGTTCCTCCTGGGGCTTCCTGCAGGCACTTCTCACTTCCTGCCCTGGCAGCCCTAGCTCCCAGCTCAGGCTGGGGGTGGGGAGGCCCAGCTGGTGAGGCCAGGGAGGAAGGACCTGACCCCTAACCTCCCTCTGTCTCGGCAAGGATGGCCCCACATAGCCCTTGCCTTTAGAAGCTGTGGCATCTCTTTGGGCCTGTCTCCCATATTCAAAACGGAGCCTGAGGACCAACCAGTTGTCCAAGATTAAAGAGGTCATGTGGAAAGTCTGGTCTCCACCTCAGAAGTGCCTCTACTTCCTTCCTTCCCTGGAATGCAGACACCTTTCTGCCCAGGGCCCCCAACCCTTAGAAATTCCCTCTGGGAAGTGAGTTTCCCAGAGCTGGCCTGAGGCTCTGGTCTCAGGAGTTACTACTCCCATCGCTCATCTATTTACTGCACCATTGATCATACCAGATCCCAGCACGCCTGCTTTGTGCCAGGACCATTCTGGTCAGTGCCAGGAGGTCAGCCTCAGACCCTGCCATTAGGTCCTATTCCAGTGGGAGAGACAGAGTGGGACACAATGACAGGACAGGGCAGAGCCAGGGAATGCCCCAAGCAGGGGGATGACTAATTTTTTTTTTTTCTAAATTTATTTATTTATTTATTTATTTTTGGCTGCATTGGGTCCTCGTTGCTGCGCACAGGCTTTCTCTAGTTGTGGCGAGCGGGGGCTACTCTTCCTTGCGGTGCGCGGGCTTCTCATTGCGGTGGCTTCTCTTGCTGTGGAGCACAGGCTCTAGAAACACGAGCTTCAGTAGTTGTGGCTCACGGGCTCTAGAGCGCGGGCTCAGTAGTTGTGGCGCAGGGGCTTAGTTGCTCTGCGGCATGTGGGATTTTCCTGGACCAGGGCTCGAACCCGTGTCCCCTGCAGGGAGATTCTTAACCACTGCGCCACCAGGGAAGTCCCGGGGAGGGGGGGTGACTAATTTAACATTTAGAGTGATTTTGAGAGTAGGAGGTATGCCCTGAGTTCTGTGGAGTTTTCCTGCTGGAACAGAGCAGAGAAAGGGCATTCTTGGCCCAAGGAACTGTGTGCAAAGGTGCAGAGAAGAGGGGGCAGGAGGAGGGGCTGGAGACTTGGGCACTGTGGCCCCTGAGTGCTAGGTGAGGCTGTCAGAACTTTCCCTGTGGCCATTCCTGCCCCATGGCACACAGGGGCACCCACCTCAGGGAACCCGGTGCTCCTCCAGCCCCATCATTTGGTCTCACCCTTTCTGTCACCTGTGAGAGGCCACCGGACCCCTCTGGCCCTTCTCTGGGCACAGGGTGGGAGCTCATTCCCATTTGCTCTATTGTTGGTGGCTCAGGCCAAATTCTCCCTCACCCAGAACGGAAATCTGACCTCTCTCCAATCTGAGCCAGCTCCCCAGCTGCCTGATCCTGACCTGCGGGTGGGGAAGGGGGGTTGCGGGGTAGGAACCACTGCCCAAGGTCACATGGAGAGTCGAGGAGAAGCCAGGAGGACACCCATGCCTGTGTTCCAGCCCATGCTCTTTCCGGGGACTCTGCAGGGGTCCCGGGGCCCAGCGGGCCTCTGAGCATCTCCTCACTCCCCTGAGCTGCAGAGAATCTGAGGACCAGCCCCGGGCGTCCTGCATGGATCTAGGACAGTGCCAGCGACTCCAGGGCAGGTGAAAGTCTATCTCGACGGCTCCTGCGGTCAGCGAGACCGGTGGCACTTTGACCGCCAGCCTTCAGGCACCGGAAGGCGGGGTTGTGGGACGGAGAGGGTGGGGCCTGGGCTAGAGGCGCGGCGGGGGCGGGGTCAAGAGAGAGGTGGGGCTGAGGAACCCCGAGCCTCCAGGTAGCAGGAAAGGGGCGGGGTCAGGAGCATGTAGAAGGGGTGGGTTCAAGACCCACCCGCAGGGAAAAAGGGAGGCCACGGATGAACGGAGCCTCTCTAAACTCCGGACCACCGCGCTCACGCGGGGTCCCCATCCTCAAGCGAGGCCCGAGGACCGCGGTCCGACCCAGGAGGGGTCCAAATGCAGGGCATGGCCCCGACTCTGGGGAGAGGTGGCCTCCCCCACTCCGTCCCCCGCCCTCTGGCTCCGGGCTCGGATCTGACCTCGGAGGTGTGTCCCAGGAATGGGCAGGCTGGTGGGTCAGGGCGCACCTGTCCCAGGTGGAGGCGCTGTATGGCCTCCGCCGAGCACCGTCCGCTCTGGGTCTGTTCCCGCGCTATGGTCTGGGTGGGCAGCTCCGGATTTGCACCTTCATTGGGTGATGCGGAATTAAGAAGGGAAGCTGAGCTCCAGTTCCCAGCACCACCACCCCAACCCCCGCTCCCTCGCGACCTCAGGAGCCCGGGGGTCCCCTCCCTCCCACAGGCAGCTAGAGCCTGAGTCACGAGCTGCCTCTCATGGAGACAAAGGAGCCTCGGGCCCTCCCCTCCAGACCCCCCTTCCGGTACTGGCTTCGCATCTGCACTAGCAGGGAGTACATAGTCCCCTAGAATCTCTGCTTCTTGCGTAACCCTCCACCATGGACAAAACAGAAGCAAGATGGGCTTGGGAATGAGGCCTTTGAGGCTTGTGGATGGCACCCACAGTGGCAATCACAATCTTCTCAGCACCGCTGTGGCAGGGGCTCCCAAAAGGCTGCGTGTTCCTGGATGTTTTTCATCCAGAGACCCATTGGCTTTTCCCAGCAGCCCTTCCAAAGAGGAGCTAGCAGCCCATCTTGCAGATGAGAAAACTGTGGCCTAGAAAGGTCGACTGGTCTTACTAGAGCAGGAATTCCAACCCACATTAGTCTGGTTCCAAAATGATGAATAAATAGGAGCTCTCAGTGTGAGGGGCTGGAAAGGCCTTCCAGGAAGAAACAACCTATTGGAAGGCCCGGGGGCTTATGGAGGAGTTGTCGTGTCAGGCGTTAGTCAGGCACTGGGTGTGCTGCCAGGGGGTAGGAACACTTGCCTGGCCTCTGGGCTGGGGTCCTCCAGCTGCTCTCTCTGTTCTAAACTGGCCAGAAGGTAGGTTTGGGGCTCACAGTGCAGGTTCCAGGCCATACCCCAGCCCTTCCAGGCTGTGTGCCAGTCACAGCAAGTCATTTCTTCTCCCTGGGTCTTGGGTTTCTCTCTAGGAGGGCTGGGCAGACTGGTGACCTACCACCTAAAATCAGGACACTGAGGCCCAGGACAGGTTTTCCTTAATGTCCACAACCTCTCCTCTCAGGACCCTGAGCCCTGCCCAGCCAGAGCTGGACACCAGGCGAGGACTCAACAGTGAGGGAAGAACACATATGCAGAGGCATATCCACACTGACACACACATGTACACACGTGTCCACGTGCGGGGAAGGCTCTCATAGCCGTGCCAGCACCAGACATGCACACTGTCACTCACATTTGTGAGCACACTCAGACACCCGCACACTCCAGCTGCCAGCTTTTGGAGCTGGGGGCGGGGCGGGTTCCCTTCATGAACAGAGACACGGCTCCTCTGCCCGCCACATGGGGCTCGCTGCAGATGCCAGGGGTTATTTTAAGCCTGGATCAATGGATGATTTTTGGTGACACAGGCTTGGGGATGGCAGGCAGTGGAGATGAGGGGCTGATGCTCTGGTGCCTTGCTTTGGAGAGAGACCCCAGGGTCCAGGGAGGGCAGCCTGGGCAAAGGGATCCCCCCCTTAGCTGGACTGCTCCCTCTCTAGATCCCCTTGCCCAGCACATGGCTGGGCACCTGGGGGACAGTGTCAGCTGAATGAATGGCCAGACCCCAGGGCTCAGCCAGTTAGCTGTGGTCTGTCTTTGCATTTGCCCTCTCCTGCTTCCCCCACTGCAAGGCTATGTGTTCACATGGAGAGGGCATGGAGTGCCTGGCACAGACCTGGTAGATGTGGGCATCTGTTGTTCCTGGCTGACCACTGAACAAGACTGAGATGGGGAGGATGGATGTGGAGAGGAGTTGGAGGTTGGACATCAATCCCTTGGGGGCACAGTGGAGGGGGCAGCTGAAAGCCAGCTCCATTGGATAAATGGATATATACATATATATATATCCTGACTGCAGTCAACTTGGGGTGGAAGCTGAGCAGAGCACCCAATGATGCCAGGACAGTGGGGGCAAGAGAGGGGCCCAGGGAGGAAAGCATTGGAAGACTTGTTCTGGGCCCAGTAGGGTGATCCTACCTGGGAAGAAGCCACAGTCCCAGGGGGCAGCGACGAGCCTCTTTAAACCTAGTGCCCAGCAATAAGGTGGGAAAGCGGGGGAGAAGCAGTCACCTTCCAAGACCCAGTAACACAGAGGACTGCTTGGCAGCGTGTGACGGGGGCACTGATACAAACTGGACAGTTTGTGCCATGGTTTCCATGTCTAGGAATACCAGCTAAGGAAGCAGAAAAGGATGCCCCAGAAAATATAGTTTATAATATATAAATAAACAGAATAATAATCTGAAAGTTTGACAGCAAAAAGTAAACTAAAAACCAGTTACAAAAGAGTATGTAAAGCATCAGTTGTCCCTGGTGATGGGATTAAGGCAATTTCATTTTATCCCTTTGCTCATCTAGTTTCTTTTTTCTCTAAAATTGTAATAAAGTCTTTTAATGGGGTAGGGTCTTCTGGGCTGGGCGTGTCTGTGGGTGAAGGAGGGAGGAGCAGGCTGTCTTTGGCCAGGGCACAAGGAATCACCCTGATGGGGGAGGGCATTATAGGGAGGTCACCCGCCTTCCCGTTTTAGCCCTGAAATTAGCCTGTCAGCCCCTCATCTCATCAACAGAAAACTTGATCCTCCTTTAAATGTAAATCCTTCTCCCTCTTCCTCCCTCCACCTCCTCCATTTTTATAAGCTGATCCCAGTTGCTGAGTGAAGAGAGGATGCAAGGGGGAGCAGGAAGGACCCTAGGAGCCCAAATTCTTTATCTGAAACTGGAGACTAGAGGCACTTCACTTCATTCATTCAGCAAATATGGCAGAGGCCTGCGCTGTGTGGGAACACCGGGGAACTGGCCCATGCAGCCCTTGCCCTCCTGATGCTCCCATCTAGACAGAGGGAGGCCCCGTATTGATCCCTGCCCCCCAGAACGGGCAGTTTTTGATGTTAAAATGAGAAACAGGCAGAGAAAAGCAAAGCACCCGGGCTCGGGTCCTATTCTCCAATTAAAACCGACTTCAAAAACACAACCGCGTAGTGCTCCGAGTAGGTTCCATACCTGCCCCTCACCCTCTGCCCCCGGGCTTGAGAAAGGACCTGAGCATCCTGTGGGGACCAGGGCAAAGGGTCTGCCCATGGCTCTGCCCCCAGGCGACGCCCTGCTGTCCTCATCCAAGGCAGGGGGCTAAACCAATCTCCTCCCTTTCACACCTGGGGTGGCGGAGAGATCCCAGGAGGGCGCCGACCAGGCCAGGTCCATCGCCCATAGGCGTGGGGTCACTCCAGGACCCCAGCCCGGCGTCCGAGAAGTTCTGGGACCAGGGTGTGCATCCCGGGGTTAAAGCTCCTCCCTAGGTGGCGCGGAGGGGACCCATACTTGGCCCTCTGCTGAGGCTCTGCTGGGAGTTTCCTTCCCATTTAACATTCCCTGCCTCAAATCACACCTCTGTCTCGATCGGAACTGATGGAGGGGACGGGAAGGAAGGCGGGTGGGCAGCAACGACTCTCTGGGGCTGCTGGGTCCCTTCAGTCCCCGCACCTGTGAACCGAAGCGCTCCCGCGGCGGGCGTAATGTCCGAAGTAACAGTTCCGAGAGCCTTGAGGGGAACCCTCTGGAGCGCCAGTTCCGAGGAATGTTTGGGGGAGGCCTTCGGGGAGGGTCCCTGGTGGGGCGCCCAGGCTGTGCGGGCCCTGCCGCGCCCCCTCCCTCCCGTCGCCTCGGCCGCGCTCCTCCCCCGGCTCTGCCTGCCTCCCGCCTGCCCCCCTTCCCCCTGCTCTCTCCCTCCCCCGCCCGCCCGAGGCCGCGCGGAGCCGGAGCCGCAGCCAGAGCGCGGGCAGCGCGGAGCGGGCGGCGGGAAGGCAGCCGTGTCCGGCGGCCCGCCGCCCCCGCTAGGCCCCAGACCCGCACACCCGCCGGGCCGGGGAGAGGCCGGGACCGAGCGCAGGCGAGGACCCGCCGCCCTGCCCGGGAGGAGTCCCAGGGCGCGGACTAGCTGGCTCGGGTCCGAGGTGAGCCTCGGCGCAGGACGCGCCCACCGGAGGCGCGGCCCCGCGAGCCCACCCGGGTCTGGGGTCCTCTCAGGAGGCTGACGACCGAGGAGGTGTCCGCCGGGAGCCAGCGCCAGGGCGGCGGGGCGGGCTTGATCCCTGCGGGCGCGGACGAGCGGGCCCGGAGCGCGGCGGGAGGGAGCCGCGGCGCGCCGCCATGCGCCGGGTGCTGTAGCCGAAGGCGCGGGCCCGATGGAGCTGGCCTGGGCGCGGGGGCTGCGCGGAGGCCGCGGCCCGCCGGCGCTCGGGCTCGCGCTCGGGCTGGCTCTGCTGCTGGCGCGGCCGCCGTCGGGCGGCGCGGGGGGCCCCGAGGCGCAGGAGCCGGCGGCGCCCGGCACGGCGGCCCCGGCCGGGGGCGACCGCTGCCGCGGCTACTACGACGTGATGGGGCAGTGGGACCCGCCCTTCAACTGCAGCTCGGGCGCCTACAACTTCTGCTGCGGCACGTGCGGCTACCGCTTCTGCTGCCACGACGGGCCGCGGCGCCTTGACCAGAGCCGCTGCTCCAACTACGACACGCCGGCCTGGGTTCAGACTGGCCGGCCTCCCGCGCGTGCCCGCGACGCCACGGTGCCCCGGGACCCGGGCCGCGAACGCAGCCACACGGCCGTCTACGCGGTGTGCGGCGTCGCCGCCCTGTTCGTGCTGGCCGGCATCGGGGCGCGCCTGGGCCTGGAGAGGGCGCACAGCCCGCGCGCGCGGCGCACCGTGACCAGGTGAGCGCGCGCCGGCCGGGGCCGGGGCCCGGGATCCCCTCCCAGCCCAGGGACAGGTGGCCTGCCAGGTGGGCGCCCCCTCGCGATCCTTCATCCTTCCCGCCCCTCTCCGAAACTCTGGTCCTCTCAGCAGCCCCCTCCTCCAGGTTTTCCCTCCCTGCTCTGTCTCCAGGTCTCTTTCTCCCCTCACCCCCGCTTCACGGAGGGAGACAGCTGATACCGCTCTGTCTCCCCTTGACCTTCCGGCGGGAGCTGGGTGCTGGGCCGCCTTCCCCCGCGGCTCCCGCCTCCTCCGGAGTGGGCGGGGAAGGCAGGTCGCTCGACCGAGGGCACAAGATCCGCGCCTAGGGGAGGGGACCTGGGGCCCGAGCCCCACTCGCGCAGGGTGGAGGCGTGGGTCCCCAGGGAAGGGACATTTTCTGTAGCTCTCTTGGCTCTCTCCCCTCCTGCTTCTCTCCCCACTTTTCCTTCCCTCCTCCCCTCCCACCCCCCATAGTTGTGACTCAGGCCTGACCTTATTTCCCTAGGGTTTTTAGAAGGCCTCCCCACTCACCCCACTCAGTGCCCCCAGGCAGGGTCAGGGTATCCCCCTGTGTAGAAGCGGACCTGAAGTGTGTATGTGGCGGGGTACAGATTCGTTTTTGGTGAGGCCTGGACAGGTGTTGGCTGAGTTCTGAGTTTCATGTGAAGTGGGGGCCACAGGACCCAGGTTCTCTTCCTCAGCTGGGATAGGGGCTCTGGGATTCTGTGTCCTGACCCTGGAAGCCTCACCCACGCCCCCCCTGCCCCCAACACACTCACATGCCCCCAGCCACCCCCCTGTCCTGGACCCTGCACCCTCCTCACTTGCTCACCCAGGTCCCTACTCCCTTGGATGTGTGGGCCACTGACATGGTGTACGACAGGCTGGTATTTAGAAGTGACAGTGGAGAGAGGCCCCCATGCCTGGGTGGGCTAGGTGTGGATGCTTCCCCACTCCTAGACCTCAAGGGCAAGAGGGCTTCCTTGGCACTCCATGGCATCCCTCTTCCCCCGACCACTTAGTCCACCAGCTCCAAGACAGCTGTAGGGCAGAGCTGGGCCTGGAACCCTGGCCTCAGCTACTGTGCTGCATCCGTGATGTGCAATGTGGTGGCTATCAGCCTGGGTCCTGGATGCTTCAGAAGCAGGGCCTGGGCTTCCTGAGCTTGGAGCCTCATGCTGGGTGAGGGGGAGAGGACAGGGCCTGTCCTTGACCAGAGTGGGGCAGCAGGAACTGAGGGCCATGATGGTATAGAGGGGGTGGCTGGGGCAGCCTAGTGACACATTCACTGGAACCCACTTCATCCTCAGGGGACCGGGAAACAGGTCTAGTAATGCTTCAGGAAGAGCTGGACCACCCCTGATGTGCTGTGTGGCCTGGGCCAGTGCCTTCCTCTCTCTGGGCTTTAGGGTCCTGTGTGCCCTGACTCCTGCTTCTTATCTGGGGAGACCTGGAGCCTAACTTGAGTTCGTGTGTGGGTATGCTCTGAAGCCCTGCCCTCCCCTCAAGTCTCACCCTTAATTCTGCCGTGTTGAGGTTGATGGTCAGGGAAGGCGTCTCAGAGGGCTTGGTGAGGAGTCGGAGTCTGTCTTTGGAGAAAGTTTTTACAAAGGTTCAGAGGCATGAAAACTGCTCAGGTGTCTGGGAGGGCTGGTTGGTGACTGCTTGCTCAGAGATGAGACCACAGGGGTGGGCAGCTGAGGAGTGGGCAGGGCATGAAGGTCAACTCAGGCAGGCACTAGGAGACTTTCAGACCCTGCCACATTGCAGCCAAACTGCGCCCACCCCAGGTGTCCCACCTCCAGTGTGCTTCTTCATGAATCAGTCATTTGAGGCCCCAGCTCCAGGAGGGAGAGACCAAGCTAGGAGAAAATCATGGGTTCCGGGCTCTGAAGGCAGCTGGGCTGAAGGCTGGGTCTGGCTGTCTGTGGGGAAGGCTCAGTCGGATTCCGTCACAGCTGGGTGGGGGCTGGGTGTCCTGGTAGCCAGGGAGGCAGCTGCCCAAGGTCACACAGCCTTTGGTGCGGGGCTGCCACTGCAGGATCTCCTGGCTCCTCCTTCCCCTCATTTGTCTGTTCTCCGTGTTTGTGTTGGCAGCTCTGTCCCAGAATGCAGCAGAAGCCCCTGCTGCAGGAGGGGCGTTAGGTAAGCAGGTAGAAAAGGCTTCCTGGTAGAGGAAGGGTTCTGGTGGGGTTTGAAGAATGAGTAGGAGTTTTCCCGGAGGAGATGGAGGATAGTAATTGATGCCAGAGGGAGTGGCACAGACAAAGTCCAAGGGCCTGATACACTCACAGAGCTTGTGTTGGGAGAGGAGGCTCAACATGGAGGGTCTTGGGGAGTGGACTCCAGAAAGGGGAGGAGGGGAGCCTTTGAAAAATAAGGTGGCCCTGGTTACACCTGACCCCATTGGTTTCCTGACCTACTCTGAGAATTGGCCATGTGGAGGCTACAGGTCGTGCCTGGGAGGGGAAACTGGATGTATGAGGTCAATCACAGGAGAGAAGGGAGGCCAGAGGGGTTGAAAGAGCTGCCCAGGGCCACACAGTGAGAAGCGATGGCTGGGGCTGGCCTTTGATAGACCAGACCTGGCTGATGGGGAAGCAGGAGGCGTGGAGGGCTGGTTGTCACCACTCTTTCCCCACAGGACACTGACAGAACTTCTGAAGCAGCCTGACCCCCAGGAGCCACTACCTCCACCTCTGGACCCACCTCTGGGTAGCTGTGTCCAGGTGCAGATGGCCGATGGCCTCCCCCAGGGCTCCCTCCACAACAGCACAGGCGAGTAGACTAGCGGGAGGGCGTTTGTTGATCTACAGCACAGAGCCGCCCTTGTCTGAGCAGGGCCTGGGAGCAGGGGACGGGGTGTGCTGAGGCTGTGAGCTGTTTCCCAAATGGAAGTGAGCCGCCTGCCTCTGCAGGTGTGTGAGTGGGTGGTGGGCAAGCTAGTCAGCTCCTCTTGGTGGCCAGGGTCCCTCGACGGGTCCTGCAATGTCCAGCCTCAGGGATTCTGTGAGGAAGGTTCTAGATTCGGGGATCCCCAGCTCAGGCTCTGGGGTCTGCCTGGTTCTAGGCTCTGGCTCAGTGCCCTGGGGTCTGACTGGCCCGCGTCTGTGGCCTCCTGTGGGCCTCTTCCTTCAGGCTGGTGCCTCCCTCTTGGACTCCTGCTGGCGAGGCAGGCTTGACAGCACCTCCCGTACCCCCAGTATGGGTTCCAATCCTCAAACATTCTCTTCATCTCTGGGAGAAGCAGGTCCTGGGCCTCAGTGCCAGGCTCAAATGGAACGTGCTGGCAAGTCTTTTGTTAGATGAGCACCCGCTCAGGGCTGGCTGCTGTTATTCACGTTATTCTGAGCCAGGCCCTGTCCCAGGCACTGGAGAGTCTGTCTTCAAGAGTCAGGTTCTGCTCTCAGTCTCGAAGGCGTAAGTTCATAAGTCACCTCACAAGCTCTCATTGAATCGTAGCTGGGGAGTGGGCTGCGAAGAGGTGGTAGCGCAGGGGCAGGGTGTCCTCTGGTCAGCGGGCCGAGTCTCATCTCCTCCCTCCCCCATCCAGACAAGAAACGCCCCATCAACGTGCCCCTGGCTTCGGCGACAGCGGGCCCCCCGCGCGCCCCGCGGCTGCAGGGCGGCGACAGCCTGACGAGGCAGCCGGACTACGCCAAGTACGCCACCCTCAAGGCAGCCGCGCTCAAGGCCGCAGGTGAGTGGCCAGGTTTGTGCCCGGAGCGCCGGGCCCACCGCACCCGGGGCGTCCAAGCTCCTAGACTGCAGGGCTCGGGGTCCCAGTTCGAGTTCTAAAGTTCCCAGCTTCCGCATCGCGCATACGCCAATCGGCTGCCACGCCTCGGCCGTACCCCAACCCGGATCAGGCCGCCTGTCTGAGACCCCGTCGCCGAATCCGGAGCCCCGGGCGTAGGAAGCCCGCGTCTCCAGCGGCCTGTCCCCGCCCTATCCCTTCCCGGTGGGGCTGAGTCCCAGGCCCCAGCGGACTGTCCCAGCCTGGAGGCGCTGAGGCCCCGCCCCCGGGGCCTGACCACGCCCCCGACCCACGCCCGTCTGTCCCCGCAGAGGCCTCCCCGCGGGACTTCTACCAGCGTTTTCCCGCGACTGAAGCAGCCCCGCCGACCCTCCCGGCGCGAGCCCGGAGGCCCCCCGAGGACTTGCCTGCACTGCTCGACGCCTGCCCCTGGGCCCCGCCGGGCTACGCGCCCCCTGCCGGCCCCACCCTATCGGGCCACTACAAGGCCTGGACGGCCGGCCGCCCGGCCCAGCCCGCCCCCCGCGGCCACCTGGCGTCTCATGCCTCCTCAGCGCCCCGGAGGCCCGGCGACGCACCCCGGCGCCAGTTCAGCGTAGAGAAGCTGCCCGAGGCCTTCAGCCCGCAGCCCCCTGGCCTTTATGGCCGCGCCAGCCGTGGACCCCGGCACCTGAGCACCAACAGCAAAGCCGAGGTCACCGTGTGAAGACGGGGCCGCTGGTTCTGAAGCATTGCATCGCCAGGAGCCCTCTTCTGCCTGGGGGACTCGCCATGGGCTTGATCGGGGGCCCAGGTTACCGGAAGGAGGGGTGCTGGCCGTGAAGGCCAGCCCTTCTGCCTGCCCACGGGACTGGGAGCCTCGGAGCCTGCAGGGCCAAGAGGCCCACTTGGGTAAAGCCAGTGGTTCTGTCCTGGGGGCCTTAGGGCCCGGGTTCCTTGTGTAAATAAACCCTTTTCTGTGACTCCCATCCCTGAGAATAAAGGAGCCCCAGCTTGGCTCTGCGAGGCGCTGATGGCGGAGGCACTGGTCATTGACTGGACAGACGGCAGTGCCGGCAGAGGGCACAGCATGGTGCAAGAGCAGAGGACTGCTCCTGAAAGCTGGTGGGCAAGGGTTCTGGGAGCCAGGGAGAAGTAGCTGGAGAGGGTGATCAGGGCTGAATGCCAGGCTTAATGTCCACACCAGTAGGAGCCACGGGAGAGGGCGCAGTTAGGCCCCAGCCATCTTGAGGCTGGGCACAGGGGAGAGGGCTGGTGGGCTCCTGAGGGTCCATACCCCTTAATGGAGGTGGGCCCCCTCCAGCCGGTCACCTGCTCTACAGCTTGAGTTGCCTGAGCCTGGCTGATCCTCATTGACATTTTCTGGCCCTGGGCCGGCCCCTGGGCTGTTGGCCACTTGGTCAGCCTGGCCCAGGGCCACCCCCCTGATGGCTGTGGGCTATGGGCTGGGTAGACAGCTGGTACTCAGGATGGGGGAGCCTCCTCCCGGTGGCTGCTCTGGGGGAAAACGGGGATGGGGATGCTGGACCCAGAGCCTTGGCAGTGCCCCCACCAGGGTGCTCACCCCACTCATGCTTGGCACTGCCAGCTCTCCCCCTTCCTGCCAGGCAGGCTCCCAGCACCTGGCCATGGCCCAGGGCATTGCCAACAGCCTGCGTGCATCAAGTTCGTCTGTGCCAGGCACTGGTGGGGAGATTGAGGGCTGGGTTATGTGTGTGACCCCATTGTGTGACCTCAACAAAGTTTCCCTCGTGTGTATCCTAGGCACGGTATACGGTATACTGTTTTAATAACAATGGCCACCATTTGCTATTTCTTCCATTTAATCCTCACAAAAGCCCCACGGTGTGTGGCTTTACAGAAGAGGAAACTGAGGTCCTGAGACCTAAGTAACTTGCCAAGGTCACCCAACTGACTCCAGTTTAGGACTCTTCCATATTCTGCAACCACTGTGAATCTGGTGGTGGCATGGCAGCAGCAGGCGGTGTGGGGGAGGAGGGAAGGTTGTGTGTTGGCAGAGGGGCCCTTGCTCCCAGGGTACAGGCAGTCTCAGGCTTTCCTCCTGCTGGCTGGGCTGCCCTGAGGCCCCCAAACCCACCAGCTCTTCACCTGTAGGAGGGTCCACCTTGCTGTTTCTTACGTCCGTTGAGGAAAACAAGGCCCAGAAGCCCGAGGGCAGAACAGAGCCCAAAGCCCATGGTCATGCCTGCAGTGAGGACCCCCATGGCTTACAGGGAAGACAGCCCTCACACCCTCAACCCAGGATGGGGGCGGGTTGCCCCCGGGACTATCCTGCAGCCCTACAGATACGGCTGGGGGAGGGGGGGTGGGTGCTGAGTCATGGATCCTGCAGAGACTCACAAAAGGACTGGGCTCCTGGGCACGTATCAGCCACCCATGGCCACCCACCCTGGTGACATAGGCCCTGGCTAGGCTATGCTGGGAGGTGGGCATGACCTCTCGGCTCATTCTCAGTCCCAAGGGCCCTGGATCTACATCCCAGGGGGCTAGGCCTCCACTGAAAACGCTGCTGTAATAACTGTAGACAAGGACCAGCTACAGCTGCCAGCCCCACCCCGGGCTGCTCTGGCCCGTGGGACGGTGTGGCCTGCTGTGACTGCCCTTCAGAGAACGGAGTGGCTTCGAGAGCTGAAGGGACTTGGCCCATTTCTCAGCCGGGCCAGGCCATGGACCATGCACTTCAGCCCCCAGGCTTATCCCGATGTGGCACTGCTGACCCCGCCTCCCCACAGGGCCCAGCACTCCCCCATCCCAGCGCTCCTTGTGGTCTGGCCCCTCACCAGCCTCACTACGCCCTCACCATAAACTGGCACTTCACGTGTGCTGTGTCGCTCAAACTGGCCAACAGCCTATGGGGACCTGGTCAAACGCAGGGACTGTCATCCCCATTCTGCACATATCGAAGTGGAAGCTGAGGTGATGCGCGCCCTCCCCCCCAACCCCACGCAAGGGGACCCAGCTGGCAAGTACAGGAGCTGGACTTGGATGTGACTTGCAGGCCACATCCTCAGAAGCTCACTGCCTCCCGGGAGAGGGGGAAACCAAGGTGCGGCCCACCCAATAGGGGAGAGGTTCCTCTCTGAGGGGTGAACACAGAAGGGCTTAGCAACCCAAATCCCAAAGCACTCTGCTGTCCCCTAAACAGCCAGCTCTGTGTCCTGCATACAGTGACCTCTGACCCCAGCAATACCACCAATACCCCTTTTATCCCAGGTCTGTCCCAGCCCTGGAGTGTGAGCCAGGCAGCCGGCATTGGGAGGAAGGGGCCAGGTGCATGGGCAGGCAAGGAAGGTCCGTCAGATTGAAGCCCCCCGGGGCCTCTCGGCGGAGAGGGAGTGGCTATCCTCAGTCTCTGACCCACTGGAGGCCAAGCCATGCAGTCACCACAGCGGTCATGCCACAGACCCTCACACGCCTCACGCTGGGTGGTACCAATCTGTGTTTATTCAATAACCTACATCCAGGACACAGTGAATGATTCCACATCAAGGAAGCCATAGGTGTATCCCCCTGTTCAGTGAAAAACCACCCCCTCCCACCCCTAAACAAGAATGAGAAAAGGCACAGTATATACACATGACACAAAGGCTAGCTCACCCAGTGGGCAGGGGCCATAAATTACTGTGGGGGGGGGGGCGGGTGGGCAGGAGAGAAAAAGTGGGTGAGGTCCAAGCTGGCTGTTCCAGCCTGCACTTGGCATCAGAGGAGCCCCTCCCTGCTGTGTGTACCCCCATCTGTGCTGGGGTCCCGGCCCAATTTCTGCCCCAACCAGCCTGAGCGGGTGAGAAGCACAGGGAGGGAGGGAGGGAGGGAAGCCCCTCTCAGCCTCCCAGCAGGTCCCGGGGTACCAGGCAGCCCTCGGGTCCCAGGAGAAATGGCCTCCGGGTAGGCACCAAGCCAAGGGATCCAGAAAAGTGGGACCACTTTTCCTTCCAGGGCCCCCCTCAAGGAAGGGGGCGTCATTCCTAGTGCCCACCCTGAAAAGGGGCTTGTCACTGGGGAGGGGTTGGGGTCTGGTCCCTGCCACCCTGGCTTATTTTCAGGTCAAGAATTAGGGATAAAAACAGACTATGGAGGTAGGAGTTGGGATGAGAGGGAGCTGAGAACCCATACTGAAGGCCCCTGGTCCCCAGTCCTTAATGGGTGGCTTCATCTTTCCCAAACCCCTGGGACTAACCCAAGGTTGGGCTGACATCCCAGGGGGCGGGGGAGTGGGAAGGAACAGGACACTTAAATAAGATACCGTTTATTTTTTAAAAAATTAAAAAATTATGCCGACATTATTTCATCCATCCCCAGGTCTGCCCCCTACCTCCCACCCACCTCCCAAGGGCTGGGCTCTCTCCTTCCCTGGCTGTCCTGTGTAGTAAAGAGAAAACAATGGACTGGCTTTGTTAGGCACAGGGGAGAGGACGCAGACCCAGGGAGAGAAAGAAAAATGCCACAGCAACTTAGCCCTGCATCACGGCAACCCCAAGCACACTGATATAAAAACATTCGTATAAAAAGGGGGGGGCGTGCCTGGGCACAGTGCCAAGGGTGAAGCGCTCTGGTGCCCAGAGACCTAAGTCCCCCAGAGGGAAAGCCTGATAAAAAACAAGGAAGCAGGAAATGGCGGGGAGAGATGTTCACAGGAGAGAGTGTCTTGGGAGGGCTGGAGGTGGGGCCGGGCAGCTTGGGAGCTCCCCCAATTCCTGCCCGCCCTGACTTTCCTCTCTCAGGCCCACTGGGGCCTGGACTGTGGGCATCTATCCACAGTAGCTTAAAGGGGCTCTGCCCAAGGGGCCCACTAGTCTGAGGTGGTCCAAAAGCCTTGGCAGGTGACAGCTCAGAAGCCACGGCTCATCCCACAGCTCCCAGAGGGAGGAGGGAGAGACTGGGAGGCAGAGGAGGAGGGGGAGGAACACAGACAAGAGGGAGGAGGGAGAGAGAGACTGAGAGACAGAGGGAAGTGGTGGCCGAGGTGGGCAGAGCCCGGGGGTCAGGAGGCGGCGATGGCAGTGCCGCCCCCCAGCTTGACAATCATCTGCTGGCAGTCACTGCATGAGCGCCGGTCGCCCACCTTCTCCAGGGTGCGGGCGGCCTCGGCCAGCAGCACCGCCCGCTGGCCCGGGGAGGAGAGGAAGGAGAGGGGCAGGTGGCGGCAGGCCAGCAGGATGGCGGTGGCCCGCTCTCGCTGGCCGGGCCAGGCGTCCGCCTCTCCTGTGGGAACGGTGAGACACGCACTCGCTGAGATGAGAGCCCGCCAGGACGCAGGCGCTGTTCCCAGGGCTCGGTATGAGCTGGTTTATTTAATCCTCACGCCCCCCAAGTGAGGGAGGTTCCAGTGCCCTGCTTAGTTCACAGAGGAGATGAGCTGAACCCTGCCGGTGCCACAGGCTATTACTCCGAGGCGGGGCTGAGGTGTGGCCCATCAGCGGGCTCCGGCTCCAGGTTCCCGCAGTGGGGCGACCCCGCAGCCGTCCTCTCCTCACTCGGGGCTGGACCCGTGACAACGCGACCAAGGCCGTCCCAGCCCCACAGCACCTCATGGACCCTCCCCCGGCACCCACCAAATCAAGCCTTGGGTTCCCTTGGTTCTCCCGCGGCCTCTGAGAACCCTGCAGATGCCCAGGGCAGGGCAGGGCTGGGCTCCTCCCCCCGTTTCCCCGCCCCTCCCCAGGCAGGGCCCGCCCAGGCCTTGGCGCTGGGTGCTGGTGGGCTCACCGTGCTTGGCGTTCTGAGTGTTGCGCCGTCGCAGGCTGTGCTCCAGCAGCTGGTGGGTACGGGTGGGGCTGGCCCCCGCCATCAGACGCACAGTGGCTTCATGCAGGAACACCTGAGAGGTGCAGGGGGACACAAGCCGGGGGTCCTCACCTGTCTGTGCCCCAGTAGGTCTCTCTCCCTGCAGCATCTGGTCTGCCACCCGACGACACCCCTTCTCCTCTCCACAACACCCTGCCCAGCTCACCCCTTGAAAGCAACCTCTCTCGTCCTCACTCTGACCCCCGACACAAGCCAGGCAGGAAAGGGGAACACAGCACAGGCCGCCTGGTGGGGCAGGAGCAAGACAGCGGCGAGCTAAGAGGCCAAGGGCTGCCTCCTCTACGGCTGACCCGGAGCGCCAACGCGCCCTCTGGGGTTGGAGGACAAGTAGCCTGGGGGGACCCTCACTTCGCGAAAACAGGACAGAGGTGAGGCAGGGACAGGAGGGGGCAGGGGGCGGCTGCGCTGGCACCAAGGAGGTTCAGGGTCCTGCTGCCTCCTGTTTCTTCAGAAAGGAACAGAGTCCAGAGGTTTCCAGGTGAAAGTCTGCAGCTCTTCTGTAAATACGAGTCACTGGGGATGGGGGGGCCAGGCCTAGGTCTCTAATTTCTTAACATCTCAAGGTTCTTTTACACCTTAACATCTCAGGAGCGCTGCCCTGGAAGGCACCGGGGGAGGTGGTGAAGGGCTTCGGCAGGTGGCAGTCTTTTCTGAGGAGGCCTTTGACGGGGGCCACAGTGCCTGGGGCACACTTCCTCTTCTCCACGGCGAGGGGGGTGGCTCTCACGTGACTGTACTCCATCTGCCGTGTCTGTCCGGGCTCGCTGCACACAGGGGCCGCAGCGTAACCCTGCGAGGGCCCCACAGCACCCTAGGGTGGGGGCAGCCTCACCCTGAGCCCTTCGTTTTCCCACCCTTCCCTCCCCACACTTCTGGCCTTCTCGCTTGGATTTCTGGAAAATAATTCAGGCGGCGAGAACATGCTGAGTCTATTACCCTAATTAGCAATAAAAATAAACCAGTGAAATGATTTGCGTCCAGTAAGCCCAGTTACACACCTGCCCTCAGAGCTTATCTCAGACCGTGTAGCCATCGCCAAGGGGATGTTACGTGGGGCATTAGGCAGCAGAACCAAAGCCCCCAGTGGCTCAGAAAAAGAATGAAAGGCATGTCTAGGGGCATTCTGAGGCTCTGACACCAATTATGAAAGCCAGAGTAGAGCTTCCTCGTGGCCTTCTCGCCCCTCTCCGCTCAGGCTGGGAGCCCCTTCTTGCTCCCACTGCCCCCAGAGCCCCCCATTCCCGAGTTTAACTGGTGAGGCGCAATCTGTGTTGTCCTCTGTCTGCGGCCGTGTGGCCTGCTCACCACCACGCTCCAGGGCTGGGCACACAGCAAGTACTCCACCAACATAAGCCAAACAAGGGGATACATGGCACCCAGCCCAGTGCCTGACAGCTCAGCTGACCTCAGGAGGCCGACTCCACGACCCCAGGCCAGTGCTGTGCTGGGTTCTGCCCTCCCCCGGCAGCAGGCCGGGCCTCACCTTGCGGTAGGCCGGGCGGAAGCTATGTGCCAGCCTGCGCAGGCTGCCCAGGTCCCGCTGGAAGCCAGCCAGCTCAGTGCCTGATGCGTGGTAGGTCTCACCCAGGGCCTGGCTGGCTCCTGCTTGTTTCTGCCAGAGTGCTGTCCGCAGCGACAGGAGCAGGTCACAGGTCAGCAGCTGGACCACCTGCAGGGTGGGCCACGAGGGAGGAGACAGGTGACTGGCCGATTCCCGGGGCAAGGATCCCAGCACCCACCAGGCCCTCCCCAGCCCGACACCCGGCAGCTCCGCGACAAAGGGCGGAACCCCAGACGGGGGAGCCTGGAAAACACCCCACAGGGAGCAAGAGAACAGCTGGAGAGTGAACTTAAGCTCACGGCATCTAGTCCTTTCCATGGCCCCAGGTGGTAGATCTGTTCTCCCATCTTGTGGGTGACGAAGCCAAGGCTCAGAGAGAGGCTGCAGGCTCGTGTAGGGGACACAAGTGGCGAGGACAGCAATAAAACCGTCACGGGTCTGATAGGAAATCACAGGTCCCTCCCACCTCACAGGAGCCCTCCCATGGCTGGCCAGGAGGCTGAGATACTCAAAAGGTGCCTTGGCCCCATTCCTTCCAGTGGAATCCAAAAGCCTGAAGTGGCAGCAGAGCCTGGAGATGGAAGACCAGGGAGAAGAGGCTCGCTTCAACAGAGGGCAACCAAGGCCCAGCCCAAGTGGCCTCTGGGGTCGGGGAGACAGGAGCCCAAGAAGGCAGAGCCGCAGAGCAGCTGAATGCTTGGGTTTGGATCCACTGACCCAGATCTACCCTGACATATGACCAAACCTCTCTGAGCCTCAGTTTCCTCACCCACAAAACGGGCACCTCAGGCCTGCAGTGAGCGTCACATGAGAGCACTGCGTGTAGGCACCATGCCCGGCCTCAGAGGCACTGGCCTCAGCCCACACTGGCGCCATTAAGCACAGATGCCGCCAGGCACCAACAAGGCCAGGCCACCTGCCTCGCTCCAGAGGGCCCTCAGCACCAGGGAGCAGCGCTTCTCGAGATGGGTCACATGCAGCCCTCTGGCTCTGATGGACTCCCCCAGGCCATTCCTCATCTTGTCCAGCCTGGCTTTCCCCTTCTCCAGAGTGCTGGACCTGGGGAGGTCGCAGTGCTGCCCCAGACCCTGCACCCTGCCTTGAACCTGCACGTTGCCTGACCCTTGGCCACAGTGTTTTTTGGCTGCTGACAGCTTTCGGGGGGACACGGATGAGGTCTCTCTCCTCAAACAAACGTGGCACTTCTAAGAGATGGGGTAGCAGCCTGGGGCTGAATTCTGCCCCCTGAGGGAGGCCAGCCTCTGTGGAGTTCCCTTCTTCTAGGCTCATTCTCCGACACAGGAACCCCAATCCCAAGGGTGCCCGCAGCCTCTCTCTCCTTCCCCAAACTAAGCTGAGACAGTCTAGTTCTCTCATGAAGACAAACAGTACTGGACACCAGCAGAGGAATTGCACAAAGCGAGCTGTGGCTCCCCCTCGAGCCTTTGGTCCTGGGCCCTGTCGGCACACTGCCTGTCCTGTAGGGCTGGCTGCTGTCCTGGGTTCACCCCAGGGTCCGGGGCCACTGATGACCCCTAGCCAGAAGTGCCAGACCAAACCCTAGTGAGGGGCTCAGAGCCTGACCCTCCAGGACATACCTCCTGTCTCCCTTTCTGGAGTGAAACCACGCTCCTCCCTGTGAACAGATGATGCTTCACCTTCAGCTGCGTTCACGCCTCCCCTCCCCTCTCCCGGATGGCCCTGCCTTGTGACCCAGCAGCGAGAGCAGAGCCCTCTGACAAGGCCTGGCTGGAAGTCTCTCGAGGGCTGGGCAGGCCTCTGTGATGCACTGTGGAAACATTGCATGGGTACCGCCAGAACATGCAATGCAACTACAATGCACCACAGCTGCCCGCTCGAGGGTGTGCAGCCAGCCACGGGGGTGCCCAGGACGCTCAGCTGGCTCAGGATGTGCATGCGAGGGGGCGGGGGCCCGTGGGGGCCTGGGGAGTCGGGCAAGCTGCCTGGAGCAAATGCAGAGCCCTGGCCAGCTGAGGTTCGCCTGGGGCTGACCAAGCTGAGGGCCCGCAGGACCCAGGACTCAGGTGGGAACATGCTCGTCCAAGTACTGAAAGGAAAGCCACCTGGACCCACAGGCTACGCTCTGGGGAAGGGGGCTGCTTGCCTGGTCTGTCTTTCGCACAGCCCCATGGGCTGGGTGGGCTCAAGGCGGGTCAGAGCGCTCTTACCCAGCAGAGCTGAGCACCTCCCCGAGGAGCCAGAGCAGCCCCCACTCACATGGCTGAGGGCTGGGTCGCAGGCGGCCCCACTGACGTTGAGGCTGCTCCACAGGTGGCCACTGGCCCTCTCGCAGTGGCAGAAGGAACTCTGCTGCCCGTCCGCCTTCCCGGAGAGTGAGGCGTGCATAGCTCTGCAGGTGTGGAAGACGGCCTTCACCAGGGGGCTCCTGGGCGGTGAGAGAGGCGAGAGGCAGGAGGTCAGTGCACGTCGCCTGCGGAGAATGAAGGGGGAGCCCAAGCCGGAGACGACTGCCCCCTCGCTGCTGTGACACGTGGGTCTGTCTGTTAAACCAAATGCTGCCATAATGGTTCCAGATCCCCAGCTCCAGATCGGAAATGCCAGCCCTGAGTGAGGGAGGCTTCCCACCCCTAAGCACCTTCCTCATTCAAGGAAGGTTGACAGCGTTCATTCCCTAGTGAAGGAGTCGGACAATAAATGCATTAGATGCTGACTGCGTAATGCCAGGTGGTGCACGTGCCATGAAGGAAAGTCACGCAGAGGAAGGGGGTGGCATTTTATAGAGGATAGTCAAGGACGTCCTCTCTGGAAAGGTGACATTCACGCAGAAGGAACCTGAGGGAACTCCTGAAGGAACCGGGGAAGCAGGAGTGTGGATTTCTAGGAAGGAGGGTTCCAGGCAGAGGAGCAGCATATGCAAAGGCCCTGAGTGTCTGACACATGTGAGAACATCCAGGAACGAGCATGGCTGGAGGAGGAAGTGAGGGGAGCAGAGGGAGAGCAAGCTCTAAACAAGGCCCTTCTCAGCCTGGCCGCGGCCCTGCCTCCCGTCTGCCTCTGACCCTGCTCCAGGCTCCAGGCTCCAGGCTACCGAAGCTCATCTCCTCTCCCTTCCTCACGCCTTGCCTCTGCTGACGTGGGTGCCTTTGCCTGGAATACCCTTTCTCAGCATTTCCCACTTGTCTCCTGAGACTTGTTCCACCTGTCCGGCCCTCTGGTGCGCCTTCTTCTGTCCTGCCCCCTACAAGCCTCCTCTGGCTGCCCCCCGGGTCAGGCCCCCTGGCTCCCCCAATTATGCGCCTCCTTCCCTCACCAGGCGCTGTGCGAACTCCCGGAGGCTGACCGGCCTCTGGCCCGGAACCCCTCCCAGCGATGCGCCGGCTGCTTCACGGGAGTCGAGACTGGCCTGGCACAGGCCAAGGCGACAGCTCCCACAGGAGAAGGCGCTGAGCAGGACGGCCACTGTCTATTCGCTTACGGCTATAACTTGCTGTGCTGTTTACTGCCGCCTCCCACAGCCTAGAACACAGCCGACACCGAGTACGCTCTCAGCTAAGTATTCGCGGAAGGAATGACGGAATCATGGAAGGGGTACAGGAGACCCCAGAATGCGGCTCGTGGCCGACAGGAAGGGATCAGAGACACAGGCTCAACCACCAGGACTGCCACTAAGAAGCCGCCTAAGATGGTCATTCAAACAATCTGTGCCTCAGTTTCCTCATCTGTAAAGTAGCCACAATACCACTCGCTGCTATCTGTGGTGATGTACAGTACTGGTCCCATTATCTGCACCTGTTCTCTAACGGCCATTGCCCCAGAAGCCGGGTGTTCAACTCTTTGGAGAAACTTAGCCTCTTAGTTTCATAGAGCAGGTCAGGGAGACAGTGGGGAGGCTGGGATTGGGGGAGGGGTCCCACAGCATCATTATCCCTAAAGAGCAAAGGGACCCTGGAGTGACTGAGTTCGGGGGAAGGAACGCCTGCCGGGGGTCTTAGCTGCACACTGGGGCTCTGTTCTTAGAAGTGAGGTGACTTTAGATGATTTACCCGCCGAGCCTCAGTTTCCTCAGGTGCGTTGACTGGGAGAAAACACACACAGGGTGGGTGCTCACTGGTCAGGGTGCTTAAAAATGGGTTACTTAAATGAAATCGGAGTGTCAGACCGACTTTGGGGAACCTGCCTCAACCTGCTTTTCTCAGCTCCCTCCCGCTCTCCTGGTTAAGCATCTGCTCAGCCTTGGCTCTGAGGAAAGACCCAGTGAGGCCTTTCTGTCTTGGAGCATTTTACAATTCCTCTCGAATGGCAGAAGACGTCAGGGACACTCAGATCCAGTCAGAAGCAGCCAGGATATCGGCAGGCTGCTCGTCACTATGGGCCAAATGCCCCCAAGAAGCAGGCATGAGTCCCCCAAGAGGACTGTCAAAAGCTCTCCGGTGATGCCTTGTGCTAAAGGTCTTTTTAGTGATAGCGCCGGTGGGGGTGTGGAGGGCGGCGGAGAGGATACTGGATGCAGTGCTGGCACGTGAGAGAAGGACCCTCGGGCCCTCACAAGCCGGTGCTGGCTGTGAGCCATCCGCACCCTGCCCGGCTCCGCCGGGAGCTTCTGAAGATGCTGGGGGCTGCCGGCTCTCCCTGCCCGTCAGCCTGTGCAAGGAGGCCCAGAAGCAGCGCTGACCGCTGCTGGGGTGACACACACGGACAGACGTGCTCGCCACGTTTGGTCTCTCCATGGTGCCCTCACCCCTCACTTCATCTCTCCATCTGTCATGCAGTCCCCAGGCTGCCTGACCCTTCATCCAGATGGCCACCCAGACCTGCTCCCTCCCACTAACCCAGTGAGCCTGGCACAGCTGGCGCTGGGGATTCCCCTGGAGAGAAGCAAGCAAGCGGTCAAGGGGGGCTACGTACTCTGTCACTTCCAGGGCCTTGGGAACACGCTCCACTTCGGTACAGTGAGCGCGCACAGCTGCGTCGTCTCCCTGGAGCCAGCTGATGGCCATGGTGATCGCGGACGTCCACCACCGACAGACAACGTCTGGGCCTAGAGGTGAACAGAATGCTGCTCCAGCACCCACAGAAACCAGAGCCTGCTGGCTGCACCTGGTTCCCCTCGTTCGTGCCCCCTCTCCCTCCTGGCGACGGGCTGGGGCCTGTGGGCTGCCCTCTCACACGATTCTGGTGGGAGGACCAACCAGCACCATCTCAGAACACATTTGGCAATCTGTATTAACAGCCTTAAAAATGTCCACTCCTATTAACCTAGTAATCCCATTTTTTGGGCAATCCATCACAAAGAAATTGGCCTAAATAGAGAAAAAAAGCTCAACGAAGATGTTCACTGTGGTGTTATTTTTAAGTAAAAAGCTGGAAACAACCTAAACTTCCAACAGTTGTGAAAAGTGGTGTTTCCAAAGTATTTGTAGTAACAGGCTCAGGTTAGAATCTTTTTAGTGTTTTCCTCTCTGAGGCTAAGTGTTCTCAGTGGACCTGTACGATGAAAGGCCTAAGAACGTGTTCTTTTCTAAACTCTGAAATAAAGACAGGCCACGAGGTCAGTGGTCACAACGGGGCGGCTGCTTCTCTGGGATCCTTCTCTCTCTAGGGAGAGCGGCCAGAAGGGAGCTCCACATCGCTGCCCCCCAGCAGCCTCAGAAGCGCAAGAGGTGACAGCTCGTGTGCCATCACCCAGATGGCAGTTTAGAGACAGAAGCAAAGAATGTCCTGGTGCCAGTTCAGTCGGTGGTTGTGCTGTGCCACCCAAGGCGACAGGTACCGTAGCAATATAGATGCCTGGATGAAAGGCCTCTTTGGCAGAGTGTCAGACCCAAGAGCAGCCCCGGGGACCACTGTGTATTGAAAGGTGAGCCCCTCACCAGCTCCCGGTGCCGGGACCACTTGCTGCCCGTTCTGAGCGTTTGGGAGAACTCCTGACCTGCCCCTCCCATCCAGGGCCCAGGGAGGGCACTAACTCCCTCATGGTCACACTTCTAGGAGGATCATGATCTCCTGCCCCCAAAACATTGTCCAGCACGGGGGAACTGTGCATGGGGGCTACATGGGGCCGCAGATACACACCTCAGATCCAGAGAAGATTCTCGAGTGCAGACTCATAACTAACCCTGGACCCTGGGACACAAGGGCTGTAAAGGGCTGAATCAAGCCACCTGAGGCCTGCGGAGCTGCCCCACAAGATGCTTACCAAGGGCTGACTTGAGCACGCAGCTGCTGGAGAAGGGGGCGGTCACAATCCCCACAGAGTCCACAAAAGAATTAAGTAATTTCAGGTACTCCAGAGCACTGGAGAACTCACTAGAAGGAAAAGAAAGGGTCCCACACACATCAGAATGTACACAAGGACCACGCTCATGGCCTGGCTGGCCAGCCCCCAGCTCTGAGACCCACCACGCCAGGCGCCCCGAGCTCTGCCTCTCACACCACTCACACTCTCCCCAGGCCACCCTGACACCGGTCCTGACACTCTCCCCTCTGCCGGGAGAGCCAGCTTTCTCTTGCATCCCTCGCCCTTCAAGACCCAATTCAACTGTCGTCTCTGCCCAGAAGTTTTCTGACCTCCCAGGCAGGACCGCCCTCCCCTCTCTGCTCAGGTGCACTCCAGTCAGGACTGGGCCGTGAACCAGATGACCCTGGCCCGTCTGCCTCTCAGGTCTGACTCTGTGAAGGAAAGACTGCGCTCAATAACTCTGTAAGAATAAGACACTGCCTGACACACTCAATACAGGTCGGGGTCCCACAAGATGTCTGGGCCAGAGCGCCTGCCTTCTGCCAAGCTCCCCACATTCCATTCCACACCCTCCACAGGCCACCTTTCCCCTGGCAAAGAGCAAAGCAAAAGAATCAAATCCCTGACTGCTCCAAGAACTGACTCCACTTGGTGAAGGGATGCGTAAAAAGGAGAAAAAGGGGGAAAGTGATACACTTGGTCTGGCAGTAAAAGGCAAAGAGGCCAGGTCAGAGCCCACAGAGGGCTCTTGTGGGGCTGCCAGGTTCAAGAAATAAACATGAAGGAATCACTGGATTTCCCTCTTGACCCTACACTAGGGCTTGTTTCCTTCTAGGCCTCACAGCCGCCTCTGCGCTTCCCGGGCAGACGGCCTGAGGCAGGGGGCCCCTCCTGGGGTCAGTACCTGCTCTCCTCTTCCTGGTCTGCAGCTTTCTTCTTGGCCTGAGGTTTCACCAAGGACTCCACAGCTCGCTCCAGCAGGTTCCTGCAGAAGGCCTGGTGCACCTGGGCGATGGGGTCAGCTGAAGAAGAGGAGGAAGGCCAGGAGAAGGGGTAAGTGGGTCTCACTTATGGGCTTATTTTGCCTTACAGCGAAAATAGAGGGTGGGGAGAGGAACCCAAGGAGCAGCTATCCCCTCCGAATGGGGGCAAAAGTCCTCAACAGACCCCAGACTGCTTGTTAAACAGTCAGAAGGTGGGGATGGGGGCGGGGAGGGTTGGCAAGCCCAAGACTACGCGGGTCCTGGACTGGCTCCGGGGGGCGTATGAGGAGTGCTGTGCCTCCTGGCACAACGGCCAGCGCTTCCGTTCAAAGTTGGGAGCTATGTGGCAGCCACAAGCCTTGTCAGAAGACAGGAGATGGGAGGGTGGACAGTACACCTGTGCACGTCTCAGGGACTGCCTCTTCTCCTGGAGGAGGACAGCCAGCAGAGGGGAACGTGGCGCCGGCTGCTGCCTGGCGGGATTAGGGAAACCCCGCTCCCGCTTACCAGAGCCTTTGCGTGGGGCCTGTGGCCAGCAATTGTCTGGCTGAGCCTATTAAACAAGAAGTCTTGCAATGCCTGTGACAGCTGACTGTCACCGACAGGCCCCCCCCCAGCTGGCAGGCCCAAAGCAGGGCGTCAACAGCCTTCCCCTCACTCACACGCCACAGCCATGTGGGTTTCAATTTGACAAGAAGGGGGAGGCAGGACACTTATGAACACATTCTGGGCGAGAAGGCCTAGAGCCAGAGCCACCAGAGGTGAGAGAGCCAGGGGCAGTCCACGGCGCAGACAAAGCAGCCTGGCGACGCAGCTGAGATTTACGATGGCTTTTGCTTTCATCCTTACTTTCTGGTGTTGCACATCACTCTTCCTTTGAGCAATAAAGTTATTAAAAAGAAATGACGGTGGAACCTCCCTCCCCCACAAAATGTTTGACACACACCCCTGTACCTGCAGGACACGTCTGACTCGCCCCAGACTCCCAGTTCAGAGAGAGGAAAAGCGCAGAAAGCAGAAAGCCATGGCTGCTCAAGTCTGAGCCAACCCGACCAGCCTCTCCTGCTCCGAGGCCAGGCAAGTCAACTCCAATCACTGTCAAACACTGGGGACAGCAAGCCAGCATCTCCTCCCAATGCCTTGAGCCCCGTCCCTGCCACCACTCTGAGCACTTGATGACCGTCTGTCGCCTGTTGTTCCCTAACTGCTCCGTCTATGTCTGTCTGCTTTCCAGGGGGAGCGGGAGATTGGGGCCAGCAAACAGCAACTCCACACATCCTCTGAGTCTCCAAAGCACCCAGAACAAGGGCAAGATTCCAGCTGGTGCTCAATCACCATTAGTAACGTGTGGCGGTGTGACTGATGTCAGGACCACAGGCTCTGCATGTCAGAGAGAGGCGAGCTGCAAACTCAGCTTAGCTGCTGACCAGGCTCATGACCTCCCTGAGTTTAAGGAAAACACGGCTGAGGCATCCTGTGTCCCCACGTGTCTGGAGTGTAGCCACCCTGCGGTACCGGTGGCTCTCATAGCTGCACAGGTGCTCTCACCTGGGTTCCTCTGGGCGCAGTACAGACTCTCCTTGGCAGCCGACTTCATGGACCAGCTCCGCTCCATGAAAAACTTCTGGCCCAGGGGGTGGCAGAGCCAGCGCAGCGAGTCGGGAACAGCGCTGCGCTCGGGGCCACACAGGCTCTGGGCGCGACTGAGGAAGTAGCTCTGTGGAAGGACAAGGACCACGGTGACAGCAGGGTGGCAGAATGCTGGCTGCGCCACCATGGTGGAGGCAGGCTGGGGAAGGGAGGCAGGAGGGCTGGGACACTCACATACCTGGAAGGAAATGCCCTCACTGAAACCAGGGCCACGGCCCCAGTGGAGCCTGCCGGGCTTGATGACTGCGTACAAGCCCCAGCTGGATGGGGGTGGGGCCTCATGGCACCCACGGGGGCCCGGCTGCACCCTGTCCTGCTGGGTCTGCCTAACCCGACTCGAATCTTGTTCTGGGCTGTGCTGGCATTCAACTGCAGAGCTGAGGAGGGCTCTCCCAGGCCCCTCGCGGCACTTCAGCCCTCAGCGCCGTCAATGGCGCTGCACCCTAGCCAAGTGACCCCCTGGATCCTGGGATTTTTCTCATCTGTCATTTTAATTACATATCTTTTAGAGTATTTTTAGGCAAAACTGTATTCTGCTTTGACTAATTTTCATCTCTTTTACCTCTGAGTGTGAAGAGTTTAGAAGAGGCACCCAGCAAGTGGTCAGTGACTGTTATTTACCATCACTGTCACTCTAGAAAGCACTGGAGTGAAAGGGCAGCCCTGAGACTCGTCCAGCCCCCTAAAGAGAACCCCCTGCCATCCCTGGATGAGCCCTTGACGTGAACACTGGTCTAGTGAAGAAAAGACCTGAAAGCCTCTTTGCTGGACAATTCAGAGAGCCAGTGCCCCAGTTTCCCAGGCCCCTCTTCTGCCCACAGGATAACATCACTCCAGGGCCCCAGGAATAAGAATTGTAGGGACAATGCTGTCTATCCATGTTTTCAGAAATTGTGTCATTTTTGGAGTAAGGATATCTTTATTCTAAAACCCATGTTTTCCAACCCATAAAAACCACTCGATACGGGCCAATCTGAATGAGCAGCTCAGCAGAGAAGGATGGAGGGAGAGAGAAGCGTGAGACGCAGAGGGCCAGAGGAGGAGGGGCTGCTGGGCCGGGCAGTGGACCTCAACCTTCACACTGCAGCCCTCACCTCCAAAACGAAGGTAGCCACCTCCTTGTCTGGTTCAGTCTGATGGTTCTGACCTTTACTGGGCTCTGAGTAGCCATCAGCTAATGTGATGGCCTCAGAAGACTTGAAGGCCAGGGTCAGAAATAGCCCTGCCAACATACTACTCAAGGAACATGGACTAAGGAGACTGGCTTTCTCGGGGGAACCTGGAGACGGCTGCCTAAATCCAGAAGAAAAGGACCCGGCCAAACTGTTCTCTAATGTTATCACGGCACTCACAGGACCAGGCAGGGCATGTCACTTAAATCTCTAATCACAGGGCCGAAAGCACTAATGGCCTTTCCGCCTCTTTGCTGACCACCATACTTTAAAAAGGGGACTGGAGAGCAAATGTAGAGAATTCTATGACCTTCTCCTGACCCCCAACAAAGCCCTCACTGGATGTGAGCTTGTAACTGCAATGGTCAGAGAACAGCGGCTGAGGAGCCTGAAGGGGACAGAGGTTGGGGGTGGTTTGGTGGTAATTCCAGGCCCTTTGAAGACTGCGAACCTTCTAACAGTTGCCCCCAGCTCTCTCCTGAGAGCACATGCCTGATAAGCAAGGGAGCTTGATGGCTGCTCCAGGGGAAATCTAGGACCACTGATCCCTAAGAAGGGCCCAAGCGTCACCAACAGAAGCAGAAACAAAGCCTGGTTAGGTGATATTGCAAGAGGAACCCAGAGAAGCGATTTAGAAAATCATTAAGTTAAAATACATTTTTAAGCTTAATTCTTAGAAAAGAAAAACTTTAGTTATAATACATCTCAGCAGGAGGGGGAGCTCCAGTTTAGTGCTTTGAATTAATAAGAAATATAAATCCTGGGAGAGTCATCCACGGTATGGCTTCTAGAAGGGAAACTGAGAAAATAACTTCTGTTGCTCTTTTTTTTTTTTTTTTAATAAATTCATTTATTTATTTATAGCTGCGTTGGGTCTTCGTTGCTGTGTGTGGGCTTCCTCTCTAGTTGCGGTGAGCAGGGGCTACTCTTCGTTGTGGTGCGCGGTCTCATTGCGGTCGCCTCTCTTGTTGCAGAGCATGGGCTCTAGGCGCGCAGGCTTCAGTAGTTGTGGCACGCAGGCTCAGTAGTTGTGGCTCGCGGGCTCTAGAGAGCAGGCTCAGTAGTTGTGGCTCACGGGCTTAGTTGCTCCGCGGCATGTGGGATCTTCCCAGACCAGGGCTCGAACCCGTGTCCCCTGCATTGGCAGGCGGATTCTTAACCACTGCGCCACCGGGGAAGCCCACTTCTGTTGCTCTTTTAATTTTCTTGGCATTACCACCCCATGATCATTTTCCTAAATTTTACAGACACCAGAATTCACTCAAGCTGGGGCTGAGGAGCAACCCCACCACCATAACTCATCTGCTAATTGCTGAATTGAGCGGCTGTGGCAGGAGACTCAATTGAGCGGCTGTGGCAGGAGACTCAATTGAGCGGCTGTGGCAGGAGCCTCAGAACTGTTTGGATCCTGAGGGCCAACCCTGTACCCCTGGGCCAGTTCCAACTCCAGGTTACGTCCTCCCACTCCAGTCCGACTCGGTGGTTCTCAAACTGTGTGCCAAGGCACCCCAAAGCACCGCAGCAAACTCACAGGGGTGCTGCTGGATATTTCACACTTTGGGGGGGAACACAGCAATGCTCAACATGAATCGGACACCATGTAAACTGCTAGATGGAGGCAGTTTGGTCTCAATGTGAGACTGCATGACCGTCCTCTGGGTGGTGTCATCTTTGGGAAGCTGAGTTTTTGGAGGCTGTTGTAATAAAAAGCAAGTGCGGCGTGAAAGCTGGTGTGGGACGGGAAGTGAAGGTGGTGGCGTCCAGCCTGATTTCAAAGTCTGAGAAGGCACATGCAGCAGGCACACACATCCCATTAGTAAGTATCTATGGTTATTAAGAATAGAACTCAAACATTATTTCTTCCTTCAGTTTTGTGTATTATTTTTCCAAGTGGCCGCTAAGTTGCTTAAGACAAATATCTATTAAGATGTTTGCACCTAATTAACAAACAGAACTGTTAGGTATTTCCTTTAGCCCAAGGAAACCATGAAAAAATTACTGAGGCCCAAAGCGTGCCGCGAACCAAGAAAGCTTGGCAACCTCTGGTCTATACCATTTTCACGGAGGCCAGCCCTCTGCGTGACCCTCAATGCCTGACTCATTTGCTGGCTAAATACATTCCACCAAATTCAAAGCTTCTTCCTATTTAAGAAAGTACTATCTGGGTCTCTCATTCTCCTTCCAAGAGAAGCAAACAGATGAGAGGGGCAGCTACTTTCCTAGAGACTGGTTCCTCTCCTTTTCCCACCTTACTGAAAATGCACACTTGGCGATACCACTTATTTTCCAAATATTGATACTCTTTGACCCAGCATCACCACCTCTAGACTTAACCTGAAGAGGTATTTGTACAAGCGGGTGAGGGTACTCCCTGCAGCACTGTTTCTAACTGCAAATGCTGGAAACAACCCAAACATCTAGCAGTGGCACACTGGCTCCATCAAGGATGTTATTTACACATGCTGGAGCAGCAAGTACCTCTGTGGAATAGGAGGCAACAAAGAAAGAGCCCCAAGGCTTATAATCTGGTTGAAAAAAGCAACTGGCAAAACAGGGTTTCTGGTATGATCACACTAAATAAATTCTAGCGCATATGCGTTCTGACGCGCAGGAAGAAGACTGCGCACCCGCACACTAAACTGCTCGCTGCTTGTTAGGCACACCCAATATTTTTGGGGTGGGGGGACACTCATTAGGGAACCATTTTCCTGATCCTCAGCTGTTACACACATGCCTTCCTCAAATGGGCTGAGCAGCCCATTAAAGAACAGCTGCGTCTTAGCAACAAAGACAATCAAAACCCCAGCGGGATTTCTGGGATGATGGGATGATCCTAAAATTTATATGGCAAGGTAAAGAGCAAACACTAGTCACTAAAGCCGGAGGACTGACACTTCCAGATATCAAGACGTATTCGAGGGCTTGGCCAGTAGGGGTGTGCGGTGTTGGTGCAATGGAACTGACTAGAGCGTCCAGAAGAAGACTCATCACACGTGGACATTTAATTTACGCAAAAGGTGCCACTTGGTGCAGTGCGGAAAGGGCAGTCATTTTAACAACAGATTCTGGGGTTGGGAGATAATACATATGAAAAAAAAGTCGATCTTGCACCCCTACCTCCAACTCATACAAAAATCAGTTCCAAGTGGATTATAGACCTATGTGTGAACATTTGAAAATAAAGTGACTAGCAGATACCATAGGAGAGTATCTTCATGACATTGGGGTAGGATAAAGATAAATTAAACAGGACATAAAATGTCTAATTGCTAAGGAAAAGACGAATAATCTGGATTTCATGAACATTAAGAACTTGTGCTCGGACTTCCCTGGTGGTGCAGTGGTTAAGAATCTGCCTGCCAAGGCAGGGGACAGGCGTTCAAGCCCTGGTCCGGGAAGATCCCACATGCCGCGGAGCAACTAAGCCCGTGTGCCACAACTACTGAGCCTGTGCGCTAGAGCCCGCGAGCCACAGCTACTGAGCCCTCGTGCCACAAGTACTGAAGCCCACACACCTACAGCCCATGCTCCGCAACAAGAGAAGCCACCGCAATGAGAAGCCCGCGCACCACAACGAAGAGAGTAGCCCCTGCTCGCCGCAACTAGAGAAAGCCCGTGCACAGCAACAAAGACCCAACACAGCCAAAAAAAAAAGAACTTGTGCTCGTCAATCAACACCACTGAGAGAGAGAACAGGCAAGTCACAGAGTGAAACAATATATGCAAAGCACATATCCAACAAAGGATCGTAGCCAGAATAAAGAACTCCTCAAACCAACAAAAAGAAAGACGTCACAAATAAAAAACAGGTAAAAGACTTGAACAGAGTTTTCACAAAAGAGACTATCCAAATGGCCATCAAACTATCCAAATGGCCAATGAAAAGGTGCTCAACATCTTTCGTCACCTGGGAATTGCAAATGAAAACTATGAGATACCACCAGCAGGGCTAAAAAAACCAACACTGTCACGTGGTTGGTGAGGGTGCAGAACTGGAACTCTTTCCACTGTTGGTGAGGTGAAAGTTGGTACATCCACTTTGGAAAACTGTCAGGCAGTGTCTACTGAAGCTGAACATACGCATAACCTCTGACCTCGCAGTGCCATCCCAGAAACGCAGCCACACGTTCACTGAAAGATGAACAGGGATGTTCACAGCAGCACTATTCACAATAACCAAAAACAGGAAACAACCCAGAAGTCCATTTATAGGCGTCTAGTCATGCAATGGACCACTATAACGTAACGAGAATGGGCAATCTGTAAGTGCACGCAACATGACGCCGAGCAAAGACAGCCAGACACATACAGGACGTATGTGTGACTCTCCTTTCATGGGGACGGTGGTCACCTGGCTGGAGGGCTTGGGGGGAGGGGCAGTTCGCTGACTGCAAGGGGCCCAAGGTAGGCTTCTGGGATCTTGGTCGTGTTGTTTCTTGATCTGTCTGCTGGTTATAAGAGTGTGTTCATTTTGTGAAGTCACTGACCTGTGTATTTATTTATTTACTTATTTATTAATATTATTTTTAAATATTTTCTTATTTATTTATTAGTTATTTGGCTGTGCCAAATAAGTACTTAGTTGCGGCACACGGGATCTTCATTGCAGCAGGTGGGATCTTTAGTTGCGGCATGCGGGATCTTTAGTTGCAGCATGTGGGATCTTTTTTAGTTGCGGCACGTGGGATCTAGTTCCCTGACCAGGAATCAAACCCGGGCCCCCCTGCATTGGGAGCGCAGAGTCCTAGCCACTGGACCACCAGGGAAGTCCCTGACCTGTGTATTTATAATTTGCGTACTTTTCTACATGTATATTGTACTTCAATAAAAGATTTACAGGAACAACAAACAACAGGTGGGTTAAATTACGGTGACAGAAATCAGCATGATGGTTACCTCTGCGGGGGGCAGCGTGAGTGAAGGCCTGCAGGAGGCTTTTGGGGGTGATAGGAACGTACCACTTCTTGATCTGGGTGGTTGTTTACATGCGTAAGTTCACTTTGTGAAAATAGCTGTTAAGTTAAAATGTGCACATTTTTCTGTATGTATGTTGTACTTCCATAAAATTAATGCCTTCAAAATACTTCTGGGGGGCAGAGAAGTTACAAATGTAACGACATTGGCCCACAGCACTAGGACTGCTCTCAGCCTAGATTCACTTTGTCCAGAAAGCCCACCTTGACTTCCTCTAAGATGGGGTCGGGAGCCCAGTGTGCTCTCTGGGCAGCCAGGTTAGCCCCACCCTCACACTCCGCTACTGCCCCGAAGGCCTGGTCCTGGTCTGGTTTCCCTGACAGACTATGTGCTCCCCCAGGCAGGGCAAATGTCCTGCTGGCCACTGCACGTCCTCCCTGGGACGTGCCTGGCCTAGAGCAGGGACTCAGTCACGTTTGCTGAATGAACGTCTTATTTGGGTCTTGGAAACAGGGTTGAGACACAGAAAGTACACTGGGCTCTCCCATGCCCTTCATCACCCAGATCACGGTGACACACTTCAAGAAACTTATCAGTGTCACCACAGGGCACGTTCCTGCTCATTCTCAGCTCATCAGCGCTATTAATGAGATATGGAAACGGATGGGGGGAATGTGATCATTCTTTTCTGAACACAGCTGATGTGTTGGTCAGCCTACCCAAAGTAGACATTGAATGAAACGTGCCTATGTCTGCTGCAGTAAGAGGAAGACTGAGGTCAGCAGAGGCTGGGAACTAGCTGGTAACAAGGACTGTGAATTATCCAGTTGTGAATTCCCGAGGCTGGCCCTGTGTCAGGCTCACTGGAGGCGCCTGAAACCTCAGTTCCCACCCAGAATCTGACCTGAGCTCCTCACAAGACATACATTGTTTTCCACTTCTGGACCCACAGTGCCGTGATCAACACAAGGTACCAAATAGAATACTTCTGAGTGAATAAAAGAACCAGGAGACACAACCAGAAGATTCCAAGCAGAAGAGTCATATATTAACCCCTGAATACAGGTCGCTCTTATCACTGAATCAATCTTCTCACCTCAGGGCACTAAAATGCCTTGTTATGCTTGTAAGGGAGGAATTTCATCTGCTGTGTTCACTGCCCTAAGTATTTGTGGAATGACCCACTGAATGAATGTCTACCCCTCTAAGTGGTCGGCCCTCAAGGGCGGGGGCCCACACCTATGTTCACATCTTGGCTCCTGGCTGGGAAGGGCACTCAGCGAAGGTCCACAGAAGGGAACTGAAGGACACTCACCGCCAGGAAGCCCAGCTTGCCTCCACACCGGGTCTTGAGCCCCATGGCGGCTGTGAGATGGATCTCAACCAGCATGCTCGGGGGGATTTTCTCCTCTGCACATTCAGCAAGGTTCACAGCGCACAAAGCCATGTGTACATCTGAACAGGCGGATCCCACAGGAAGCTTGCCTATGGCGGCAGAAACGGACAACGATTGTTGACAGATTCCCTCAACCCAACTTTTTCCTGTTTTCTCAAGCACAATCGCAGCAACAGCAGAACCAGAGGAGAAAGTCTGTGAGCTCGGTGATCAGACAGTCCTGGATGGGGTGCCAGGCTCTGTGACTTAGTAGCGGTGTGCTCCTTTCTGCCTCACAGGTTGCTGGGGACAAGAGAAAACACAGGTCACGGGCCTGGCCCACGGCCCCAGCCCTGTGTCATGGGAGTGGCTGTGACTGCAGGTCGGTGAACGGGACTCAGAGGCGCGAACTGCAACGCTTTCCAAAACGGCGTCAACAGCATGGTCACGTCCTGCTAACACAATCCTGTGTCTCCAAATGTTGCGAGAAAGGTTATAAAAATTAAAGACAAAAACCCAAGAACAAACTGATGTGAATTAATTTTCATTCAACAAGACCCCACAGTGTATAAGCCCACACCCTTCTGAGGGGGGGTACGTGACACACAACTGAGCCGTGACAGCGGACACATCATGGGGCGGAGGTGGAAGGCCAGGAGAGGCTTACTAACCCTCCCGTGAGGGCTGTACAGCTCGTCTGCGGTGGCCCTGAACTCGGGGACCAGAGTGCCCTTGCTCAGGTCCCGGGGCCCGTCGAGGCTCTGAGGCTTTCACGCTGCCGCCTGCTTCGGCCCTCACAACAGCGCAGGGAGGTACCCAAGGCAAGCAGGCGCCTCGCTGTGCTGAGCCTCAGGGGTGGCCCAGCCAGGCCTCCCGACCCCACCCAGCCTCTCTGGTCTTTTATCAGCCCCCAGACTTCATTCTGCACAGGCGTTAGGTGTTGGTCTCCCCCGGGAGGCACCATCGACTGGGCTTTCTCCTTTGCAGGGAAGGAAGGCGGAGGGCAGTGTGGGGACCGTGTCACCTCTTAGTCACCTCTGTCCTCTTGGTGCCTTGCGCAGGGCCAGGCCCCCAGAGTGCCCAGTGAATGTGGGCAGAATGAGTGATGTGAACCATCCCAGCTGGAATTCTCCTGAACAGATGCAGCCTCCAGATCAGAGACCTGGGATGGAGCTGGTTCCTTCCCCCTGGGCCCGGGCACACTGATGGGACAGAGAAGCAGGGTAGGTCTGCAAATGGCTCTCTGCTAGAACTCTACGAAGGCCCCAGGTGTTCACACCCCACAGCTGGCCCCAGTGTCTCACCTCCATTCCCCCTGGGGCCTGGGCTGAAGCTCCCTCAGCCACCAGGGCCTTCTATTGCCTTCCTGTTACCACAACCCACTGCTGCTCTCTGCCCTCATCTTATCGATGGCCCAGCAGCAACTTCCCTTCTTGAACCCTCTGACTTTGCTCCCCCTACACCAAGCATCTTGGCCTCTCCTGCCTGACCACCTCTCCGGCAGCCTCCGCCCGACTCCTTGTCCTGGGCCGGCCCCTTCCGTGCGGGTCTCCTTCCACATGCCCTCGAGGGGCCCCCCTTCACCACAAGCCCTCTCATCAGCGCCCATGGTTTTCATTCTCACCTGCAGGCCAAAGACCCAGCTCCTTTCCTTGGGCTACAGATCCAGCGTGGCCCCCACCACTGCATCATTTCCCCTCGGTGTCTCACAGGCAAGTGTCCCGAGCGGAACTTCTCACCTCCTCCCTAGAAAACTGCTTTTCCTCTTGTTTTCCTCACCTTTGCTGGTGGCAACAGCGTTCACCCAAACTCTCAAGCAAGAAACTAGGGAATCATCTTAGCCAGCTCCTTTCCTTACCCTTCCCGTCCAATGAGTCCCCAAGGCCTGTCAACCCCACTTTCTCCTTTCTCTCTGTCTTGTCCTCTTGGCACCTGCATTAGCTTCCACTGGTCCTCCCTGAAGCCAGCCTCAATCCTCTCTTCAGAGTGAATCTTCTCGACCTCAGAAGCACAGACCTGATGACGTCATTTCCTCCACTGCGCTGGCTCCCATCCCTCTCCCCTTGCACAGCCACCTTGGGGACCACTGAAATATTCTCCTCCAGAGCCACCCACGTGGGGTTCCTCCTTGGGAACTTGCATCCCTCTGCCTGGAAGGCACCTCCCCTTCTGCAGAGCTGGTGAACTCCACGCATCCTTTCATGCAAAGCCGAGACTTTCCAGAAAGCCTTTCCTGAAACCCTCCCCAACAAGGACCCCTTCCCCTGAACTGAAATCCAATTCTTCTGCTACCTCTACCACACAGAACTGTAATTCATTTGCTGACCTGTCTGCTTCTCTATTAGAGCAGGAGTGCGCTGCATGAAATAAATGATCATATTTCACTGAAACTAAGATGCCATCAATTTTAAGTTTCACTGTTAAGTACCACCAAGGAAAAAACACTGCCAACTCAACCATGACATTCATTGTGTAGAGGACAAAGCCAAGTGTAGAGATGTTAATGTGAAAAATGTGTGCCTTAAATTGATGAACTGCAATCTTTACCGCCGTGGCTGTTTGTCTAACCATCCTAAATGGGTAGTGTGAAGGGGACGTCATTCAGCTGGGGCAGAAAACTGGCAAACTGAGCCAGGGTGGAGCGATGGCATGGGGGCACTTCGAGGCAAGACGGGCCATGGTGGCAGCCCTCACCTGTGATGTGCAGCTGGTGCAGCCTGTGATAGGCCAGGGCTGCATCCCGGGCGCTGGTCTTAGCTTCCTCCTCAAAGCCTGCGGCGGCGGCCAGGGTGGCCCGCCGGCGCTGGAAGACCTTCTTGAGCAGCCAGCGCACCAGGCGCAGCTTCTGCAGGCTGTAGCGGATCACGTTCCAGGAGAGGCTGCAGGCCAGGTCCAGGCGGGAGGTGGGCAGTGCCCGGCCCAACACCGACAGGCAGGTTTGCAGGTTGGCAGCGGCAGCTGCAAAATCCCCCTACCAAGAAGCAAGAAGGTGTAATGTTCGCTGGCCTTGATGTGGCCTTTTTGTTTTGCTTTAACAAAAACTCTTACTTTCTCTTCACCTCTCCAGATTATCAGAGTAATACATGCTCACTGAAGAAAATCTGGGAAAATTTAGAAAGCTACAAAAAAAGTAAAAAGAAATCACCTGTAATCTTATCCCCCAGAAAGAATGACTGCTGACATTTTGATATATTTCCTCCCAGCCGTTTTACTAAATTGGGATGGTACTGTGTTATATCTTCAAGCAAATACTATTCAGAATTTCCCACCGTAGCTTTCATACATAAGGTGATGACATGGATTTAGATGATGAACGACGTGATCTTTTAGGCTTTTAGGTTCTCAAAGTGTGGTTCCCAGAGACCAGCAGCGTCTTCTTAGATGCTACTGGTTTCTGGGAATCTTGTGAGAAATGTGAATTCTTGGTGCCCCACCCTAACCCTCCCCCCGACCTACTGAATCAGAGCCTCTGGGGTCGGGGCCTCCGGGTGATCCTAATGTCTGCTGACGTTTGAGAACCACAGTTTTAGGCAAATACACAGCTGAACTACTCTAACCAAGGATCTGAACAACTCTCTGCCAACCTGAGAGGGTCTAGCGGGGAGTCTCCTGCCCTGTATTGAAGGCCTTTTTCTCATGACTGGAGGCGACACAGTCTTGAGAAACTGGAGTAAACGCTCTTCTCCCTTCCCATCATGCAGTGGGTATGATACCTGTACTTTCCTTCCTGCACCATTACAGAAAAGAGGATCCTTACAAGGGGAAGGTGGATGCCAATGCTCTGAGGATGACAATCTCTGAGGTGGTGCTGTCATCCTTCCAGCCAGGAGAAGCACCTGTGTTTACAGATTCCAAAGGAGGTGGGCCTTTCTGTGTGTCTCCTGGCTCCTCTTCCCCGTCTTTCCCAGGAAGGTTGGCTGTTTCCAAGGCTCGGGCTTTGGCTCTTGTCTCTTCCAACTCACCAATCCAACTCACCCTTGAGCGCCCTCCCCTGGCAGACGCACAGCTTCCAACACACCCTGGTCCCGACCCGTCTTGGCCCCCACGGCCTGCCTCCTGGTCAGGAAGCTTCTCACCCTCAGGGCCCTCTCACAGCACTTCCAAGCAACACAGTTAGACAGAGCCCACCACAGCTTCCAGCCTCCCCCATCTCTGAGTCACTGTCACTGCCACTTTCCTTCCATTACACATCTCAAGTATTTCTTGAATTCATGACTTTCCTTTCAATGTCCAGGTCCTTGTCACCTCTCACCCAGCCTCTTCTAAGAGCACCCTCACTTGCTTCCATGCATCTTGTGTCTCCCTCCTCCAACCCACCCTTCATACTGCCACCAGAATGACGTTCATAAAACACAGCCCTGAACCTGTCTCTAGGATAAACATCTAGGGGTGCGTGTCATCCTGCGTTAGGGGTAGCGCCAACAACCACACCTACATTCCACTAGCCACAGACCTGGACATGGCTGACAGGTCCACTGACGGACTGGCTGGCCAAATTCTCTCTCGTGGGCTCTGCAGCTTGCAGGCGGGGAGAGCAGGCCCACGGCTACCTGCTGCCGAGGCCTGTCCTGGTCCTTGTTCCTCCCGAGACACGGGTGTTTAACTCTTCCTTCCGTGCCGTGAGTTTGCCCCAGAATCCTTCCCATAAACTCCTTTGTTGATTTCAAAAGAGGACTGGCAGCGAATTTTCCTGCTCAAAAACCTTCCTGGTTCTCCAGAGAACTGGGACAAAAACCTCAAATCAGTCACTAGTCAAATACGCCTCCAACTTGGGCCCTAGCTACACTACCAGCCGTAGCCCTCGTCTCCCCCGACATATCCTACACTCCAGACATACCATCTACTTGCCAGGCCCCCAGAAGCCCACCTATTCCTGCCGTCCTCTCCCCTTGGAAGGGCCTTCCTGGTCTTGACCGCTCTGCTCACACCCCAGGCTCCCAGAGCACTTTACTCTCCCGTCATATTACAGACTAGAGATCAGCTCGTGGCCATGGAATCACTTCTGCCTAGGTGCCCTCTCCTCCGCTGCCCTGGAACTGTTGGGGGTAGGGTCCCCTCCTCCTCTTGCCCCCGGGGTATTTTTATACGCTGGGGTGCTGGAATAAGTTGCCGAGTTATGGGCCGAGCCTGGGGGAGGAAGGGGAAAGGCAGGCGGCAGGACTCACCCGGGCCAGGTCCAGGTCTGCCTGCTTCCGGTGCCTCCAGAAGGTGACCGAGGAGCGCGAATGCGGCCGGACCACTGGCTCCCCATGGACCAGCAGCTTCACGAAGACGCTCAGGACAATCACACCGTTCACCAGCCACAGGAGGAGCGTCGGCATCATCCAGCCCAGCCAGCCCCCAGAGCCTAAGGAGGAGCGGCGCAGCTGAGCCCGTGGGGAAGCGCCTCCCGAAGCAGCCCTGGGACACTGCAGGGCACCTGACTGACCCCTCACTGTGACAGGAAAGAGCCTCCTACCTCATTTTCGGAACAAATGCGATTGCTTCATTTAGTAACCATGTCGAAGTGCAGAGGAGAGGAATAATACATGCATCTTAATCCACACTGTAGCAAATTTGGGACAATTCTACAGCCTAACTAGGAACCCGGTAGCTCTTGTCACTATGGGGCAGGATGCCACAAAAATCTTTGTTAGCCGAGGCAGGGTTAGGCCACTGGTTTAATGACTCAGGCAGTAAGAAGACCATATCCTCCTTCAAACAGCCACACCCTCAAACCCCCAGTTACGGCAGCGCAGGGTCCTGATTCGTTTTGCTCTTTCTGAATGAACTTGGGTTTGCCTGTTACTTCCGAAATGCGACTTATGCCTGTCCCTATCATAAGCAAGCAGGTGGGGGTCCCCTAAGAAAGCCCTTCGGGACCTGGCGGACAAGCCGAGTGGCTGCATGCAGGGCCTTCTGCTGCCACAGCAGCCCACCCAGGCCCGGGTGGCACGAGGGGCCTTCCACCTACCTGACTCGAGTGACAGCATGCTGCGGCCAGAGCCTGAGTGTGGATGCTGGTCCGAGTCGTGGGCCCCTCCCCATTGCAGCAGGGCGGTCAGGGGGTTAAAGGAGAGGCACAGGAAGGTGAGGACACACAGCAGGATTCGTGAGCGGTCCACCATGCCAAGGGCTACAGGAGGAGAGTCTGGCTCATCTTTGACCTTCAAAACAGGGGGCCGCAAGGTTAGAACGAATACTGCGTGGGTTTTTATAGCATTTTACTTTTATATATATCGGAATCAGATTGTGAGATTTAAATTCAAGGCCATTAAGTCAGATGGGAAGAAAGCACTTGCCCTCTTGCCACCTGGGAGAAGAACATGTTCTAAAGACCAGAGGGACATGAGCTCTGCTTTTACAACAGAGCTCCATCACAAAAGAGAACACTCTGCAGGAGTCTGTTTCTGTGTAATTCCACAACAGGCAAGCTAATCTAAAGCGACAGAAGGCAGATCAGAAGTTGTCTGAGGCTGGAGAGGCGTGTGTGCACTTCCTGCAAAGGTGTAAGTTCATGGGAGATAAAAATGTTCTATATCATTTTGTTTTAAACTAGAAGAGATTTATTCATTTATCGTTTTGTTTTTTTAATAAATTTATTTATTTTTATTTTATTTATTTTTGGCTGCATTGGGTCTTCTTTGCTGCGCGTGGGCTTTCTCTAGTTGCAGCAAGCGGTGGCTACTCTTTGTTGCAGTGCACGGGCTTCTCACTGCGGTGGCTTCTCTTGTTGCGGAGCACGGGTTCTAGGCACGCAAGCTTCAGTAGTTGCGGCACGCGGGCTCGGTGGCTGTGGCTCTCGGGCTCTAGAGCACAGGCTCAGTAGTTGTGGTGCACGGGCTTAGTTGCTCCGTGGCATGTGGGATCATCCGGGACCAGGGCTCGAACCTGTGTCCACTGCACTGGCAGGTGGACTCTTAACCACTGTGCCACCAGGGAAGCCCCATTTATTGTTTTTTGTTTTGTTTTTGGCTGTACCACGCAGCTGATAAGATCTTAGTTCCCTGACCAGGGATCGAACCCGGGCCCTCAGCAGTGAAAGAGCGGAGTCCCAACCACTGGACCTCCAGGGAATTCCCTATTGTTATTTTTTAATTGAAGTATAATTGACCTACAACACTATGTTGGTTCCAGGTACACAACAGAGTGACTCGATATTTTCATACATTACATCAGCTCCATGATAAGTCTAGTTACCATCTGTCACCATACAAAAGCACTACGATATTATTGGCTATATTCCCCATGTTGTATATTTCACCCCTGTGACATTTATTTTGTAACTGGAAGTTTGTAGTATCTTTTTTTTAAAATTTTTTTTTAGTTTGTAGTATCTCTCTTTTTTTTTTTAATTAATTAATTAATTTATTTATTTATTTATTTTTGGCTGTGTTGGGTCTTCGTTTCTGTGCGAGGCCTTTCTCTAGTTGTGGCAAGCGGGGGCCACTCTTCATCGCGGTGCGCGGGCCTCTCACTATCGCGGCCTCTCTTGTTGTGGAGCACAGGCTCCAGACACGCAGGCTCAGTAGTTGTGGGTCACGGGCCTAGCTGCTCCGCGGCATGTTGGATCCTCCCAGACCAGGGCTCGAACCCGCGTCCCCTGCATTGGCAGGCAGACCCTCAACCACTGTGCCACCAGGCAAGCCCAGTTTGTAGTATCTCTTAACCTCCCCTCACCTATTTCACTCACCCTCCCAACTCCCTCCCCTCTGGCAATCACCCACTTGTTCTCTGTACCTACCAGTCTGTTTCGTTTTGTTGTGTTCGTCCGTTTGTTTTGTTTTTTAGATTCCGTATATAAGTGAAATCCTATGTATTTGTCTTTGTCTGACTCATTTCACTTAGCATAATACCCTCTAGGATCATACATGGTGTGACAAGATCTCATTCTTTTTTACAGCTGAGTAACATTACACTGTATATCTATACCACATCTTCTTTATCTGCTCATCTATCCGTGGGCACTTAGGTTGCTTCCATATCTTGGGCTATTGCAAATAATGCTGCAATAAACATAAGGGTGAACATTACTTTTTGAATTAGTGTTTTTGTTTTCTTCAGAAAAATACCCAGAAGTGGAACTGCTGGATTGGATGGTAGTTCTATTTCAAATTTTTTGAGGAACCTCCCTACTGTTTTCCATAGTGGCTGCATCAATTTTCATTTCCACCAATAGTGCATGAGGGTCCCCTTTTCTCCACATCCTCACCAACACCTATCATTCTCTGTCTCTTTTATTTCACTTAGCATAATACCCTCTAGGTCCATCCATGTTGTCACAAATGGCAAGATTTCACTCTTTTTTTATGGCTAGTATTTCATTGCATATATACCACATCTTCTTTATCCATTCATCTATTTCTGGGCACTCAGGTTGCTTCCTTATCTTGGCTATTGTAAATAATGCTGCAACAAACACAGGGGTACATATATCTTTTTTTTTTTTTTTTTAATATTTATTTCTTTGGCTGTGCCGGGTCTTAGTTGTGGCATGCGGGATCTTCGTTGCTGCGTGTGGGATCTTTTTAGTTGCGGCATGCGAAATCTTAGTTGTGGCATGCAGGATCTAGTCCCCTGTCAAGGGATCGAACCCATGCTCTCTACAATGGAAGCTTGGAGTCCTGACCACTGGACCACTAGGGAATTCCTGATGTTGAGCATCTTTTCATGTGCCTGTTGGCCATTTGTATGTCTTGCAAAAATGTCTATTCATGTTTTCTGCCCATTTTAAAGTTGTTGTTTGTTTGGGGGTTTTTCTGATGTTGAGTTGTACGAGTTCTTTGAAAATTTTGGATACTAACCCCTTATTAGATATATTGTTTGCAAATACCTTCTTCCATTCAGTAGGTAGCCTTTTAGTTTTGTTGGTAGTTTCCTTTGCTGTGCAAAAGGTTTTACTTTTGTTTTTTTTTTAGGGTTACATCCGTCTACTCTTTTTTTTTTTTTCTTAATTTATTTTTATTTTTAGCTGCGTCGGGTCTTAGTTGTGGCACGCAGAATCTTTTTGTTGTGGCGCGCGGGCTCTCCGTTGTGGCGTGTGGGCTTCTCTCTAGTTGTAGCCTGTGGGCTCCTCTCTAGTTGTGGCCTGTGGGCTCCCCTCTAGTTGTGGCGTGCGGGTTTTTCTCTCTCTAGTTGTGGGGCGCAGCTTCCAGAGCGCTTGAGCTCTGTAGTTGTGGCGTGTGGGCTCCAGAGCGCATGGGTTTTGTAGTTTGTGGCATGCAGGCTCTCTAGTTAAGATGCATGGGCTCAGTAGTTGTGGCACACAGTCTTAGTTGCCCAGCGGCATGTGGGATCTTAGTTGCCCGACCAGGGATCGAACCCGTGTCTCCTGCATTGGAAGGCAGATTCTTTACCACTGGACCACCGGGGAAGTCCCTATGCAAAAGCTTTTTAATTTGATGTAGTTCCATTTGTTTATTTTTGCTTTTGTTCCCCTTGCCTGAGGAGACACAGCCCCCCCAAATCTGGTAAGACCAGATTTCCCTGGTGGCGCAGTGGTTAAGAATCCGCCTGCCAATGCAGAGGACACGGGTTCGAGCCCCAGTCCGGGAAGATCCCACATGCTGCAGAGCAATGAAGCCCGTGCGCCGCAACTACCGAGCCGGTACTCTAGAGCCTGCAAGCCACAACTGCTGAGCCCATGTGCCACAACTACTGAAGCCTGCGTGCCTAGAGCCCGTGCTCCGCAACAAGAGAAGCCACCACGATGAGAAGCCTGCGCGCTGCAATGAAGAGTAACCCCCCTCGCTGCAACTAGAGAAAGCCCGCATGCAGCAATGAAGCCAAAAATAAATAAATTAAATTAAAAAAAAAAAAAGGACTTTGTTCTTCCGATTGCTCATTCCGATTGTGATGAGAAGCCCACGCACCGCAACAAAGAGTAGCCCCCGCTCGCCACAACTAGAGAAAGCCCGCGCACGCAACAACGAAGACCCAACACAGCCAAAAATAAATAAAAATAAAGAAATTAATTAATTTTAAAAAATTGCGAAGACTGATAACAAAGAGCATACTGCCTATGTTTTCTTCTGGGAGTCTTATGGCTTCAGGTCTTACATTTAAGTCTTTGATCCATTTTGAGTTTGTTTTTGTAGATGGTGTGAGAAAGTAGTCCAGTTGATTCTTCTGCATGTAGCTGTCCCATTTTCCCAGCACCATTTATTGAAGAAGCTGTCATTTCCCCTTTGTATATTCTTGCCTCCTTTGTCATAGATTAACTGACCATATAAGTATGGGTTTGTTTCTAGGCTCTCTATTCTGTTCCATTGATCTATGTGTCTGTTTTTGTGCCAGTACCACATTGTTTTGATTACTGTAGTTTGAAATCAGGGAATGTGCTACCTCCAGCTCTGTTGTTCTTTCTCAAGATTGTTTTTGCTATTTGGGGTCCTCTGTGTTTCCACATAAATTTTAGAATTATTTGTTCTAGTTCTGTGAAAAATGTCTTTGGTATTTTGATAGGGATTGCACTGAATCTGTAGGTTGCCTTGAGGAATATGGTCATTTTAACAGTATTAATTCTTCCAACCCGTGAGCATGGTATACCTTTCCATCTGTTTGTGTTGTCATCAATTTCTTTCATCAATGTCTTATAGTTTCTCCAGTACAGGTCTTTTACCTACCTGGTTACATTTATTCCTAGGTATTTTATTCTTTTCGATACAATTGTAAATGGGATTGTTTTCATTTCTCTTTCTGATACTTTGTTGTTAGTGTATAGAAATGTAACAGATTTCTGTATATTAATTTTGTATCCTGCAAACTTACTGAATTTATTTATTAGTTCTAATAGTTTTTTGAAGGTGTCTTTAGAACTTCCTATATATAGTATCATGTCATCTGCAAACAGTGACAGTTTTTTGTTTGTTTGTTTATTTATTTATTTTTGGCTGCATTGGGTCCTTGTTGCTGTGTGCGGGCTTTCTTTAGTTGCAGCAAGTGGGGGCTACTCTTTGTTGCGGTGCGCGGGCTTCTCATCGCAGTGGCTTCTCTTGCTGCGGAGCACGGGCTCTAGGCGCGCGGGCTTCAGTAGTTGTGGCACACGGGCTTCAGTAGTTGTGGCACACGGGCTCAGCAGTTGTGGCTTGCGGGCTCTAGAGGGCAGGCTCAGTAGTTGTGGCACACGGGCTTAGTTGCTCCGCGGCACGTGGGATCTTCCCGGACCAGGGATCAAACCCATGTCTCCTGCATTGGCAGGCGGACTCCCAACCAGTACGCCAGCAGAGAAGCCCAACAGTGACAGTTTTACTTCTTTCTTTCCAATTTGGATTCCTTTTATTTCTTTTTCTTGTCTGATCACTGTGGCTAGGACTTCCAATTCTATGTAGAATAAAAGTGGTGAGAGTGGGTATCCTTGCCTTGTTCCTGATCTTGGAAGAAACGCTTTCAGCTTTTTACTCTATATCTTGATTACTGTGAGTTACATAAGCGTATACGTTTGTTAAAACTCATCATACTGCACGATACACTAAAATAGGTGTATTGTATCACATATAAATTACACCTCAAAGTTGATTAAAGACCATACTTTAGTATGAACCTATTTACAGAAGCTTGCTTATTCTTTTTTTTTTTCAGCCGCACCACACAGCTAATAGGATCTTAGTTCCCCAACCAGGGATTGAACCCGGGCCCTCGGCAGTGAAAGTGCAGATTCCTAACCACTGGCCCGCCAGGGAATTCCCAGACGCTTGCCTATTCTAAAACCACAACACTGTTTTGCTTTCTCCCCAGTTTTACAGAGGGAGAACTGAAGGCAGAGGCCCTGCCTGCCCGGGGAGCCTAAGGAGGGAGGGAGACTGGAACCAGATCTCTGCTGACTCCCAGGGTGTACATCCCACACAACTCCTTTTCAGTATTTTTAAACCATTTGAAAATTTCTTCTGACGATTCAGACGCCTATCTAATTTAACGTATATGTCATGTGGCCTTTTGTTACCAAGCAGAATCACATTTATAAAATATTTCAAAAATAGAGCTTCCCTAATAAAATTAAGTACATGATACAATAAATGGCCTGAACAAAAACTTACGCTAAGGGCTTCCCTGGTGGCACAGTGGATGGGAATCCGCCTGCCAGTGCAGGGGACCCAGGTTCGAGCCCTGGTCCGGGAAGATCCCACATGCCGAGGAGCAACTGGGCCCGTGCGCCACAACTACTGAGCCTGCACTCTAGAGCCTGTGCTCCGCAACAAGAGAAGCCACCGCAGTGGGGGACCCGTGCACCGCGACGAGGAGTGGCCCCCGCTCGCCGCAACTAGAGAAGGCCCTCGCGTAGCAATGAAGACCCAATGCAGCCAAAAATAAACAAATAAAATAAATAAATTTTAAAAAAACAACTTACGCTAGAAGGAAACTCTGTGCTTCTGAAGCCAGAAACTGCCAATGTCAAAATACAGCACAAACCCCAGTGGTCTCCACAGGTTCCTGGGAAGATCATTAGGCTTCAGCCTCTTTTAACGAATTCCATTAAACAAGAATTGCCAGGGGCTTTCTTCCACAATTAAAGGCCCTTGGTAGGAATGTTATCTGTTAGACTGCAAACTGTAATCATTTCCCAAAGAGGACCCAGAGGCAGCCTCATCCTAACCCAGCTGATCAACCTCACAAAGTGGTCTTGCCAGGCTCATCATGGGCAAGGGAAGCAATGAGGCGCCTCCAGCAACTCCTAGCTCCGCACGACAGCCGCTGTGTGTTCCCATGCTGGATTTGGCCATTATTCCCCTCTGATGGGCCCTTTCAGCAAGGACCAGTAAAACCGGAGGTTGTATCCCCATACAGAGTCAGCTTTCTTTTTCTTTATTCTCCAGTACGTGGCTAATTTCACAGAATTCTCGTTCCTCTCCAGCCCAGGGCCTCTGAACACCTGACCTGGACCGCTGTCTGCAGCCTCCCCACTATTAACTTCGGGGAGATGGGAGAGATTCCAGGGGTCAGGGGATTTCAAAAGCTCATTACCTTTGCATCATCCAATAGAGGGCTTCCTGGCTCAGAGTCGATGGAGTAGGGGGAGAAGCCTGCCTGGGACCCTGAGTCAGAGGCCGGAGGCGACATCAGAAGGACATTCTGATTAAAGTCATCGATCTTCAGGTCCACGTCATTGTCCACCAGGCTGCCTAGGTCAATGCCCTTCAAGAGCTCTGTAAAGAAAACCCTACCTGGCAAACGGTCCGTTTTATAGCACCTCACCTGGGCTGGAGCTGGGCTAGGTGAGGGATGCACAGCCCCTGCTTCCTGCTTCACCCCTGAAGGCACCTTGTACACATCAGTGGACCCTCCCCGATGCCCAGCACAGGACTTCTACTATAACCGGAAAGTCTGAAACCCTTTTCTCAACGAGCACACTTACTGTTCTTCTGATTTGCCAGTTTCAGCACCATGTTCTCCTGGCGCAGTTTATGATTGACCTGCTGCAAGTATTTGATGTAGTCAATGGCCTTCCTCAGAACGCCAGACTTGTGCATCTGGGAAGGAAGACGGGTGAAAAACATGGTGGCATCAGACCAGCTTGCACAGTGAAGAGAGCAGAGGCCCAGAGCTCAGGCTCTGGAGTGGGAGGTGCTGGGCTGAGATGCTGACTCTCCCACTACTTAGCTGTGCAACCCAGGACAAGTTACTCAACATCTCTGAACCTCACTTTCCTCCTCCGTGAAATAGGGATAATGATAGTATATGAGTCATAGGCTTGCCATAAGGGTTAAATGAGCTAATATGTGTAAAGAGTTTAGCCTCTGGCCTGGCACACAGTAACACTGTATATTAGCTGTTACTCCTACTTCCTACGATAATCCTAGCATCAAAACAAACTTTAAGGAAAACAAATGACAAACAAAAAACCAGAGCACTGTTGGCTGGTTATCTTAAGTAAAGGTATATTAGTACCTTTCAGATTTGTAGGTTACAAGGAAAATTATATTTTCTTTCAAAATAGAGGTAAAGATAAACAGATAACAGGTAAAAAAAATCTCCTATGTGCCAAAGCCAAAAGATACATTCACTGAAACATCAGAAATTTATGAAAAACCAATTTCCTCTATTTGTTCTTTGTCAAAGACCCAATCTCCATTTTTCCTCCTCCCTAAAAGGTTAAAATATTGTTAGCCATCCCTGAATACAATTAAACATATGCCAAAAATGCCACCAGCTGCCTCAGACGTACACACGGTTGTGTACCTGGCCATCAGAGAGCAGCAGGTGTCTGCGACACGGTGGTGGTAGTGAGGGGCGGGGTGGCCACCACCACTGCAGAGCAGACTCAAAGGTCCAGGCAGGCCACTGCCTTACCAACACCCAACAGTTAATATCTTATAATCCTGGAATTTCAAAACGCCAAGATGCTTTAGTAAGAAAGCAACTTTAACCATTCTTGCATTCACTCAGCCTGGGCCTGGGTCTTCCCTAAATTCCTGCAGCAAAGACAGATAGAGGGGAGACGATGGGGCATGAAACACCATTTTGCTTGGCACCTACCTTGGCATCTGTCCCCATGACCAGGTCCTTCAACTCAATGATTTTGTCATTGATGGAGGAGCGATACCGCTTCTCAATGATGTTGTGTGTCGTCCGCCTTTCTCCTTCCTTGGGGGGCTCGAGCTGCTTGACTCCCCCAGGTACCTGCTTAATGGGCACTTTCTCTTGTCCCATCATCACAGGCATTGTGGTCAGAATGGTCCCATTGCTGCCCACCAGGGTCTAGAACAGGCACAAGGGCAGAATGACCACTTGGTTAGTCTGAGTAAAGCAACCTCACAACACAAACCCACTGGCCCTGGCCACGTGGCATCACCTGAAAATGCTTTGTGTAGTCTGACACCCTTCCTGGGTTAATTAAGTCCAGAAGCCTTAGGAGCCATGGTACCTCAGGTACTATGCCCCTTTCAGAATCACTGTTGATTAGTCATGTGCCACAACAGCATTAATGTGGATAAACACCAACCTTTGATGTAGGGATGCCAGAAACATGTCATGTAATTTCTGCCTTGCTGTCAACCCATTAGCCACCTCTGAGCTCGCATACAATGCACCAACCACAAAACTTTCTCCTGGTGTATGACACGTATTTTCCTCTCACATGACGGTGAAGTTAACTTACTGCATTTCCTTATACGATCTGACCATCAAAAAGCTCAAGGGCAGAAGTGACAATCAGAGCCATTTTATTAAACAGACCAACTAGAGAGGCTTCTCCTCGTTTTCCCCTCAAGTCTGCTTTTCCTGCTCTTTGTTTCTGTTTTCACTAATTTTAGTTTTATTTTCTTCAATAAATGGCCTCAATATCCAAATGGCCAATGAACACACAAAAAGCTTCTTAACTTCATTAGTCATCAAGAAATAATTCACACATAGTAAAAGGCACACATTTTAAGTGTACAGCTTAATGGAACTGTGACGTATGTATACAATGTGTGTAACCAAGGTAACCCTGACCAAGACACAGACCATTTCTATCCCCGTAGAAAGTTCCCTCATGCCCCTTCCCCCAGAGCAGTAATCACTGCTCTGACTTCTAGCACCATCTTCTTGAACTTTGTATAAATGGAATCATCAGCATGAACTCTTCTGTGATAAGCACCTTTTGCTCAGTGTACTACTTTTGAGGCTTAGCCACGTAGTTGTGTGCATCAATAGTTCTTTTTGGATGGATAGTTGGGTTGTTTCCAGTTCTTGGCTTTTATGACTAAGGCTTGCTTTTGAATTTTGATCACTTTTTTCTCTCAGACTCTCTTGCCACAAGATGAGACAGTGGCCAAGACCCTACAACTGAAGCATGGGTGCCTTTCACGTCCCCCACCTTGGAGCCCCTCCCTGCCTGGGCGGCTTAGGGTCCTTCAGAAGCTAAACCTCCATCAGTAGGACCTAAGAGGCGGATGGTCCTGTGTGGAGCTGTTGCCCAGAAACTGGGGCTCCTCTGCTGTTCCTCTCTTGCCCCTCATAAACCCTAGTACTCCCACATAACACTCGGTGCTGGTACTTCTTAAGGGGAAAAAAAAACTAAAATGGGGTAATTTTGCAATCTGACTGACACACTGCATAGAGCTGCCACATCTATTCAGTATCTGGAGGCTTCGTTACCATCTCTGAGGCCTAAAACTCCCAAGAAGCGGGGGTGGGGTGGGGGGCAGCTCTTACCGGAACTTGAAGGGCAGCTGTCTGGATGGGGGTGGTGAGGGCAGTGAGGGCTGGGTTCTGGACTGCGGCCATCACAGGGCTGCCATCTGTCTTCAGTGTGGTCAAAACAAGGGAATCTGTCTTGATGATCTGAGGCTGTACCAGGACCTGGATGGAAAAGGAAGAAAAGGAAAAGGAAGGTAGCATTACTTTTCTATTTTGCATTACTTCTTCCTGCATAGACCCTCCAGAAAAGAATGATAAAATAAAATTTTCATAAAACTGAGAATGTAGCTTGATTACTGGGTTGCCGGGGAGAAGGCGTACATCTAAAGAGGGTTCTGGGTTGGAAGGCTGAAAGGCTTTGAGGAGAGCAGTGCCAGCGGCCTAGCGGGGGCAGAGCAAGCATGGCTCGGGTGGACCGTGGAAGGGAGAGAGACCTGATTGTGGACAAACTTAGGAATGTGAGGAAAACGGCTGGGAAGCAAAAATGGTAAACCTGGATTGTTTTTTAAAGCTAACTTACTTCATTAGTTAGAAATACAGTCCACTATGATACACGGCTTAAGAACATTCTGGTACATTTCTTTTCAGTTTTATACCCATTACATGTGTAAATGAGTTAATACACCAGCATTTACTGAGTTTAGGTGGGTGCCAGTGTGCATCTACAGACGTCTTCTCTGCCGGGTCTCACGGGGGCCTCGTAAGGTCCAGGTGCCCCTACCTGCCCTGCAAGCCGCTCCCTCACACTCCGCTGGTCCTGCCTAGCATGTAGACCACATCTTCAACCACAGGCCGGCCAAGAGCCCCAACCAGGGCCTCCCTGAATTCTTGTCAGCCACCTACCGGGACCTGCTGCACCTGGGGCGCAGCAACTGTCTGCACCGTGGCCGGGGCGAGGGTCTGCAGCGTGCCATTGGCCGTCTGCGTCAGCACCCGCTGGGCCTGCACCGTCTGCACCTGCTGCTGGATGGTGACCGGCTGCACCTGGGAGGATGTCACTAGGCTTTGGACTTGAGGCTGAAGGACTTGGGAAAAGAGGAGGAAAAAAGTCACGTGGACGAGGAATGCATTCTGTCACCGTAGCTGTGGCAATAACCGAGGCTGGAGTGCCTCCTAACGATCCCAACGCCCCACCTGTTGCTGAAGAAGATGTGCACAGCCATTTACAAGCTGGTCTAGATGACAAGAATATCCCATAAGGGCTGCATCAATGTCTGAGGGAACGAGTACAAATTATTTCATCGCTCCGGATGCTGGGGTGGAGGTGAGGGAAGCTAATCAGCAAGTGACTGCACCCAGCAAGGGAGTTAACAGGTGTTGAGAACCAACTCCCTGGGGCTTCATTTCCTCCCGTGAAATGAATGGAAAGTGCACTTTGGGATGACGGTCTCAGCTTTTCGCTTTGTGGCCTCCCCCTAGCCCCTAAACCCTTGAAGCCCATTGAAGAACTGTCAGATCCTTTGAAATTAGTAGAGCAATACTAATCCCACCCAGGGGTCCCCACAGGGTCAGAGAGCAATCTGATGAAAAGGTGCCGGGACACAGCACAACACAGAAAGTCACTCATTCACTCAGCACACACCGAGGGCCTACTGTGAGGCCTGCCACTCGGAGACACGGCACCGATGTTAAAAGGCGTACTCTTCTCTGCAGTGGATGCTCAGGAGATGTCTCCTGGATGAATGGTTCTCAACCTACAGGTGCTGAGATCTTCCTGGTGCCTGGGTGAGTTTCAAGACTAATTTTATTCAAGCCCCCACCTCTAGTTACCAGGACAGCCCTGTGGCTACTGTGCCCATTGGAGTCTTTGACCACGCATCCTTGAAACAAGCACAATAGACATTAAGGTATTTGAAGAGACCGAATGTGTTCCTGCACCACTATGCTTACGGCCAGCTACCGAAACCTCATTCAGACGGGGCCAAGTTGATCGGCTGTGTCATCCCCAGAGAGGACAGAACTATTTACAGTCTACCTCGGAAGTGTCTGCAAACTGGCACAAAAACTTGTGAACCAACCAATCGCTATCACATCTGAGTTCTGAGTCACCTTGAAAGCTGGTAGCTGCATTCTGGTATATCAAAGGCTGCTGGATGATCCTCGTCTGGGGAGCGGTGCTGAATGTCGGGGTGATCATTACTGTCTGCTGCTGCAGCTGAGCTGGAGGCTGGGGCTGGGGCTGGGGGCGGGGCTGAAGAACGGGAGTTGCCCTTGGCGGAGGGGGAACCGCGGTGGGGGGAGCCTTGACTTGTAGGGCTGGAGCCTGGGGGGAGGTAGCCGAGGGCGAGAAGGAAGGTAACGGGACCTGGCTGAAGGACCGCTGCAACGAGGGGTCCCCGGCTCCGGCTCCGCCACCGCTGCTGCCGCCATTGCTGCTGCCGCTGTTGCCACTTCCACCGCCGCCAGGGAAGGAGCTGCACAGCTGCTCTGAGAACAAGTCAGGGAACTCTCCCACTTGATTGCTGACAAACTGCAGCATCTCTGTGAGCAAATGGAAAGGAGTAATTTTACTGCCAACCAAAATATCTATTAACTTTCAAATTTGCTTAAGAAACCGAGGCATGAAAATCCAATAGCTTTCCCAAGACACTGCAGAGATGGGTCGCCTCTCTCTCATGTGGGGAATCAACTGGGCCAAGATGGCCCACCAAGGGAGAGTGGGACAGGACTTCACTCGGTTGATGTTCTTCTCCCTCCTCACCACCTCCAGGCTTGTTCTACCCACTTTCCTCATTGTCTGTACCAGGCCTAATAGGAGCCACCTCTGTGCTGGGTGAATGTTCCTCCTGGAGGGTACGGCTGGTCGCGTTTTACGGTTGGGGCAGTCGCTGTCCTGAGTCTTTGGAGCTCAGTAGCCTTGCACTGTGAGGCCACCTCCAGTCTCAGCACTGCTCCCCATGGCAGGGGAGTCCCCAGACCCCAACTCTCCTCACCACAGGCAGGCTCTGGGCCTTCTCTCCAAGATGGGCATATCCCTGGGCACTGTTGGTACCCTCAGGAACACTCGGGGATGATGAAGTTGATGGGCCCCAAGTCATGGAACTTTAGAGGTGGAATGGATGGAAAGATCATACACGAAGTCCAGGACAGGGAAATAACTCGGCCAAGGTCACACAGCTCATCAGGGCACAGCAAGGATTAGAACCAGTTCTCTGCCTCCCAGCCTCGCCTTCTTCGACTGCACCCCAGTGCCTTCACTGTCAGAAGGTCAGGGCAGAACAGCCCGGGCCCTGGACCCCTCTGGCTGTGCCCCTTTCCTCTGGGCAAGGAGCCTGTGGAGCCAAGGGGATGTGTCCGCTGGAGACCATGCCGCCTTCTATTGATAGATCATGCTCCAAGTACCCGGGACCCCTAAATTCCCAGCCCAGAGGGCCTCTTCCCCTGCTTCATCCTCCCAATGGTTTACCCAAATCGAAATTAATCCACGACTAACAACTCGTCTCTCATGACTCCTTCCCCCCCATAGGGCTGCTCCCCATTAGGAGTCTGGGGCCTCAACTTTGACCCAGGTATGTTCAGATCTACAATTCTCTACCCAGTCCACATTCTCTCCCCTTTCCTCTCCAACACATTCCCAAAAAGCTACTGCTTGTTCCTAAACTCTGGCACCCTCCCCTCAAAACCCTCAAGGCTGCAGCATGCTCTGATTTGGTCACCAAAAAGAAAAAACAAAGAAAAACAAAAAACAAACAAACAAAAGCCCCCAAACACTATCTCCATTCATTCGTCAAACCTCCACCAGCAAGTCCCTCCCAGGTTTCTAGCAGTGTGTGTGTGTTGCGGAGGGGGGGGGGGGGTAGGAATCTGGGCTATAAAGAGTCTTATGTTAGGCAAGCAGAAAGCTACCAGGGGTTTCTAGCGTGACCTCCACACAGGATAACTGGAGCTTAGCAGTTCAGCATGTTCAGTGTTCAGTCAGTTCAACCTGCTGGCAAAACAGCATCTCACAAGATTAAATGACTACACAGTGGTGTTATTTACCAACATCTCGACACTCTGCTCTGTCCCCACTCAGCCTGTCATCTGTGGGAGGGAGAAACGGGCAGAATGCCACAGATATTGTAACCTATACCAACAAATTCCAATTCCTTGTATATGATTAAACTAAGAAATACCCTCAAACTCAGCACAAAATTTAAACAAAACACAACTTGGTGCTGACACGTTCCAAGCACAACACAATATTATAAAATGCTTTAAGAAATTAAGAGAAACCTAATAATTCGTCGAGCTTTCCAGAACTCCCATAAAATCCTGACTCTGGGGAATCGACACAGAGGACTACTTTGTGAGCCAAGAGAACATCACTCCCTGGCTGATTGTTCTAATCCGTGGAAAGCTAAGGAGGCAAGAGAGGCCAGAGGGTAGATGGGCACAGGCTTTGGCACCAGGTGGGTCTGAAAGGGCCCATCTAATCAGCTGTGTGAACGTGGGCAAGTCACTTCTTTCTACACCCCCGTTTCCTTACAGGAGGCTGCCACAAGAAGACTCACTTGGCTTCTTTGTGGTGAGGATTAATAAGAAAATTGATGCAAAGGGCTTGGTGGGAGCAGACCCTTACAAAGGTCCCTATCAGTGGCGCTTCTAAAGCCCCACTAAACAGGCACTCGGCTCCACTTATCCTGTCGAGTGCTCTCTAGAACCTTTTGTTGAGGAGACATGGGCTGGCTGGTGAAGTAATGTACAGAGGTCACAAAGCTTAGTTCACAAAGCAGGTTAAGTGTGTGTAGGCAGTTGGAATGCGACTGCTTAAATTTTAAAAAAAAATCCTTTTCGACCCACACATGAGGAGCTCCAGGGAGCGATCTCCAGCCGGGCAGATGGGCACGGGGCTGAGGGGCACAGGGGAGCCGTTAAGACTGAGCATTTGAAGGAAGAAGTAACGAAGAGGTTCTTTGAGCCACTGCTGCAGCAGGCACGCTGGGCCTCCCGGGGACCCGTCTGGTCTGTAGTGACAGAGAAGGGGAGGCCCCGGTAAGTGGAACGAGGCCCACCCAGGCGCAGATCTGCTCTGTACCTGGGGGCTACACCTCAGGAGCTCCCCACGTCTCCTGGCTCTTCCCTGCTCCCATCATTCAGTCATTCGTGTGTGGCGGACACACAGGCTCTCGTGTCCGCAGAGAGCCATGAAACCCAGAGAAGGGAGGCCTGGGAGAAGGCAGTTTTTATGGAGGTTTGAAAATGAAGTTTGGCTAGACATGGAAGGCCAGACACGGGTCTCCTTGGACCTGGGTCGGCCGCCCGGGCCTGCAAACCCCAGCTCACCTCGAGGGGGGGCTCCTGTCAGTCACCCTCCCCCACCAAGCCACATTCCTGTGTTTAGCTGCTTCATAAACTAAGATTTAAGTTGCCTGATAAAGTAGGCTGGGCCCCAAGAAACTATATCTGGGTTTTGATCACGTAACCAAAATTAGAGGCTCCGGCTGTCACCTGTGCTTGACAGTCTCAGGCTTCATCCAAGGAGACCCCAAGTTCACTTGTACTTTACAGAGCTCGTGACCTAGAGGTAACGTAAGCCACTGTGTCTGGCTCAGTCTAGCGGCATCTACCTCAGAATGAGGTAACTCGAAATCTGGTCAGATTAATTCTGCTCAAGAATAAAGAATCAGAAGCCCCAAATGGGGTAACGTTGTCTCCAAACTGCAGTCAGTCAAAAATTCTTTCAATGGGTATTTGTTACCTAGCCCTGTTAGGTGCTAAAAGAACTACTTTCACAGAAGTCATTTATTCTTATATTTTGAATTTATTATGGATCTTGTGTTAGACAATGTTTTAAAATAATTTTCTTTTTTAAATCATAAAAGTAACATTCGCTACCAAAAAATTTAGAAAAAAGTTAAATGAAAAAATAAAAAATAAAAATCATCCAGCAGGGCTTCCCTGGTGGTGCAGTGGTTGAGAACCTGCCTGCCAATGCAGGGGACATGGGTTCGAGCCCTGGTCTGGGAAGATCCCACCTGCCGCGGAGCAACTGAGCCTGTGCGCCACAACTACTGAGCCTGCACTCTAGAGCCCGTGAGCCACAACTACTGAAGCCCGTGTGCCTAGAGTCCGTGCTCCACAACAAGAGAAGCCACTGCAGTGAGAAGCCCGCACACTGCAACGAAGAGTAGCTCCTGCTTGCTGCAACTAGAGAAAGCCCGTGCACAGCAACGAAAACCCAACGCAGCCAAAAAAAAAAAAAAAAAAATCATCCAGCAATTCCACCACCCTGAGACATCTACCACCAATGTTTTGATGTGTATCCTTCCAGACTTCTTCCTATACAAGGCTTGCTTGCAAACACAAGTGTGCACATGTGTGGGATGGTTTTACAAAAATGGGATCACGCTGAAGATGCTACTTTGTCCCTGCTCCCTTTGGGAGCAATACATTGTATTGTATTATATTAATGCACCAGACTTTAACCACTTAGTGATGATGGATGAGTGCTTTCATCTTCTCAGCATTATTAACAACTCTGACAAAAATCTTTGAACAAGCATCTTTTCCCATTTATCTGATTATTTTCTTAGGATAAATTTCTAGAAATTAGATGTCTGGGTCAAATGACAGGTATATATACTTTGGAAAGGTTAGAACAATCTATACACTTGCCAGTGTTTCCCCGCATTTAATGGGTTGGCCAAAAATTTCGAGTTTTTCTGTAACGTCTTATGGAAAAACTCGAACGAACTTCTTGGCCAATCCAATATTTCTGTCCATTTGATAGTGGGAAAAAAACGACATCTAATTGTTCTAATTTACATGAATGCGTATTAAATGAGGTCAAACGTCACCCCTCCCTCCCCATTTTATTGGCCATTTGTATTCCTTCTTTGTAAATTGCCTGCTCTTGACCTCTGTTCATTTTTCTACTGGGCTATTTGTCTCTTTTTAGTGATTTAAAAAACTTTCATATATTATGGATATTTGCTCGTTCTTATGTATTTGCAAATATTTGCCCCACTTTGTTGGGTTTTTTGTTGTTGTTGTTGTTCTGTTTTTTTGCTCAGGAAAGAGAATGGCATAGTCACTGAGAACTACCCTGTCCTAGCGCTGTAACCTGGGGCAAGTTTTACCTCTCTGAGCCACAGTTTTCTCACCTATAAAATGTGGCTAACAATTATATCTAACTCGTCATGTTGTTGAGAGATAATTCACATAGAATCTACAGCACAGTGCCTGGCACTTAGTATTAGCTAGTACATGTTATACACAGTGGTTTCTGACAGTTAGTTTTGCTTTGACTTTTTTTTGGGGAAAATTCAGATTTATTCCAATGCATTGGATATATTAGGGAATAATTTGGGCATAACATAAATTTCGTGTTTACTTATGCATGAAAGAAACACTAAAAAATGCAAAAAACCATACCCAGCTGAAATGAGCCACACAGGAAAACAAAAAATGCACACACCTCAAACATCCACCAGCTGTCAGATCACCTGCATGCGTTACGAGCTATATATAACCCTCCACATCTGGGGTCAGAAATTTCCATCCGACTTCAGAAAGCCTTCCTTCCATCACTTCACAATAACTTGAGAGCTATAACCTTCCAACGCCCACTTCCACAAGCAAACCTCAGGTCTTTTTCAAGGTAGAGTGCTACATTTATTGTGGTAGTTATACATTTCTTAGCCACTTAACATCTGTAAAACTGTGCTGTTTAGGGGGTCCTATCTTATTTTTTATTTATTTTTACCATTTAATTTTAATTTTTTTATTGGGCTATAGTTGATTTACAATGTTAGTTTCAGATGTACAACACAGTGATTCAAAATCTTTATAGATTATACTCTATTTAAAGTTATTATAAAATATTGGCTATAGTCCCTATGCTGTACAATAAATATATCCTTGTAGTTTATTTATTTTATACATGGTAGTTTGTACCTCCCTATCTTTTTTTTTTTAGAATGCCTATTTATTTTTTCTCTATCTTTTCTGGTCACCTATGAAGTTTTTGAGTGTTATGACAGTTATTATAAAATATTGGCCAGGGCTTCCCTGGTGGCGCAGTGGTTAAGAATCCGCCTGCTAATGCAGGGGACACGGGTTCGAGCCCTGGTCTGGGAAGATCCCACATGCCGCGGAGCAACTGGGCCCGTGAGCCACAGCTACTGAGCCTGCGCGTCTGGAGCCTGTGCTCCGCAACGAGAGGCCACGACAGTGAGAGGCCCGCGCACCGCGATGAAGAGTGGCCCCCACTTGCCGCAACTAGAGAAAGCCCTAGCACAGAAACGAAAGACCCAACACAGCCAATAAATAAATTAATTAATTAAAAAAAAAATATTGGCCATAGTCCCTGTGCTGTACAATAAATATATCCTTGTAGTTTATTTATTTTATACATGGTAGTTTGTACCTCCCTATATTTTTTTTAGAATGCCTATTTATTTTTTCTCTCTCTTTTCTGGTCACCTATGAAGTTTTTGAGTATTATGACCCTAACCCCACTTTCCCCATAAGCCCCGTGGTTTTTACTGTGTAATTTTGCATAGCGCAGTAATTTTTAGGAATGTGTATGTTGCATTACAGCAGAACAATTTCAATCCTGTGTAGTAAAATTACACGGTTTCTGTTCCTCCTCCCAAAGATCGTTAAGGATATTGACCTAAACTTTCTTCAGTTACTTTTCTTCATTTCATCTTTCACATTAGGTCTGCCCAACAAACCTAAGAACACAGAAGCATGGTGTGTGATGTGTGTAAGGCTGTTGGGAGTGAGACGGACCACAACCAGTGGGGGAGAGGGAGGTAAACACAAAATCTAATCCCCAGCAAGAATCCTTCTTGAGCAGCAAGTATCCTGCTTTCAAGCTGACAATCCTGTCTCCCCTCCTAGGATGTTTTTTTTCTAATAATTAAAGGATCTTAAAATTAAAAAAAATAAAATAAAATGTAGACCCATATCAAGCCTGAGGGTCAATGGTAAGATAACTCTTCATTTTTCCACCATTTTGCTGTTTGTGATCACCACTGCTTTCTCAGGACCTAAAACATCAGTTATCCCCATTCAAGTCACCCAGAGGGGCAGTTAAGGAGCTGGGCTGTCAACCACACCCTTCAACCCAGAAGCCCTGAAATGCAAGCAATAACAGAAGGAACAGAGGGACAGTTACAGCAGGCAAACTGCTGCCTTTAAATTGCTCCACTCAAACACCAGGAGGCACATCCATTTGGTAAGACGCTCAGAGCACAGGGACAGAATTGTGTACTTCAAGGGAATTCTGGGTCACCATCCTGGGGAAAGAGAGTCTGGAGGAGGCGCCGAATGACACAGGATGACAAACTAGTGACTCGGGCATCCTATATTTTAAGCAAGGGATGAGTGAACTCTTTTTACTGGCAGAGAAACCACAAAGGGAAACTGGGTGGGGAGGTGGGGTTCTTAAATGCTTGTGTTCCACAACACACACAAATGTGTCACATATTCCTTTGCACATATCAAGTATTACATAATAAAATAAAACATTTTAAAATTAAGAGAAAAAGAAAACACAAAGAGAAGCCAAGTCATTCTCAAATGGCCTCTGGTCTGCTCTGTCTGGCTCTCTCGCCACCTGCCCAGGCTGGGTATCAGGGGCAGCCCCAGAGGGCCCCAGCTCAGCTGGCTGGTCCTGGCTTCTCTGGTCCAACACAGCAGGAGACCCGAGCCAGCTCTTGAGTTTCAATCAAAAGAGAGTGATCTTCGGCACTACCTTCAATTGCTCTTTCTTCTTCTTTCCTCTGCCGTGAGTTCGCTATGAATTCCTGGCAGGTATCCTTCCGTAGTATCACAGAGTTATCTCTTTGCTCCACTTCCATACCCTGCCTTGATTTCAACCGCAGCCTTCAACCCAGTGACAATCGTCTTCTTTGAGTATCTTGTTGGTCCAACAGTCTTTCAAAGCAAATCAAACTTCTTGAACATGAGCTTCATAGCTTCCTACCAATTGCTCCCTCCTACTCCAGGGGATTTCACTTCCCACTCACCTTAGCTCATCATCCAGCCTGGAAAAATACCCACTCCCTTCCTTTTTGGCACATGCCTTTGGGGGGTGGGGGAGGGGTGCCTTACCCTTTCTGCTTGTTACAGCCCTCTTCCTTTAACTGCACAATTCCATTTCAAAATGACTTACAATTTCTTTCACCAAGGACTCTTTTCTACCTCAGATCCATCCATCTTTTAGCTCTTGAACCCAACTGTGATTTATTTGTTAAAAAAAAAAGTCTAAAACTTGAAAATATGGGAAATTTAAAAAAGTACAGTTCTGGGCTTCCCTGGTGGCGCAGTGGTTAAGAAACCGCCTGCCAGTGGAGGGGACATGGGTTCGAGCCCTGGTCCGGGAAGATCCCACATGCTGCGGAGCAACTAAGCCCGTGCACCACAACTACTGAAGCCCACACGCCTAGAGCCCGTGCTCTGCAACAAGAGAAGCCACCGCAATGAGAAGCCCGCGCACTGCAACCAAGAGTAGCCCCTGCTCGCCACAACTAGAGGAAGCCCCAGCACAGCAATTAAGACCCAACACAGCCAAAAAAAAAAAAAGAAAGAAAGTACAGTTCTCTTTAAAGTCATACCAGAGCATTGTCTAAACTCTGGTTTAGACAATGCTCTAAAGGTCATCTGATGCTCTATAGAAACATAAAGTTGTCTGACTTCCTATTTACTACTGATTAGGCGCACATTCTGTAAAATTAGATGTTCTCATGTAGAACATAAACAAGTTGCAAATGATTTCTCTCTGGTAAAAAAGATAACCTTGAAAGCTTTGTTTTTATTGCCCTGTAGGACATTAACCAGTTATGCATCTAAATTTGCAATCTTATTTCTTTCCAACTATGTAAATATCAGTTTCTTGCATTCCCCTTGAATCCAGCCTGGTCATCCTGCTGGTTTTCTCAATAATGCTAATAAATCTTTGGTATGTGCTGATGATATATTAGTATAAGAGTATGTTTTTAACCTTAAAAAATTTTATTTTGCCATATTACATACAGTAAGATATATTTTTTTAATGCTTTTCTTTTTTTAAAATGTTTTGGCTGCATTGGGTCTTCATTGCTGCACGCGGGCTTCCTCTAGTTGCGAGAGCAGGGGCTACTCTTCGTTGCGGTGCGCGGGCTTCTCATTGCGGTGGCTTCTCTTGTTGCAGAGCACAGGCTCTAGGCAAGCGGGTTTCAGTAATTGTGGCACGCGGGCTCAGTAGTTATGGCTCGTGAGCTCTAGAGTGCAGGCTCAGTAGTTGTGGCGCATGGGCTTAGTTGCTCCGCGGCATGTGGGATCTTCCCGGAGCAGGGCTCGAACCCATGTCCCCTGCCTTGGCAGGCAGATTCTCAACCAGTGCGCCACCAGGGAAGCCTTTTAATGCTTTTCTTATATCTTGTGTTCTACAAGCACCTAGACAAAATCTTCCACTCCCCTGTACCTCTCTAGGCACTAAGCACTCTGGTAGTTAAAAAAATTGGCATCGATTCACTGAGATGCCCTCAAATGCAACCTTCATGCAATCTATAAAAATGGCAAACATGCTTTCTGAACCAAAACTGGAAGGGATGCCACCTCACAATGGGACAAGATATTTTTGAAATTTGGATTACCCTGGAAAATCTGGACAAATTTATGCAATTTCTGCAAAGCTTCTACTTTTGGTGAAGTAGGTATGTAAATGCAAGAGGTTTTAAATGTGTTGAACACCTACTGTGTGCTGGCCCACAGAGATGATAAAACACCCCTTGGCCACAAGGAGTTTGTGAAAGTGACAAATCTGGTCTGTGGTGACTGTCACAGCAGACAAGGAGGACAGAGGGGATACGAGAAAATCACTGACTCCAGCAGGTCGAGCAGCTTCCTGAAGAAGCGGGACTGAAGGCGGAACAGGATGCAAGGTGAATTCCAGGCCCAGGGACTCCCATAAGCCAAGGCTTGCAGGCCTGAGCTGCATGATGGGCAGCTGGAGTGCACCAGGCTGGGCAGGTAGTCAGGACCAGATCATGAAGGGATCTGCAGCTCATGGTAATGAACTTGGTCTTTCTCCTTATTAAAGAAGGAAAGGCCACAGCGAGTTGTCCAACAACGCTCTAGGAAGGGGGGCCCTGCAGCTCAGCAGCTGCTCACTCTGGTTTGTACAGGGGCTGCTGACCTGCCCAGAGTCCCCAGACATCATGAGCTCATTAAAACTCATTCTGAGCCAAAACTTAGGGCTAAATTCTGACTTGAGAGGAGAATATCAAAGTAGCTAAAACAAAAACTAGGATAACTTCATCAACTGAGGGAGAGACTCTTCTGAAAATCAATTAAAAGTTCTGGTTATGTGTGAAAACTGGGAAACAGGCCACCTATCTCTTAGGGACTGTGTGAAGGAAGTGTGGCAAAGAATCATATTAAAGAAGAAAAGCAGGAGGTCAAAAAGGTAAACCAAGACTTAACTGGAAGGCCAAACAGCGTGGGGATTCCCAAGTTTAAATTCAAAGAGAACTGGCTGTGGAATCGGCAGCACTGGGTTGTGAATCCAGTAATGTAATTGTTGTGCTGCCTTTGGAAAATTCATTACTCTCCCTGAGACTGCTTGTTTACTTATAAATATGGGAATAATCCAAACTCCAATGGATGCATATTAATATACAGAAATATGTCCAGCACGTAATAAAATGTATTTGACTTTTTCATAGTTTCTTTTTTATCATAACATTTGAAAAAGGGACATCTCCAGGTTAGATTCCAATTTAACCTCTGAATAAAAGCCAATGGTCACATTACTGATGTTTAAAAGCAAAAACAACTCAGTGACAAAGCTAATAAAACTTATTTTCTAATTAGAAATCAAATTTTTAGTTCATATTTTATTTAAATGCACAGAAGGTGGTTATGACTAAAATTAAGTTAATTTCATATTGATTCTATGTGAACAACATGATAATAGCTATCACTGATACCTACTTAGTACTTTACACAAACCCAGATGCTAGTATTATTATTCTACTTTACAAGCGAGGAAAATAAGGTTCAGAGAAGTTAAACTACTTTCCCAAGCCTCTCACGTAAGCTACAAAGTGGCTGAGCTGAGATCTGAATTTATATCTGTATTTAGGTTTGTCTGAGTCTCCCCTCTATGCACTCTATTTTCCCCTACAAAACAAACATTTCTTGGATTTTACAACTTGGGAGAAAGATGCAAGACAGACCTGGAGTGACAGTAAAGTACGGGGAATCTGGGTGTGTGTGGAGGGGGGCACTTAATGTAATCCATCTCATTACTCTCAATATTAAGTTCAATGTTAATGGAAGAAGATTCATCTCAGGGTAACACCCATGTAACTGACTCATGGGGGAGAAGAGGAGAGAGATTTTTGCCTGACTGCATTTTGCAAGTATACCTTCCTCCCAAATTATTAAATTATTCTCCAAATGAGACCTTCTGCCTTGATAAGATGCTCCTTTCTAGAACACCTCTCTTTCTTCAAATAAATAACAAATCAATAAAGACACATCCCTTAAGACATGCATTCAACAAACATTAACTTAGCCTACCATGTGCCAGACACAAAACTGAACACCTTCAAGAGGCACATGTTCTGGCAAAGAAACCCTGTGTAAACATTTGCCAGGGCCAGCTGCTGAGTGTTGGGATGAAAAACGGCGCATGATGCAAGAGGAACCTGTTGGGAGTATGTTGCTTAAAAAGCTTCTGTTGATTTTTACTGCGATTTAAGTCATGTTTGTGTGTGAGTGTGGGTGTATTTATAGACAAAGTTTAAATGTGATTTCTTTTTCTTTACTAGAAAAGAACTTCATTAGCAGTGTCACCCAGTTGTAAGTCGTGCCACGTGGCATGCGGGATCTTAGTTCCCTGACTAGGGATTGAACCTGAGCCCCATGTATTAGAAGGACAGAGTCTTAACCACTGGACCGCCGGAGAAGTTCCCAGTTGTTTCTGCTTTTAACACCTTGCTAGCAGTTCCACACATCGCGGTATACAATTCAAATCACCCCGTGAGGTAGCTTCGAGCACTCTTTTAAATGAGTTACTCTATGCACAGCACTTAGAACAGTGCCTGACACAGAAGTGCCTGAAAGTGGTGATGGTGGTGGGGCTTGTTACACAGGAAGAAACAAGTCCAAGTCCAAGTCCAAAGAGGGGGTGCGAGGCAGGTGAGTCAGCGAGCGGCAGGCTGGGGCAGGAGCCTCCTCCACCCTCGCCCAGGCCCGGTGCTCTTTCCGCAGGCACCCTGCTCCAGAAGTCGCCCCAACAAGCACATTGGGGGGCTTCCTCTCAGGAGTCCCTCCACCCCTGGGGCTGCCCCACCTCACAGCAACTGGGCTCTAGAATGTCCCCACCCATGCGACAGCCCCACCCTGTGTCCTGGCCGGGAACCCAGGCCTCCAGCCCTTATCCAACACCAAATTAAAGGCATCAGATTTGTTGACACTCCCCGTCTGAAAGGCTGTCCATCTTATTCCCTTTATTACTTTGAAATGCTTGCTTTTAGAAAGAGGTCAAGAACAGACTTCGAGAACAACAATTAAGAAGAAAAAACTCAAGCCAATTACTAGCAGTAATAATAAAAATAGTACAGTAATTGTTCATGTTTCCCGAGCTCTTACCATGTATCAGCAATTACATTAAGCACTTCACACAGATTTCATCACTTAATCTCCACAACACTTTGAGATGGATGCCATTATCACCTCCACTTGACACACAAGGAAGATGAGGCACAGAGAGCTTAAGTAACTTGTCTACTGTCACACAGTCAGCAGGTGGCAGAGCTGGGATCTAGAGTCAAGCTCTTAGCCACCACACTGGACAGATGCTTCGTTTCTATTATTGCATAGATGTCACCAGACAGAGCCTGGCATCAGACAGATGCTCAGTAAGAGCCTCGTTCTCGAATGAGAACGAATACCCCCAGCTGGGGAAGGGAAGGAGTGTCATCCCAGGTGTCCTGTAGCTCCCAACTCTTCGTCTGCTCCCACCCGCATCACACTGTTCTCTCTTTCACTCTCCTGGAACAAGAGACTAAAAGTTGAGCAACAGACAGAGAGTAAGACTCCAAGGAATGCTCCCGCACAATCCTGTTCGAGGGCCTGGCGTTGCACAATGCCAGGTGACCGAGTGTCCACAAAGTCTGGCAAAAGCCACTTCTTCACCTGAACTGTCCTCCTGCGGGTAGAGTCTCCAGAGCTGGGGATCTCAACCTTTTTCAGTCCTTAAAGCATTCAGGCAAAAGTGAAAGACCCCCAACGACTCACCAACGTACCCTTCCATTCATTACTACACGCCCAAATCTCCCTCAGACTAAGGACAAAAATAATACTTGCAAAGCAGGTTATTAAATCATGCTACAAACAGCCACCCAGCACGTGCATACACCGTGCACTGCAGTGCCGGGAGTGGGACCCAGCACAGAGGAAGGACTCCGAAGTGGTGTTTCCCTTCCCACCCCCCAACCTCACAGGGAAGACGGAGAAATCCAACCAACTCCACACACTATGACAAGGGCGAGAACAGACAGGTGCCTCACAAAGGGCTGTCAGAGGGCAGAGAGGGGACTGACCCGTCCTGGCAGGCAGTGAAAACGGAGCCTAGAAGGGTGAAGAGACTTTCATGAGTTAGAGAGAGGGACGTGTATTGCAGGCAAAGGAAACAGTCTGAGCAAAACCACAGCACCAGGAAATGTCCTGGAAGGAGATGCAGCGGACAGCACGTGGAACAGAGTGGAGAGGTGGAGCTGCTTACACTTAAGTTGTGAAAGGCCTTAACGGCGCCATACGGCATAGCACAGAAAACATAGTGGACATCTGCAACTTTTGTTTTGTCTGTCATCCTTCAACCCGACCCTCCCATCAGCACCCTGATCTTCCTTTTGGAGAACGCCCACTGGGTGGTCTTGGTGGTAAGGCTTCCTGCCAGTCGGCTCTGATGAATGCATGATCCCACCAGGAACAAGACTCTTGCAGGAATGACCCCAGGAAGCAGAGACAAGGCAGAGATCACTGAGGCACAGCGCGGCCCTAAACAGGTTGCTCCAGGCTATCCTCAGCTGGACTCTGCTGCCGAGCCGCCCTTGGCTCCGGCCCATTTTCCAAGTCTGACTCTCCAGGTTTTCTGATCAGTCCGTGATTCTGATCCTTCCAATAAACTCCTTTTCTGTTTGAGCTAGCCAGAAGCAGCTTCTGCTGCTTATCACCAAGCCTCCTGACTGACACAGGACACACTGAAGCAGGAGAGGGACCTGAGCAAAGCTGTGTTTGAGGAAGACAACAAACAACAGTCATCAAGAGTACAGCCTGCAAATCACCCGAGCATGGTGGTCAAGCCTTTCAAAGTGGCTGTACCCTGGTGGGGCTCTTAGGCACATTAAAGTTTGAGACCCTCTGTTCTACACTGTACTATGGCCACACTGAACCACATATGCCCAGAACATGCCAAATTATTCCCAACTTCGGTCCAGCTCTGTCAAAATGAACATCTTGCCTTTCCAAATTCTTCTTTCTAAAATGCTGTTCACTCACCCTTCACAACTCAGCTCAAATGCCAAAGTCTCTGTGAAGATTTTCCTACTTCCCTTCCTTAGTGCTCCAAAAACTTGGAGTTGATTTCTCTGTTCTGGCCTCTTCTGCATTTTGCTTTGTATTCTGACTGGCTGCTTAGATGTCAGCTCCGTGAAAGTTGGGACTGTTTCATTCATCTCTAACACCCCAGAGTCTAGTGATGTGCTGCGAATGTAGTGGATACTCACGCTGAACTGGAATGAACAAAATTTTTTTAATTAAATTTAAAAATTTTAAAACAACTTCTGACCAGAACAGGGGCTCCTAGACAGGCTTCCTGAGTCAGGGCATCTCCCACCTCATTCCCACAGGGCAGGGAAGAGTACAGAAGCCATGTCAGAAGGCCCAAGTTCAACTCCTGACTCCACTTCATGAGCCCAGTAAACTTTGGGCAAATCATTTTATCTGTCTCTATGTCTTCATCTGCAAAATGGATATAAATGGATATAAAAATCAAGCGCCTCACAGCACTGTTAGGAAGACAAATGTATCAGAAGGACTTCTGTAAAGTGTAAGGCCTCGTAGGAATGTTCACACTTAGGAAGAAGCATTATTTCCACTTGTTGCTATGGGATGGTGAGGGCCTGAGCCAAGAAGACACCAGTTTAACAAGGCAGTTCCACATCTGGTTCAGCAGCCGGAGGAATTTCATCACTGTTCCAAACTAGACCCTGAACCCAACAGACCAGATGCAGAAGCCAGATTATAAGGGACATTTAGACATGTATTCATTAGCAATTCCAAAGGCCTGAGAGATGCAGAAAGAGTTCTGTTTTCCAGTTTCCAAGCCCTTCAATGGTTTAGGATTAGTTTCTAAACAGAGGTTCCCCAGAGAGCCTTACTTTGAGGCCCAGGCTCTGGGATCTGCTACTCTTTAAAATATTCCATCATGTCAACAAAGTTTAACCCTTGAGGCTTGTGGTCCAGAAGTGGAACACTTTACCCTGTTCTGTGACTGCTCCTTTGTGTCCCATCCACCACCCCACGAAAGCCCTTTCAAAAGGAAAAGAACAAACATTCCAAAACTGTATTCTAAAAAAGGGCCCTTGGTCCTAAGAGTCAACTTGCAAATTGTAGTTCCTCATTCATTCTCAGATAGAGTCAAAGAGAATGTTATTTTCTGCCCTCTTCCTTTTATGTGCTGTAGCTCACTCAAGTCTTACAACACCTGTGATGCAGACATCCCCACTCCCCACCCCACAGCAGAAACTAAAGCTTAGAGAAGTGCTGCAGGACCCAGGGGAAGTCACTTGAAGTGCCCAGCTCAGGGCCGACCCTTCCTGATAAACACATGTGGTCTGAATGCGTACCTGAGCAGAGGATCCTGGGACTCTCCAGCCTCAGCCCACCACTCCACCCTGTGTTCACAACTCTGAAGCCCGCTACATCAGATGGGGATTTGGCATGGAGTAGAGGAAAGGTACATGGGTTTTGGAGTTGGACTCATGTGGACCGAGGTCACCATTTTACGACTTACTAGTTGTGATCTGGGTCTCAGTTTCTTCATCTGTAACACATCGTGTAATTGGAGAAAAAATTAAGAGCAAAAGACAATGTAGGTAAAGGGCCATACACACTGTGTGAGGATAGGGACCTTGCTTACCCTGCTAGTGCTGTACCCAGAGTCCAGCACAAAACAGGCCCTCTGTAAGGGTCTTAACTGCAGGTCTAACCAGACACGGTGCTGGGCACGTAGCGGGTGCTGCCTACAGTGTGATTTCAAAACCTGATGAAGGATGGAAAAGTAGCGGTGACTGCAGAGACAGTCAGTAATTAATAAAGAACAAGACAGTCACCTTCACCTAGAGAAATGATGCACCTCAGGATAAATGATAGTACACCTGTAGGATCAAGATGAAACGGTCCCATATTCGTTATCAAATACAGTGTATGTCTGTAAGAAGAATCACACAATGGAAAACAGCAATCACAAGTCAATTTCAGTCCTGCTCAACAAATAATCACAGAAAGCCCACCCAACTAGCTCAGAAAAACTACCACGATTGACTTTTAAAAGTTCAAAGGAAAGTATTGTGAGAAGTGAGGCTATTCATAACAAAAGAGCATTTCCTAAAATGTCTGCAGATGTTGGTGAAAGGTGGTCTGAAGAGAATTAGAATGAAAGGAATCAACTTCCAGAACACTATTTATAGGAATGGAGAGCCCCAAAGAATTTTTATGCGAGGATGAAGGATGCACTGAAATTCTGGGGCAGCAAGGGCTGCCACCAAGACACCAAGAAAAGGAACCCAGACAGAAGAGTCCCACTGAAACAATGTAAAGCAAGAAGTCATTTTTCAAGTCCCCCAAGGCAGAGGGCTGAAAATAAGGAACTGCTGTACCTTCAGGAGCAATTTTTAAAGTATAGAGAGCAAGCAAACCAGACAAAGGATCACTCCAAGAAAGCAAAGGCAGCAGAGGAGTAAAACAGTCGCAACCACTAGGGTCCTGGGCAAGCAAAGGGAACATCAGAGGCACAGGAAGGGATTGCTCAGAAAGTTGGTGGCTGCCCACTGACTGTCCAGTGGTCTCAAGTATAGAAAAGAAATATGAGGAACCAGGAGGCCAGGACAGAGGGGTCTATACATGTGCATTGTTGGGGGGCTGGGGCAGCATCAGCCCTAAACCGGCATACATGCGGCAAAGAGACAGGCAGAATAAGGGACTAGAGTTCCAGACTCTAGCCGGAAGCTGAGAAGGACAGGCCCTCTCCTCCACACTGGTGGGGGAGTAAACTGGTACCTCCAGTGCGGAGAGCTGTTTGACAGGATCTATCAAAACCACAAATGAGCCAGAAGAGAATGTTAGTTCCTGCCCCTTCCTTTCATATGTTTTATCTCATTTGACTCTTACAGCACCTATGGTGTAGATATCACCACCCCACCCTGACACAGCAAACCCATTTCTGGTCATTTATCCTGCTCCAACACCTGCATATGTGTGAAATGATGAATTTACACAGCTATTCGCCACAGCATGTTTTTCATAGTGAGACTGGAAACACCCTCAAATGTCCATCAAAAAGGGACTGGATGAATGAATTACAGTGCATCCATACAATGGAAAACCATGCAGCAGTGAAAAAGACTGGAAAGATCTCTAAGATACATTGTTAAGTAAAAAAAAAAAAGGGTAAGCTGCAGAAGAACACAGCATATAGCATATTATTTGCGAAAAATAAAAAGGGGGGCAAAAATGAAAATCCATACTTGTTATTTGCTTCTATTTGCATTAAGTTTTAAAGGATGTAAAAGAAACTAAAAAATTAATAACTTGGGGTTGTGGGCCCTAAGCAGATGGTGACAGGGCTGGGGGCAAGACTTTTCACAGTACCCTTTAATACTTTTTATTTTGCCATATGAATGTATCACCTTTTTGAAAAAATTACAATATTTTCCAAGTGGTAAGTTCCAATCACCACAGTAATTTATAACACGGGAAAAGTTTTAAAAAATGAAAGGGCTACAGCTGGCAGTGTGTAAGAGCTGTCACCCAGCTCTTGACTTGAAGAGTCCTTGATGAGAAACACGCACCAACGAACTAACTCCAAGGTGATCTGCTCATCTGTGTTCAGGGCAACAGTACCTATGTTAATGAAAAACTGCAAATGATGCAAATGTTCCACAGGGACATGGATAGGTATTCGCCCCCTCAGATGAATTACACTGGATCACAGGCAACTATACCTCAACTGTTTCAACATACAGCAACCTGTAAGTGAAAATGCTGTAACATTTCATGTGCACGCTAATAAAGTTCAGACAAGAATCCAGCAGCATAGACAAGTTGATATTCAGGGAGCGCTATTTGAATAAAGTTGCTTAAGAACTTCTTTTTTAAATTATGAAATTGAGGAAAGAAAAGATCTATTCGATATAGGGGCAAAAATACACTTTTTAAAAAATGCCAAGAAAAAATGCCAAGACCTGAGCTGACTATGAGAATGACAGAAAAGACTGACATGAGAGGCAGGCAGCGCTCAAGAACATTGGGCCAAAGGCCCGGGTGTGAATGCAACAACGTTTGTCAAGGGCGAAACCAACCAGAGCCAGGAAGAAGGGGAAACCCTGGGAGCCTGGTTCAGCGGTCTGAGCAACCCTAGAAGATGTATCCCACGACACGGAACCGGATGAGGCCAGGCGCTAAAAACTGGCAGAAAATAATTAAGCTAAGAGCAGCAGCAGCTCTTTCCGGCCTAACACTAGCGACAGGGATATATATTCTAGTGTCAAGAGAAAGCTTACATCTTCAAAAAGGGGTAAAAAGGAGATCTATGCTTCACCTCACTGAGCAGTTTTTCCGAAGTACGACTCACTGGAGAAACATGCAGCCAGTTCCTACCCGTCTCCTCACCTCCCCGCCAGCCAGCGGTGTGCTGGCCACACCCTCCCCGACACCTGGCTGGCCACTCCGATCTTCCCAGTGATGTGCACACCTCGACTAGGGGCCCACCCAACACCTCAACCTGAAGTGCCTTCCTTTCCTCGTTAGACACACCTTTACAGAGCGCCTCTTCAGTGCCAGACGGAACTGACTGCTGGGAGAGGCCAGCGGAGGCCCAAGCCAGTGCCACGCAAAGGCTCAGGAACAGCAAGTTACTCTGCAGCCTAGGGTACAGGGTGGGCTACCAGCAGGAGGGCTGCATGAATGCAGGTATCTGACTCTGTGAGCCCTTCAGAGCCCACCAAGCAGGGGCAGTGACAGACAGCTCAGCCCGTCAGTGGACATCATCGTGGAGTTCAGAGCACCAAGGACAAAGACAAGAGCCCACAAGTTTTCAGGGAAAACATGTCACACACAGAGGGTCAGGAATCAAAATGGTATCAGATTTCTCAACTACTGGAAGCTAGAAAACAATGAGGCAATGCCTTCAACCTAAAATTCTAAACCCACCCAAACTATCAAATTGGAGACGTCAGAATAAAGATATTTTTAGAGAGGTAAAGCCCCCCAAATTTACCTCTAAAGTACACTTCCTTAGGAAGCTACTGGAGGATGTGCTCCATCAAAACAAGGGAGTAAAAAAAAAACAAGAACTAGGGAACAAGGGCTTCAACATCGCCCCCGACCCCGGGTGATGGTTAAGGGTAGACCCAGGATAAGTGCAAAACAGCAGACCTAGACAACCATCAGATGGGGCAAAAAGAGGGAAGGCTCCAGGAGAGACATCAACAAGGGCGAAAAAAGGAACTGACCACCAAATTGAGTTTCTGTCACAAGATTTAAGGCTGCATTAGTTACGGGAACATGGAAAGTAAGCAAGTGAATAAATGGGGCTACTATGAGCGCTAAGAAAAAACAAACAGCAACAAAAACCGTAGAGGATCTACCCAAGAGAAAAGAAAACATATGTCCACAGAAAAACCTGTACCCGAATGCTCACAGCAGCTTCATTTATAATAGCCAAAAAGTGGAAACAACCTAAATGTCCAACAACTGATGAATGGATAAACAAAACACGGTGTATCCATATAAGGGAACACCGTGCTGCAACACGGATGAACCTCAACGTTATGCTAAGTGAAGAAGGCCACATATTGTATGACTGCATTTATATGAACTGTCCAGAACAGGCAAATCCATGAGGACAAAAAGTAAATTAGCTCACTGCAAAGTTTCTTCAACCTTCTCCAAGGAGAACAGCTGCCTCTACTGGTCCACCACCCGCTCACTCCTGGCTTCGTTCTGGTCTACCCAGCCTCGGACCACTTCATCTGACTGCTGTGTCAAAGGTGGACCTCCTAATTGCCAAATCCCATGAGTCCTTTCATGGCCTTGTCATCCTTGCTGTCTTCTGCAGCACTATCTCCATCATCCACTAACTGCGCCTCAAAAAGCTCACCTCCCCGTAGGTTATTATGTTTCCCTCACCTGATGTGACGTCCGGTTCCACCTTCTCCTCTCACCTCTATCCTCAACTCATCAATATGGGTGGGTGACTAGTCCTCAATCTCCATCCCCAGTTTTAACCTTCTCCTATCTGCCTCCCATTTCCTACTAGCACCTCAATTTCAGTCCATTTAAGACAAATTTTCATCACCTCCCCAAACCAGCTCTTCCTGCTGGCTTCTGAGCCCTCCCAATGCCCAGGATCAAAGCCTTAGTGGGATCTTAGAATTCCACCTCTGCTCTGCTTTCAGGGCCAAGTTTCACTGAGGCCATGTCCTGTCACATCCAGCACCTTGCACAATGGCCACTTCTTATCCCCATCCCATCACCCTCTTAGGATCACCACCTCACACCCACATGGCTGCCTCCTAGAGGCTGGCATGCGCTCTTGAGGCGGCACATACCCGCTCTCCCCCACTACCCACAGCGTCTCTTCTTCCTCACCCAACCAGCTCCTAGAAGCATCTGGGCTGGCCAGCTCTGACCTAACCCAACACCAAGGGCTGAGTCTAGTATAACTTAGAATCCTGCCTAGCTCAAGGTCCCTGGATTCATTCAGGCATTCCACAAATATTTAATTCTAGGTGAAAGAAACAAAATGAAGGCCCTGGCCCTCATGGGGCTGATGTTCTGGAGGGAGATGGATGGGTAAGTTTTCAGGGATATTTGTGCCTGCAGACCACTGGCCTTCAGCCCATCCAACCCTTCTTTCCTCTAAGACCCAGGTCCAGGGCCATCTCCTTGGTGTGGTCTTCCCGGTAAGCCAGCCTTTACCAAGCTCCCTCCACGCTTACTTTCACTAACTGCTCTGCATAACAGTGAGCAGTTCTATACTCAGCACTACAGTTTTATTATTATTCATCTCAAGCTCCACAAAGCCATAAAATTCTATCTTTCCTATCTTTTCATGTTCCCTACAGCTCAGAAACTACAGCTGGCACTTGAATACTTGTTGACCAGTGAAGACAAGGAGCCATTTTCCCCCAAATCTAATATGGAGCCCTGTGAAGTCACGGAACCACTGTGGTAGTTTCCACAACATACATGTTACTCAGAAATCTATAGGGATAAGTTTAATACTTAACCACCAGGTACTTTAACACATTACAAATTAAGACAAATAAGAATCAGTTTTGGAATGGGAATGCAAAATGCACATGAATTTCTTTGTGTGAGGTTGCTAGTAGGCAGCTTTGGACATGCTCCTTACTGGCTGTGTAACCTTGGGTAAGTTAATGAACTGCCTTGAGCCTCAGTTTCAGGGTCTATGAAGAAAGGATGAACGTAGTATCACAAGCAGTCTCTACCTGATGGAACTTGTTAAGGATTGAGAACATTAATGTGCAATGACTGCTTAACACGGTGCCTGGCACATAAGTACTCAAAACATGTTAGCTGCCCTTAAGTTCCAAGAACCTCCCTCCCCCATTTGTCAACACATTTCTGTATTTCTGAGCACTCAGTGGAAAAGTCTGTAGTTAGACTTGGGGCGTCATTTAAGGGTCTTACCACACTGCCTGGATGACCAAAATCAGAAAGTAAAGTCAGGCCAAGGGGTGAAATGTTACAGAAGCAAAATGGAAAACGGATTCTTTTCAATTAGCTGTTGCCACTATCTCTTCCCCTGGAAGAGAATCTTCTGCTGCCTCGGTTTCCTCATCTGTATAATGAGATTGTAGTCATCATACCTGCCTGCAAGGCTGTAGTGAGATCTTGGACATGAAAGCACTTCGTAAACTCAAGAGCACAATGCATCTGAGTTACTGATTAAGAGTATGGGTTCTGGACAATCTAAAATGAGTGACCTTAAACAAGTTAACATCTTCTGGCCTCAGTCTCCTGTAGAATGGGAGCAAAAAGAGTATCTATCTCAAGGGACTGTAGTAAGGAGTAAGTGAAACAATTTAAGCGTTTGGGGCCTAGAGTATCAGAAGAGCCCACCTATTCAGAGTTATTATGATGATGACTAACCTATTCACTGGACTCCTCGCCCCCAAGGAGCAGGTGAAAGCCAGATGGAGCAGCGACACCAACACTGGCCCAGGAACTGTGCTCCGTAACCAGCTGGGTGACCTTGGGCAAGTCGCTGACCCTCTCCAAACTTCGGGTTCCGTGATCACAAAATGAACCCTGTGCTCCTACCAGCTCTTCCTCTCCGCTGTTAAGGTCGCCGGAACAAAGGCCACCCGCTCCCCAGCCTGTCCCCGAGGGGCCACAACTCAAAATTCCTGCTGCTCAACTCCCTTTGCAGCGCGACAGCAGGAGCGCCCGGGTCTCTATCCCGGAGAGATGCGTCCGCACTCCGCCGCCACCGCTCGCTTCATCAGCAACTTGCTTCTGCAGCCGCTCGCTGCCCAAAGTTTTCCCAAGCGCCAGGTGACTCGGCCGTGTTTCAACCCCGGGAATACCAGGGGTGAGGGCGCAGAGCCTGGGGTCCCGGCCCGGGGAATCCCAAAGCCGCCCACGCTGCCGGGAGTGGAGTGACAGGTGCGACGCGGAGCCACTGGGCGGGCAAGCGTGACCTCGCACCGCGCGTGTAGGAGCGCGAAGGAGGCAGCGGCCGCGCGCTCTCCTCTGGCTGCTCCCGCCAGGCCCCCGCGACGCCCCCGGCTCCGCGTTCCCGGCCCCACGACCCTCGCTGCGCTTCCGGACACGAGGCGCCCCGGAGCAGATCCCGCGGCCTGCCCGAGCGGAACGGCCGGGCGGGGCTCAAACCCGCAGCGCCCGGAAGGGTTGGGGACAGCCGGGTCGACCGCGCCTGCCGGGTCTTCCCGCGCGAGACGGGGCTGCCGGGGGGTGGGCGCACGCGCACCCGCGCGCGCCGCCGTAACCCCTTCCTCCCCGCGCGCCCCCGCACTCCCACCCACCCACCCACCACTCACCGTCGATGTCCCCCAGGGTCAGCTCGTCGCCTAGCTCCGTGAGCGTCTCCATGGTCTCCAGACCGCCCAGCTCTCCGCTCCCGTCCATCGCCCGGCTCGGTGCAGAGGAACCCCTGCCGTCCCGCTCAGGGAGACGCGGGGGCGGTGCCGCCGTCACCGCCCATGACACCCAACAGCCCCCGCCGGGTACCGCCTCACCGGCCGGTGCCAGCCGCCGCCATGTTTGCGCCGCGCGGGCGGGGCGGGGCGGGATTGCCCCGCCCCAACCCGCGCCCTCTGTGGCCCCGCCCCCAGGCCGCGCGCGCTCCCTTGTTTGTTGTCAATAGGACCAGGCTTGTCCTGGCCAATCGGCGCGCGAAGCGGCGCGTGGGGTGATGGCGCGTCAACGATCAGCAGCTCAGATTTGCATATCGAGGCCCCTCCCCTGGCGGCCTCTTAGCGAATGCGGAGAGAAGCCTCCAGGTCCTCAGCCCAACCTCCTTCCCGTAGTTTAAAGGAACCGCTCCCTTTTCTGTTGGTTTGGCTCCACAAGCTACTCCATCCACCCGCTGGGGAATGAAGGGTTAACACCTCCCACCCACCCCCCCACCCCCGCCCGCTGGGCGCCCCCAGAGTAAGCCTTGAGCACATTACGTCATCGTCCCAGCTGTCTCTCCCCCACCCTAGCCCCCCCCGCCCCCCAGCCCGCTTGGGAGGCGGGTAGAATCAAAACTGGACCCCAGCACTGGGGCCAGGAGGGGTACGGAGATCGTTAACTTAACGTTCCTCCCAAGCCCCTTACAAAGGCGGCTATCGAGGCTCGCGAACTGCCCAAGTACGGAGCGTATTTTACAAACTCTGCGCCCTTGCACCTGCCGCGACCACGCGCTTACTCCAGCTGTCTCACCCCGGGTACCTCAGAATCTCCCGCAGTCCTTTAAAATAATGCCAGTGCCCGGAACCACCACAAGCATTCTGAGGTGGGTTCCGAGCACGACATCTTGACAAAGTTCCGCAGGGATTCTGAGGCGCAACCCACCCACGGATTCCCACTCCTTCAGCCACCGCACTTCCAGTGTTGCAGCTGGTCACGATGTAAACAACTGTGCAGGTTTCTAGGAATTTATACTAAGGAATAAACGTATGAGTGCTCAGAGAAGTGCGCCCTCAAAGGAGCTCATCAGAGTCCGCTGTAACTGGGAAAAATTGGGAAGTCCAATAAGGACCTGATGAATATACCTGTTGACAAAGACTTCCACGATATATTGTTAAAAGGGAACACTATGTTTCCTGCTAGTCTGTGAGAGGTAGCAGTTGCTTTGTGGTCAAGACGTAAGAGTTCAAAGACTGGGTGGAAGCAGCCATGTGGATTCACTTACAAACCGTGTGACTTTGGGCTGGTTAAATAACTGTTCTTTTTTTTTCCTCAGTTTTTTCATCTCTAAAACCGGGGGGAACAGTGCACCCTTGTAGTGGTGAAGATTAAGTGAGATCATCTGCATACTCATTTTACAATATTTATTGAACATTTCTGTGGCAGGCAAAGAGACAGTTCCTGCCCTCTGAGAGCTTCCAGTCTGGTGAAGAAAACAGACATTGATATTTAAGACAAAACCTAAAATTATGAGGAGAGAACTGCATCTGGCATAGCTAGGGGAACACACAACACGGACAAAGGCCCCGAGGCAGGAGCTGATGCAAGCCAGCACTTGGAATAAGTCCTGACACACAGTGCCCATACAAGGTAGCTACTATAACTGAAAAGTTACATGTGATCTGTGTGTCACATGAAGGACAAAAAGGATGGAAGGCCCAAGAGCTGAGTGTCAGTGATGGTTATGGGAATGGTGGGATTTAGGGTGAATTTTACTTTCTTCTTGGTATTTCAGTATTACTTAAATTACTTTTTATAATTAACATGTATAACATAATAAAGTACCTTATTTGGGGGGAAAAAAGACAAGAAAGTTCTTTTCATTGTTTACACGCAGGAGTGTTGGTATAGATTATAATAGTCTCACCCTGAAACAAAAAACCAAACCCTGCTGCCCTGCTCTGGACAAGGCACTGAGCTGGACAGTGCCACCTGCAACTCCACCATTCAGTGGCTCTCACAGGGCTCCCCACAGTGGGGGGTGACTGTCTGCTGGCATACCATATGACTCACTTTCACTTTGGTCCAATGCCTTCCCGTCCCAGAGCCTCAGTAACCCTCTGCAGAGGGCCACCTGAGTACCAGGAGGTCAGGTAAATGGGCACAGTGCCTCCCACCCTGCAGCTGTTCCCATAGCTCCCAGCTGGAGCTGCCCAGGGAGGAGAGCAGAGTGGTTCTGTTTGTACCTTTGAAGGTGTCAGATGGGAAAACTTGGGCCCACTGGAGGGTGGAGAGGAAGGGATCAACCAAGATGGTGAGAAGTGAAGGTGTAGAAGGAAGAACCCAGGAGGATAAAGATGCTAAATGGGACAGAGGTGAACACAAGTTAAGACTGGGCTCCTCTCTTTGGCTGTGCATACAGTGGGTGCTCAGCAAATCTACGGGACGACTGAAGAACCATCAGAGAAGGGCTGTTGTCACTGAGAAGCCAGGCCCAAACCTCAGAGAAGCAGTTTAGGGCTGGGCAGTGGGTTCAGACATTATCAAATTAATTACACCAATGAAGCCAC